>NC_056742.1:327478406-327551840 GCF_019279795.1 Protopterus annectens
AGACTGGAACACAGGCCCATATGTGAAATACTGTTGTCATACACTAAGAAAGTCACTGGTGTTACAGGATAGTCTGCAACATACCCTTAGTCAGGAATATGGTCAGAAACACATATGGATGTAGCCATGTACTGATAGCACTCAACTCACACACAGCAAGTGATATATCTGACACAAGACCTGTGTGGTGGACAGGAAAAACATAACACACACACCTCTGGCCATCATGTGGATAGGTACACAGTTGAGAGCTATGCATTCAGACTGCAGTCCATGCTAAACACGTATGTACACACAAACTCTGTAACACTGGTGCTATACAGTACATACAGCAACAGTACTCACACTCTCTGTTTGTAGTTCTGGAACCTCATACAAATATGTAGCTGGCCTGAGTGTGCAAGTCCTCTTGTAAGACGTATTGCTACCTGCTGTCTGTAACACTGCTGCCCACACACAGGAAGGATGCCCACCATACAGGAAAGGTAAGGGTCTATATTAGCAAGTCGAAAATACATTAGAGCGAACACCTAATAAGCGACACATAAAGAGCGAAAACAGAAAATAGCAAAATGCTAAAATCCTGAATCTCAAAATATCGAATGATTTTTATTTGGCCACCAAACAAAACCTGGTCCGATACCGTAAGGAACTAAACTAGTAAAATAAAAACCACCTACAAGTGCTGACATGTACGCAACTACGATACATATCACATGATCCACACAGTACTACCATAATTAACCTAATACTGCCACCCAATATGAATTTTGTGCATATATTATTAAAATAAAAGTAAATAATTAGTAAATGAAATATAAATCCCAATCACTAAATGGTGCATATTATTCAGATGTTAACTTTCATGCATTCATACTTTAAGCAACATAGCTACAGCACGAAGAAACTCAGCACTGTTATATTCCTGCTTCTTTGACACTACAGAATGCAAACGTCTTTCACATTCTACAGTTTTCCTTTTCTTCTGTGATGCAGCACAAGCTGACATTAGTTGAAGGTGAATTTCATCTACTCTGTTGCTCGTGAACTAAAATAGACAACACACATGTAATGTCGAAAATCCATTTTCCAAGTAGACATCTGATGCGCCAATGCCAACCTTCAACATAGTTTTGTGTTTGCGGCAAAGAACTATAGTTTAAACTTGACACGTTCCAAAAAGAAACAGGATACATAGGTGGAAATCTACCTAATGTTATAGAGCGAGTCAACTGTTTCCTTTCACAACCCAAAACAAATACATCAGAAAAGTAACACACTAGTTCTTTACCCTCTATAGGAAAGTCTTTAGCTAGCTGTTTAAAAACTGGTATGACCTCATGTTCGGGTAAAAAACTTAATGCTACAAGCTCCTTTACAGCTCTCTGAAATTCAACACAACTGCCATACAACTTTGATAGTTGCAACTGCTGTACTTTGCGCCATATACACTGAGAGAAGTGGAATAGACATCCTTTGTTGCTGACATCACTAAAATTAGCTGCTATACTTTTTATGGCAGCTAATTCAAAATCACATAGTATAAATTTCACATGTGGACTTACATCTAACTGTATACACAATGTGAAGACACATTCCCACATGAAGTTGTACGATTTAAAGGACTTTTTTGTCATAAGACAATGCAACAAGGGTACACATTTTTGCTTGTCATTACATGAAATTAATGAATGAATGCTGTATAACTGTCTACAAAACGTGCCTTTTGTTAAAAAGACACCATCCATGAACCAAATTTCACTCTTGCAAAGATCAACTAAATTTTCCTTAGTTGTGAATACCAAAACATATAAGTTAGAATGAATATCTACCTTACGTTCTTGAATAAAAGTGGACTCTTTGAATTTAAAATCATCTAAGGAAACTGAACTTAATGTACTGCAGGATTTAGAATGAAGAAGTAAACTTTTTCACCTCTCTCTATGTACATGCTGTAAAAGAGACCTACGAGTAGGTAGTGTAACAACACTCTCCAATGAAGTAGTAGCCAAAACGTCATCTACCAATAAGGCAGGTGTATGTCTGCATTCTTTAGACATTTGTCTTAATTTACTACAAGCAATGTATTTATCAACTTCAGTTGGATCTGAAGCATGCTGATGTGCACTTGATTTGAGTAACAGTTCCTTCAAATCTTTACTGGTAGTAATAGCCCTACCTTTGCATTTATGGCTATTTTTCAATCGACAACACCAATGCCTTTTTGTTTTGATAGTTTTCTCTAACACATACAAATACCCATCAATGATAAGCATCTGTCTTAGCTTTTGAGACTGTACAGTTCCATACAAATTACCTATCACACCAGGTCCTGTTGAAAGAGCGCAAGCCATTGTTGCATATAGTAAATGCAATATGCATGCTATGGTACCACTCTAAATGCACATATATAGTACGCGCTAAACTATAGTAACATTTCATTCAATATATTTTTCTTATTTTTATTATACACACAGACATTTAGTATTCGACACAGTATACTTGATATATATGTATTATTATTTTAAATTGAGACTTGGGTTTTAATGTTTTTATTTTAAACATGCACTTGCGTCATAGACGTGAGCTGGCCAACTAAAACATTTAGTTCTTATTGTTTTCAACATTTAATTAGTTCGACATTAAGGAATTTCAACTAACGTGTCGCTTATTAGGTGTTTGCTCTAATGTATTTTCGACTTGCTAATATAGACCCAAAAGATAAAGGGACCATGCCCACATGATGTAGGGATTTATAGTAGTTGGATGCCAGGACAGTGATAATTGGAAGTACTACACAGCATGCTGCATGCAGATAGCAAGTGGAGGACATTGATTGGTGCAGAGGCCATCACCTGATCATATCCATCACCCACAAAAGCCTTGCAACAATCTATTCCAAGCAGCTCAATCCATTTACTGGAGAGAGAGAGAGAGAGAGAGATGCAGAGAAAGAAAGAGAAAACAAAAAGAAAACATACAACAGATCCTGAACCACAGCAAAACCTAAAAAGACAACAAAGGAAGCAGGCAAATGAGTGAAAAAAAATTACCTCCTACAAGGATACTATCCACAACAGACCTCATCCCCACAACATGTATGTGAAGAATATATGCATGTAATTGACTGTAGTACTTGGCCCATAATACTGGAATGGATGAGGTGGAATAATATACATGTTCCATTAGGTGTTGCTGTTGTAATGATCTTCAGCTGAACAACTGCTATGGACATTAGAGTCTATCGCTGTGAGTAGTAAGCCATAACCATCAACTGTGTAGAGCAGCACCGACTGACAAGATGTATGCCAATATAGTGTGTGGTGTGTAATGGAAGGGATGTATATTACTGTGGCCAATAGCTGGAAGTGCAAGTAATGCCATAATGATGGACACATGGGTTCCAGAGCCCACCATTTGCAGGACACTCAGGTTAACATGTATTGTAGCATGCTGAAATGCCATAGGTGTGTAATAGGGTTACCTGCAATCTGGCCCTATGTGTGTATATATATATATATATATATATATATATATATATATATATATATATATATAAATGTGTACCCCCTAATGTTAAGCTTTGTCCATATGTGGCACCTGTCTGTGTTGTAGCAAGGCAGAACAGTGCAGCTGTGCAGGAAGTAGTTTTGAGACTGTGGACCTGATGTCTGAATGTACCCCATATATAAGTATGTATACGTGAACACATGTATATATATATATATATATATATATATATATATATATATATATATATACATGTATGTCCCCAGATATACAGATACCCATATGTAGACACACACACACACACACACACACACACACACACACACACATATATATATATATATATATATATATATATATATATATATATATATATATATAAACACATATATACAACATCATATATATCTACACATATATAGATATATATCTATATGCACATGTCTACATATATACAAACACACACACATATATGTATGTAAATACATGTCCCCTATATTATCACCACAGTGCTGCATGCTATATGCAAGGCAACAGCACACATAGCAGTACACACAGATATATACAGCTGTAAGTGTGTGCAACATGGATGGGTATGTCACATGTGAACCCCTTGTTGGGACCACATTGCCCTTGTCTGTGAAGTAGGGAATGGGAATATGGGGAAGTATGGCAGGTATATTTGTGGAGGTGATCCGGGTTGGTAGATATAGAGGACAGCCTACAGGGGTGGCATATGACACATGTGGTGGGTTAACACCCTGGATGGTGTGTATGGGCTGCATTGTGGAAGCCCCATGGGCCCTGATATAGAAACAATGGGAACAAGCCTCCCACCCATTGCTACTCACAAGAGCAGTCCATATCCCTGAAGGTGCCTGGCCTGGAGGCTGAGCAGGAGGAGCATGTGGACCCTGTGAATGTGTACCGGGTGCCTCAAAGTGAGGTAGCACATCCCACATGTGTCTGTAGAGCCCACTATGGAACAGACCCTGGACCTGACCTCAGGTGACAGGATCATGTCTGTGTGTGCCCCCGAGGGGGACAACATCCCCTGGGGTGGTTCCACCTGAAGGTAGTTCTGGACCAATACATGAGGAGGCCTCAAGGTGGGTCCCACATGTGATATGGGCTGGTAACATGGCCAGATGAGGTTGGAGAGGTGGTTCTGCTGGCAAATAGTCCATAAACATGCTATTGTGTCACTGTTATAGAACATATGTGGGTAGTAATAGTCTACAAAATCCCAGAACATGTCCAACAGCATGCATAGATATCCCCAATAACACAGAATGTCAGATGTGCAGCAATCACATAGCAAGCATACCACATGCATATATGGAACCATAGTGGCCCTGACAATGGCATGCAGGTGAATAGTCTGTAACAGGCCAGCAATGATAGTGTCCATACAGGGAACATGGCTACAAACACATAGCACAAAGTGTGGTACAATACAATATATGTCCCACTGGTAGGTAAGCTGTAGCCATACCTATTGAGTTGTGTGAACAGTTTGTAGTCACTGATATGGTGGGGGGGTGACAGAGATGTGTATTAAGAACTATGGTAACCTTGCTGTATGAGTTGCTCAGACCTGTTTCCATCTTTATGTCTTTCAAACAAGATGTCACATGGACGCCTACCTGCTTATTCAGCGGCTGAAAATGACATAGTGCTGAACTATCTCATCCAGCACTACCCTGTCCTGTTTGTCTGGGCCACCCATGAGCAGCAGGAGGAGATCTACTCCACAGGGTCAATGATGTCGGACTGCATAACCAGAGTTATGAGCAGGTCCAGCATCATTGTTCTGACCTGCTTCACAAAGCCCATCGGTGTGCTGCTGCAGTCCAGGGAGATCACCTCACAATGGGGGGGGTCATGCCATCCATCCCCCCGACACATGTTGACTAGCTCCTCGTCAGCGTCGTGGCATCTGCCCACACACAGCCAATGACTGCCTGCCAGACACCATTGTGGAGATGTGTGCTACCCACACACCGGCTGAGGAACGTGCAGGTAAGGCCACAGGGCACATTAGTAGACCACTGTTGCATATGCATCTGAAGTTGTACAGGTAGATCATGCATATCTGACATGTTGTAAATATAGTTTGTTGCTGCATAGTAGTAATAAACAGATGTGCATAAGTGGCAGTATTGTGGACTTGTACTATTGATTTACTGTAATGCTGCACCCACCCTGTAGCAATGCCACAGCTGTGGCCACTGACTTTGTATCTCTCGCACTCTTATGTAGGTCCCTCCGGTATACCACCAAGGCAGCAGCCTGTAGCTGGTGAGTAAAGTTTATGCTGATGTTTGCCAATACACCAGGCATGTAATTGCTATGGTATATTCCATCACACATCTAAAACACCTACCCATAATGCATGCTGTACATGTTCATGTATTGTTGCTGTTAAAAGTACTGCATCACAGTGGTGACCATGATGGGGTATTGGAAAGGTATGTCAGATACCTGCAAGATAACTAACATCCTTTCATTGTGAAATGTGTCCACAGGGATTAACATAATGGTGGGACACATGGCCTACAGTAGGGACATGTGTGAAACATCACCCTTATACAATGCAACAACAGTGTATATACCTGTATTACAATGGCAACTGTTACAGATGTGCACTATGGCATAACGTATTACTGTGGTCCACATTATTAGCTGAGACTAGGCTGTAACACATGGTGTTCAGTGTATGGAACACTGCAAACTGACACACATGTGTAGGCCATACTTGTCAAGCATCTGCAAAAAGGCTGAAGGTGGGGAGGGGTGTCAGCATGACACACCAGTGCACTGCAGCAGGGATCCTAAGGATGCTAAGAATGGCTAAATCTGCACACATTCAGGTTCAGGAACTGTGGCAGACGTAACCCTACCCCCACAACACTAGTGATGGCACTGTGTGAACACCAAGGGATGTGCACATGGGTAGACCTTGCAAACATGCAGATTTGGGGGACATGTGTAAGGCAAAATGACCATACACTGACAAATGCAGATGGCCCATGCTAGTATACCCCTGCCAGGAATAGTGACTGCTATAGTACACATAACAATAGGTGCAATAAACCGTCATGATAAGGTTGTGCAGACATATGCACACACGGAGTGTATGAACCGTGATCAGCATCTGCACACCTAACACATTTTGTAGACACTGCATGTGAATGTACAGGACATATGTCACATATCAGGCTCATGTACTGTTAATATATGCAATGATGTGGTCCCATGACAGATCAAGGATGGGTGCGTCATATCAATAAGTGTGTGTACACTCCCCATAGCCATGATATGGTCTGACGGTTGACAGTGTAATAGTATTTGATTGGTCATACATGGTCCACTGATGACGAGATCTGTAAACCAGACATCAGACATTCACAAATGGCATCTGTCCACATATCATCCCAGGTATGTGTTGCTGAAAAATATAGGGGCTGTGAGCATTAGAGCTGACATATCTGACACAGTGCTACACATTCATTAATGGGTTATACACCTGTGAGGTTTGGTGCACAGTACATGGCAGGGTGCAGAACAGGTGTACAGCAATACTGTGTACATGGGTGCAGTGGTATCCAGGTGAAGGGGCATCACCTACTAACACAGCCCATGCATCACACACATGTATACTGTTGATAGCATGGATTGACTATAGCTGTACTGCATGCTGTTGTGTACCAAATGTTATGCGTGTTGACAGACGGGTAATGAGAAGACTGTGTGTACTATCTTTGTGCAACCTTGTGTGTGTGTGTGTGTGTGTGTGTGTGTGTGTGTGTGTGTGTGTGTGTGTGTGTGTGTGTGTGTGTGTGTTTATTTTGTCTGTAGGTTCACTCTGGTGAAGTGGAGGGAGGCTGATGCATGTAGGATGTGTGTGTGCATGTGTGTGTGTGTGTGTGTGTGTGTGGGTGTCCATGTATGCACATGTGTGATTGTGGGGTTGTTCATATGGCAGTACTTCCCTTTGGGATCATGCAATACATGGACATGGACTGACACATGACACACCAGGAATACTTGTCTGATATGTAATCACAGGACAGCTGACAGTATAATAATGTCTGTCTGGAACAACATGCACTGGGAGGGAAAGTAGACACCAGGTATACCCTTAATATTGCATTCAGCAGAGAGGTGACTGACAATCCACATATGCAGCACTACAGATGCATTGGGGAATTACTAGACAACAACAGGGAGTGTATCCATATATTACAGTTGTAACATGATAGGTTGATTGAGCAGCATATTTGGCATGTACTGAGCAATACTTACACATGACACTCCAGTGCATGACATTATGGAGTGAACGTAGTAGCCCCTCACATATAGGATCCATGCTCACGATGTCCAGACATACACAGGGTGAACACTGAATGACAGCAGTGAGGCCATATAAAACCACTCCACTCAGGTCAAGGAGGTAATGGAGTAACAGGTCTTGTATTGTGATCACTTGTCTCGGCATTTAGAGGAATGATACTTTAATGAGTGGTATTAATGAGTGTATGTTACCAAGTGTGATGCAGGATGGGGAACTTATGGGAATAAATGTGGGACTGTCTGTAAAGTCAGGGACAGGTAGATATTAAGGTGGAATGTGTGTGTGTGTGTGTGTGTGTGTGTGTGTGTGTGTGTGTGTGTGTGTGTGTATATGTGCACTGTTATGCAATGCTGTACAAGTCTTAAAGTGCATTTCTTGTTTTCCCCCACAGGTGGTGAGGTGGGTCAGAGTCCCTCCTGCATGCAAGCTGATGTTGGTGTCCATACAGACACTGAAGATGATGATAGTACTGTTGAGGCACAGGTGGGGTTGTCAGAGGTCAAAGTAGCACCATCATATGACATCCCCTTTTAGCCACCCCAATCCCGCACACAGTTTCAGTGCCTATACATACCCCAACACCGGTGGCAATAGCAGAGGGACAGTTGGCAGTTGGTGGTAGTGCACAGGAAAGTGTGGTATCTGGTCACAGCAAGCATAGCTGGATGTCTGGCAGGGCACCACATAGGCAGATGTCCCAGGGTGCTCATGGTAGGGCCGCTGGTCATCATGCCCCTGGCAGAAGCGCCACAAATGGTACTGCCAGGCATATGTTACAGGCTGTCATGGGGGCACAGGCACATATGGAACTGTACACCAGACAGGGTCTGAGGCTGCAGAGGGCTGCTCTCACATCTACAAGTGACAACTTTCATGAACTGTCTGGTGCTCTCCGTGCTCATACCAAGGTCATGGATAGATGGTTTGGTGAGATGATGGGCCTCATCGACCGTGGTTTGTCCATGCTTGAATATGTGGTGGGAGTGCGGCGACAGCCCTGTGGACATAGGCCAGCAACACCAACAGCTGGCAGTCAACATGGATGTGCTAGGACACCAAGGTGCTCCCATAGTAGCAGTACCAACCCCAGCACTGTGGGGGGGTGCTGTCCACACCACAGCAGGCCACGAGTATGTGGTCCTCATCAGTCCCATCTGTCATCATCAGGGGAGAGTAGCACATTGAGGCCTGTACCTGGACATGCCCATGGAGCCCTTAGCAGACACAGTCTGCATGTCCATGGCTTGAGGCGGTGAACTGCACACACTGCCCAGTATGGTCTGCAGCTGTCCATAAACACCTGTATATGGCAGCCACATGGCAGATCTGTGTGCATGCATACCCACACACTATAAGAACACACCTAGGGCAACGCCCTACCTGCACACACCACATCACCACACCCAGTTCAACTCATTACACCTCTCACCCACAAACATGGTGTCAAATGTATGGCCCACCCTCGGCCTCTGGCAAACCAACAACACACCCTGTGCATATGATGATACCTGTGAGACATCCCTGTCATCCATAACATCAATGAAGGGACAGGCTAATATGGTTCTGATGCACACAGTGACTGTACTACAGTGTACCAATGTACTGCCGTGTAACATGTTGTTAGGAGTAATGTTTAATGCACACATGTCAGGCAGTGTAGCCATCCAGCAATGATACATTATAGCTGTTCGTAACACTGGATGACTGTGGTCTCCATAATGTTATCCATTTGTGTTGTAGGTGTACATGTGTCAGCAGGAAGATGGTCTGCAGTCATATTCCAGAAGGGGTATGGCACTGTGGTGGCACCATTGCTGTGACATATCCAGGGTACAGCTGAACACATGTCACAGGTTTGTATGACAATTATTGCCTGTGCCACATGGACAGGTTACCCACTGGGACTTGTATAATCTGCAACCTGATGTAGACCCATCCACATACACGCACCCTCTTACTTGGCAACACTGGGACTAGACCCCTACCTAGGTATGTAGTGCTACTGAACTGTGTGGCTTTCATTGCACACACCACACAGCGTTTAGGGTGAGATGTGTTCCAGGTTACGTGTTACTTGCAGAACAGCCCCAGACATGTACAGTATGGTAACGGGGGATGTAATGGTTGCATATGGACAATACATAGTGTGACATACAATCATATACAAATTAACAGACACATAACAGGCAGACACACATCCGAGAGACCTGGGCCTATCAGTGCTAACTAACTTGTCCGTGTGTCCAATGTGTTACATGTAGGCTGCAGACAACACATGCATAACTGGGCTGGATTGTGATATCATTTACCTGTATTGTTGATGGTGACAGTGGTCATCATAAAGTGGTACATGGGATATATACCAGGTGTACCATGGTGTAATGACAGTGTACACAGCATCTACATCCCCTAGAGGATATTGTTCTCTCTGGAACCCATGATGACACTCTGACATACTCACCATCACACATTGCCCATGATTGTGATACAACCCATTGGTACTACAGGGATATGCCTCTAATGCACATGCCACAGGCATGGTAGGGTGTTGCATTGTCATGCCTCACCTATGAGCAGCAACAACACTATCTGTACTACTATGTGGCAATGTGTATTGTAATAGGAGTATGTGGCCTTGGAATGCTGTACACTACAAATATACAGACATGCACACATACATACACATGCCAGAACTCAATGGGTATCTCATGCCTATTGACCCATTTGTACAACACTGCTGTGCTGGTACTGCAAGGCTCATGTAGCCGGTTGGGAGAGGAGGATAACAGGGTACATTTAATGCCCAATACAGCAGCAGCCACAACTGACCATGGCAATGGGTGTTGCGGTGGTTGTGAAGGCCTTCATGGAATTCCCAACTACAGGTGTACTAACACACAGACACTGCTATCCTCAGTAATGCACATGTACATGTGTCAGTACTGGGGTCCATCACTGCAGGTAGTCATAGCTGTGTACCTGCCTATTGTCCATGGAGAGATGGGTTGTGTAGGGGATGTGTGTACCCAACTGGGTTAATTGACAACTCTGACTTTTACAAATAACTTATTACATTATTCAATAATCTGGGTTTGGAATTGTTGCAATGCATGATTAAACATTATCAAATAACAATGAACAAGTTGACTGTTGAAACTACGAATTTAGAGAGAGAAATTAAAGCAGATGTAGAATTCAACAGATATCGATTTGAATTTAATAGAACATTTACAAGCATAGCACAACAGATGCAGAAATTAAAGTCAACTAAAATTAAGAAATTAGAAAGAGACTTAAAAGCATACAAGGAAGGCTATGCATACTCTAAACCACCAGGTTCACAGAACTATGGGAATAGAAACAGAATGAACAACAACCATGGGACTGGACAAGAACAGAGGATGGCTTCTAATAGAAGGAATAGTACTGTGAGAAATGAAGATGTACATCACAGTACAGATTTTATTAATGAAAATATAGAAGGGGTTTATAATGATGAAGGAAGGTTAGAACATGAAAATCAATGTTTTTTACAACAACACCCCTCAGATGACAACCAATGGCATGTACAATCGAATCAAAAAAACTACAGAGGGAGGAGGGGGAACAACTGGAAACCGAACCCACAACAGGGCCCCAAGAAGAAATACAACACACGGAGCAACAGCAAATATTAGGATTGACTTTATTTTCAGTCATTACGAATAGAGAAGGGGACTTTAAAATTTATAATTACACTGAATGTTGCATTGATGATGTTTTAGTTGAACTCCTTGCAAAGGGTTTAACATTTGTTCCATCAAAAAGATGTGATATTGCTGAATTATTAATTGATTTTAAACAATTCACTCGAAAGTTAAATTTAGGGGTTTTACTAGGAAACACCTCATATAGTAACAATGAATTAAGTGTGACTAGTACTTTTAACCCTCCATGCAACTCTACCATTACTATGTTTGAACAGTTGTGTGAACAAGAATTTAGACAAGTATTAAAAGGTCGTAGAAAAGATAGGTACATTGAAAATATTACATGGGAGGAAATAGAATTATTAACAATGTTTAGGGCCCTCCCACTTAGACTTATGAAACCTGACAAAGGTGGGGGTCTGGCTGTTATGTATAATGAAGACTATAACAGAATAATGACATTAGTTTTGGAAAAAGACACTTATGAAGAAGTAAGTCGGCATCAATTAAACCAAGCATATAATAGAATAAAAATGTTTATCAGTGATTTATACACTGATGGTTTAATTGACACTAATTTAAACCACTACTTGACCATGTTGTCTCCAAAGATTCCACAACTGTTTGGTATACCAAAAATCCACAAGGAAGTAACTAATCCACCTTTTAGACCACTGGTCGATGCAAGACAGTCTATCACATACCCATGTGCAAAACTGGCAGATTCAATCTTGAAAAAATATGTGGTGAAAGAAAGTCAAATTTTAAAAGATTTATGGTCCTTTTTGGAAGTAATGGATAAAATAACATTTAATAACCACTTGAACTTCCTTACAGTGGATGTTTGCGACCTTTACTCTTGTATACCACAAGATACAGGAATACAATGGGTAGTGGATTTTATCATAGACAAAGGTGCAACAACAAACGAATGTCTCTTAGTAGAACAACTTTTAGACATAATTTTGAAGAATAATTTTGTGTCTTTTGACAACAAACTATTCTTACAAAAGATAGGTATAGCAATGGGTTCACCAGTAGGTGCAAGTTTTGCAAATCTGGTTATGGCGTATTGGGAAACTAATTTCATCTTTAACAGTCAATGGAAAGAAAGAATTTTTAGTTACAAGAGATTTTTAGATGACATTTTTATAATTTTCAATGGAGATAATATTTTAGCAGAAGAATTTGTTACCTTTTTAAATTCAACAACTACCCCCGGGATTCATGAAGCTCGGCGCAAGGCGGTAAGGCCTGCCGGCGGTGCATGGAATATCCAGCGCAGTAGCGCCATATACATATTAATGAGAGTGCACCGGAATCACAGACACGTGCGTAGTGTACGTGAGCGAGCCCAGGTAGGATGCGTCTGGAGGCGTGTCTAAGCCGGCAGGAGGTGAGCAACCTAATGTGCTGACAGCCACGGTCCGCCCACAATAGTAATGGCAGCAGCCAGGTCCGTGCAGAATGAAACGCACGCAGTACGCAACATAGTCCCGTTCCAAATTAACGGAGAAGCAAATAGAAGCCACCAAGGCATAAGTGTACCCGTTCAAGGAGCAAAGGATACGCATAAGACCGCCTCCGTCCCGCAATGCACTGTCAGTGTTTACATTCAGAGAAGGTGTACAGCCGCATGTCAGCGCCGCACCGACATAGGAGCAGCGACTAAGGTCACCACCTGTCCCACTTTGTTTGGGGCAGTCTCTCCATGGACAGTTGTGTCCCGAAAAAACGTATTAGAAATGGCTGATGTGCTACGAGTGTAGGACACAATGATATCCCGTATGTAATGTAATGGTAGCATGAATTGTTTATTTCTGTAACAGAAATACCGAAATGACACAATAAACAGAATAAGCAAGGAAATTGCCACAATAATAAGCAAATTATTTAGGCAAACAAGTGAATTTCTATGCTATATAGTGACCGTTTGTGTCGGCCTGTAAAGGCAGATGTGAGTCCCGGAAATATCCCAGATCGGAAAATGGAAAAGGTGGAAACCCCAGCAGCGACATGGGCATGGTCACCAGGGTTACCTGCTGTCCCAAAGTGCCATGGACAGTCCCTGATTGGACAGTCGTGTCCCTGCAACAATCGTAAAAATGGAAAATGACCTGCATCCCCTGCCACTCAAATTCCGCAATATACATGTAAATAGTAGCATAAAACATATACATTACGGTATGGAACACAGACATGGCATAAGAAAATAAATAAGGAACCCAAACGCTAACAGAATAGGCTCATAGTATGGCAAACAAGTGAAGTTCTGTCTACTGCACTAGCCCTGGGTATGTGTAGTCCTGCAAATTTCGAAGTGTCCACATAACATGCCCCACTATGGGCATTGGAAAAGGTGCCAACCATAATGGTCACAAGCAGTAGTGACAGTACATAGCCGGGTAGCTGTGCCGACATAACAACAGTAAGGAAGCAAGATACCCCAAACACAGGCAAACATGTGCATAGCAACATATCCCAGACCCAGCAACATCTCTGTTGCATACACTGGATGGTGTATGATGAAGTGTAATATCCAGAAGCAGAACCCATGCATTCGGATGTACTACACAATAGCCTCATTGTACATGTCAGTCACACCCATGTATACCCCAGCACCCAAACCTGCTAGCATCCGTGTGCAGCTATACAACCACACACAATGTGCATACCTGAACTGTGGTAAGATGTTTGTGTTAGGCAATGCCACGGGCAAATCGTGCCGCACATGTCAGCAACCCACCGCAGGTACAGATATGTAAATGGCTGCATGTGAATGTGTCAGCAGAATGTGTACATCCGGCATGTAGTATGTACCCGTCCAAACCATCTAGGTTTGCATACGACCACGGTGCACATAAGTGTACACATGTGGACAAGTCGGTCGTTGGACCACCGCGGCGATTATCATTGCAGTGAAGTCGATCACATATAGCGGAACAGGTGCCTAACACACAGGACATCCTAACAGGGTGCTACAGGCAAAGAAGGGGAAACTGGGACATCACATGTGGAGATTAGCGTGGCTGGACGGACAAATACACACGGTCAAGGTAAAGGATGGAACAACATGCATATGGCTGGATGGATGTTGTTCGTAAAATATATAGAAACACATATGAAGTTCCAGCTTACACTAAATACTATATAATGTATTGAATTGTACCGTACAATATGGCAGCAGAACTAAGCCTGCATGTAATTGGTGAAGCTAAGCTGTACTGTGATGGAATTCTGAACCTGGCAGTAAGCAGGACAGCAGGCTCATGTCTGTCATCATTAATTATGTGCTGGGTTACAGAACAATAAATGTATGTACATGCATAACAGCACTCCTTCCCCAGAGGAGGATGGCCTTGTGAGCTCAATGGAAGATAGCAGTACAACTCCCTACCAGACAGACAAAGCAACGTATCAAGAAATTAACTGTCCACGGTATCGTAACAGTCTAGGGTCCTTGAAACAGCTACAATCACAAAAGGATACTGTAATGTACAAGGTGCCTTGCAAGGCTGTGTCATTCCCATGAGAAAACAATTTAAGTTCCCATGATGTACACAGTCTGGGGTTGTTGTTCGATAATAAAGTGGCAATACCTCCCAATCGTGACCTCTGGGTATGGTATGAAAGTGGTTGTTAACCTGCAACATTGGATGTATAGCATTGGTTTCTGATGTCGGAAGACATGGTTCCTGTAGCACAACACAGTATGGGTAGTCAAGCACACATACACGATTGCTGAACACACAGCATCAGTGAAACCCAATGCTCACAAGGACACAGTCCGACAAGCTCTACACTTTACATATGCACAGTGGTGTCCAGTGTAGGACCCAAAAATTGTGGAAAGAACCAAATTATGTCTTATTTCAATGCGCATCCTGAAATCAGTGTCGCCACAGGTACACATATGCACCGCAAGAGTGTTTAATGTTGCTGATAGCTATGCATGTAATGCAGCACAGATGCACAGCAATACCCAGGGTACCGGGTCCATAGAACTGCGCCCACATCACAGTCCCGCACACATGACGGATGTGTAATGGGTACTGTCAATTGTTGCAGTCAAGGGATTCTGGGTATGTAGACTCTGTGCTCGGTGTTGTTTCGCAGGCAATCCTTTCTCCCGCCCGTGGGAGGGATGTGTCGTATCACCTGCCTTACTCTCCGCTAATAATGCAAACCATACTCCGGAGAATGCTAAATGTAGGTGTGTAATGTGTACAGCCCTATACTACTGTCCAGTAGGCAATTGTCATGGATGGACACCCGTATGGCCAGAATGTCACCCACAACTGCAAACCCGGGTAAATGACATAGCCGGGAAGGCATAACACAGGAAATACACATAGGGACTACAGTTGACATTCCACATACAAAGCAGGACCGTCGTGCCAACACCGGCGTACACAGCACTCAATCTGCCAGCAACAGACTGAGGAGCACCCGCTACCGTGCAGCGTAACAGATGTGCGACCTGTGGAACACATACTAATGGCACACACACAACGTCAAGTAGGATATGTAAACTATGGCTTTCCCACCTATGAAGACAACATGGTTAAATGAATGCATAGGTAAGCAACATGTTCTGGTGGTGTTATAGTGGAAATACAGTGACGGATATGTCCCATTGGGACGTCTGCGGTTTAAATGGAGCATTTGCTAACCAGCATCTTTGGATGTATGTAATTTGTCCACAGTAGTAAATCACCTGGTTATGTAGCACCATGTGGAATGGGTAGTCCAACAGACATCCGCGATTTCTGAACACACAGTATCAGTGAAACCCACTGCTCACAAGGACACAGTCCGACAAGCTCTACACTTTACATATGCACAGTGGTGTCCAATGTAGGACCCAAAAATTTGTCTAAAGACAGGAATGCCGCCTTCTTTCAACACTTAAGTGAACTCATTGTCGTCACAGGTACACATATGCACCGCAAGCGTGTTTAATGTTGCTGATAGCTGTCCATGTAATGCAGCACAGATGCACAGAAATACCCAGGGTACGGGAGTCCATAGCAGTGCGTCCACATCAGACTTCCGCACAGATGACGGATGTGTAATGGAGTACTATCAATTGTTGCGGTCAAGGGATTCTGGGTATGTAGACTCTGTGCTCGGTGTTGTTTCGCATGAGCAATCCTTCCTCCCGCCCTGTGGGAGGGATGTGCGTAGCACCTGCCTTACTCTCCGCTAATAATGCAAACCATACTCCGGAGAATGCTAAATGTATGTGTGGAATGTGTACAGCCCTATACTAGTGTCCAGTAGGCAATTGTCATGGATGGACACCCGTATGGCCAGGATGGCACCCACAACTGCAAACCCGGGTAAATGACATAGCCGCGGTAAGGCATGACACAGGAAATACACATAGGGACCACAGTTGACATTCCACATACAGAGCCGGACTGTCATGCCAACACCGGCGTACACAGCACTCAGTCTGCCAGCAACAGACTGAGGAGCACCCGCTACCGTACAGCGGAACAGATGTACGACCTGTGGAACACATACTAATGGCACACACACAACGTCAAGTAGGATATGTAAGCTATGGCATTCCCACCTATGAAGCCAACATGGTTAAATGAATGCATAGGTAAGCAACATGTTCCGGTGGTGTTATATTGGAAATACAGTGACGGATATGTCCCATTGGGATGTCTGCGGTTTATATGAAGCAGTTGGTAACCAGCATCTTTGGATGTATGTCATTTGTTCACAGTACTAAATCAGCTGGTTATGTAGCGCCATGTGGAATGGGTAGTCAAACAGACATCCGCGAGTCCTGAACACACAGTATCAGTGAAATCCACTGCTCACAAGGACACAGTCCGACAAGCTCTACACTTTACATATGCACAGTGGTGTCCATTGTAGGACCCAAAAATTTGTCTAAAGACAGCTCTTCCGCCTTATTTAATCACCTAACGGAACTCATTGTAGTCACAGGTACACATATGCACCGCAAGCGTGTTTAATGTTGCTGATAGCTGTCCATGTAATGCAGCACAGATGCACAGAAATACCCAGGGTACCGGGTCCATAGAACTGCATCCACATCACACTTCCGCAGACATGACGGATGTGTAATGGGTACTGTCAATTGTTGCGGTCAAGGGATTCTGGGTATGTAGACTCTGTGCTCGGTGTTGTTTCGCAGGCAATCCTTCCCCCGCCCTGTGGGAGGGATGTGCGTAGCACCTGCCTTACTCTCCGCTAATAATGCAAACCATACTCCGGAGAATGCTAAATGTAGGTGTGGAATGTGTACAGCCCTATACTAGTGTCCAGTAGGCAATTGTCATGGATGGACACCCGTATGGCCAGGATGGCACCCACAACTGCAAACCGGGTAAAATGACATAGCAGCGTAAGGCATGACACAGGAAATACACATAGGGACCACAGTTGACATTCCACATACAAAGCCGGACTGTCGTGCCAACACCGGCGTACACAGCACTCAGTCTGCCAGCAACAGACTGAGGAGCACCCGCTACCGTACAGCGGAACAGATGTGCGACCTGTGGAACACATACTAATGGCACACACACAACGTCACGTGGGATGTGTAAACTATGGCATTCCACCTACGAAGACAACATGGTTAAACGAATGCATAGGTAAGCAACATGTTCGGTGGTGTTATATTGGAAATATAGTAGCGGATATGTCCCATTGGGATGTCTGAGGTTTATATGAAGCAGTTGGTAACCAGCATCTTTGGATGTATGTCATTTGTTCACAGTACTAACTCAGCTGGTTATGTAGCACCATGTGGAATGGGTAGTCAAACAGACATCCGCGATTGGGGAACATACACCAGCAGTGAAAAGCACTGGGCAGGTGGACACAGTCCAGCAACATCTAACTTGACATATGCACATCGGTGTCCATTGTAGGACCCAAAATTCTGTTCAGAGAATGCCTGCTAGCTTCCTGCATTACTCATGTGACCTAATTGTCGTCACCACGTCACAGGTACACATAGGCACGCAAGCGTGTTCAATGTTGATGATAGCTGTCCATGAACTGCAGCACACATGCACAGAAATACCCAGGGTATCGGGTCCATTCAGCTGCGTCCACATCACACTGCAGCACACATGAAGGATGTGTAATGGGTACTGTCCACTGTTGCAGTCAAGGGAGTCTGGGTATGTAGAATCTGGCCTCGGTGTTGTTTCGCAGGCAATCCTTTGTCCCGCCCCGTGGGAGGGACGTGTGCGTAACACAATCGTCACTCTCCGCTAATAATGCACACCATACTCTGGGGAATGCAAAATGCAGGTGTGAAATGTGTACAGCCCTATACCAGTGTATAGTAGGCAATTCACATGGATGGACAAGCGTATGACTAAGATGGCACACATAAATGCAAACCCGTGGAATTACACTGCCGTAGTAAGGCATTACACAAGTCATACACATAGGGACTACAGTTGACATTCCCCATACAAGAAACACAGACAACCAGCCGATGAAGTCCAAAGCAAAGACGAGGTACTGTAGGGACCGTCAGTGACCAACCAGAGCACACCAAGAATTAAAGGCAGTCACCATAGTCTATTGAGCCCACTTCGTCTGCTTCATAAGCAGACTTATTCAGACTACATACAATGCAGTCCAACCTACTACATTTACAAGCATTAATTGGTTGGTACATTAGATGTGCTAGGTACTAATTACATGCCTTAAAGGCAGACAAGCGAACAAACCTTACTTGGGTTACACATCCCACACAGTGAGGACATCAGACATTGCTTCAAAAGGTACAGTCTTCATCGGAAAATGGAAATATATGTACATATATGAAACATGAACCAACATAAAATGTTTTCCAAATGTCTGACTGTGTAAGCTACATATATATGTCCTACGGATTGTGCCAATATATTAACAGAACTGCAGACACCTAGTAATATGAATGAACCATAATATATACACATAAACCGTATGATTATGACTACTGTAAAATAGACCAACGAAATGTAAAGATTCACAATGTGCTTATGTAACATTCATTTAGAAGGTTACTTAAATAAATCAATCCAGACATCCATGTGTAAATACTAACAGAAGGCCAGCGAGGTGCTTGCCCTCACATGTACTGGGATGTTGTTCCACAGCATAGTGAGTGTCTGGGTGATGAATCCGTCCCAACAACACGTTCGATTAATGACAGTGTCAAGGTGTACGTCAGCTGCCCTTGTGGTTCTGAGGGATCTACCTTATTTACGTGAAGCATAGTCATCAGATCTGGGTTCGACCTAGCTGTGCATGCCAGGCACGGGTCACCTCTGGGCAAGTGGTATGCAACTGTATACAGCTGGAATCCTTTCAGTCGGTCAGTATAACACATATACCCGAGACCCTGCATCCGTTTGTCAAGAACTGTTGGTGCCTTTCCAGCTGCTGCAGGTGTTGGGTCAGATACATTCTGAGCGGGCATTGTACCCAATCATAGGTCTATTGAGTGATGAGTACAAGGGGACAATGACCTCCCTGATCTAGATGTGAATCCTTCATGATGATGTGGGCAATGTGGAAGGTCTACCTAACTATGTTAGCAACATGTGTGTCTAACGAGCGGTTAACAACAACACGTGTCCCCAGATCACTGGTAACCCCTCCGTGCTCAGTGGACTGCCACCTATATGGTAGCTCGGGTAACCTTGTTCATCCCGAAGGGTATGCCTATGCATTTCCTGGCATTTAGCTGTAGGACATGTCTCTGGTACCACTTATCCACATCTGTGAGGCACTCCTGAAGGATATCTGTGTCAGATGTGTGTCTGACTTTGGCATCCGGTTTGCAGTCGTATGCAAACATTGTCACCCATAACCCCTGTGTATGCGTGTACATTGGAAACGTAGATGCTGGAAATAGTGGACCCAGGACTGAGCCCCATGGGACACCACCTGTGACTGGCTGTGAGTATGACATGGCGCCAGCAACTATGGCCATGTGTGTTCTGTGACTTAGCCCGTTTGCAACCCATATGGCGATGTATGGATTTACATTCAAGATGACGGGTTTATCAAGTATACCCGAGGGTATTGTGTCGAAGGCCTCTGCCGGGTTGAGGTAGGCTGTATGGACTGCTTTACCCTCAGCAATGGCCTTGGTGACTGATTCTACAAAGTGAAACACGTGTAAAGGCATGATCTGACTATGACCAAGCTAAACTGGGTTGTATCCAAAGTATGCGGGTCCCCTATGTCTTTATCTATGTGTCCCATTATGATCCATCTCCATGGCTTTGCAGATAAGGCTTGTCAAACTAATGGTATGGTAATAACCAGGGTCAGTGGAGGCACCATCTATGTGGAGTGTGACTACAATGCCCTGTGCTACTACTCAGGCACGTATCCTGAGGTGAGGCTAGGATTACACAGCTGTCCGAAGTGTGGGTTAAATTCCCCATAGAGTTCCTGAGGTGCACAGCTGGGACACCATGTGGACCCATGGATGCTGTGTTGACTGCCTTGGGGCTGGATGTGGGTAATGCTGGACATAACAACGGCAGACGTGTCACGTTCCGGTGTCCGTTGCCCAAGGTCCTACACACATAGCCGGTCTTAGGCATAGGCCAAGTAGGTGGCCGTCTAGGGTGTTGCTCTACTCGACGCACCTTTCGAGACTCTATTTGGTATAGGTAGTCCAGGAGGTGGCGGGTGGCGGTGACGATCGGTGGCAACTTCTGCCTAGGTCACCACTTACCCTAAGGCCACTCTTCCCGTGGGTAATACAGCAGTACCCACACCCAGACGCGGGTCATCGCTAGGGTCATTGCTAGTATGGCACATCATCTACGTGGGGAAGGAAACCATATATCCCCAGACATAATGGCACAGCATAATGCCTGTTCGCCGCCAAAGGCAGACATCGTCACCCGCCGGTGCGGACGTACTCTGCGAGATGTCCGTTAACAATGCCGACAATGTGTCGCTATGTGAAACAAACTCCACAGAGACATTCAATAATAGACAACGATGGACAACCCGATGTCCTCGTGTCTGAGCTGTTCAACCTGTTACGCCATGTTAAATGTGTGTAGCACAGCGAACCGGGCCAAACAAAGCAACGGACATGTCTGTGGCTCAGTGAAAGTCGTCACGCCAATGTTAAACCCTTGTAATATTGCGACACAGGCCATACATACGGAGGGTTAGTAATGGAAGTAGGTTAGTTCGATCAGACCGTGCAATTAGTATAACGAGATCTACAGCGGATACACCGCCAATCGACACGGTCAAGACTAATTGGGGCCGTGACATGGTACCATGGACACGGACAAAAGCGTGCCCAGGTGACTCATCTAACATTCGTACAGGGTCAGGGCGGACCGGTACAGTGGCTGCCCGAGACCAAACCCAAAGCACCACAGCAACACCCTGACAATCGAAGGCCTGTATGCATATGGGATATAAGCAGCTGTCATCTGAACAGCCCTGTGGTGACGACATATGCATCCTGGGCCATGAGCGAGGGGGAATTAGGAATGTTCAACATGCAGTACCGCACCTTTCCCAGCAGGAGAATGGATGCCTGTGGCGGGTGGGTGCGGGGGGGGGGTGATATGTAAATGTACATAGGTACCAAGGGTATGCATATTAATGACAACGAACAGCTAACGTGCACTGGTCACAGTAAGAGTCAAACGTGACTGCAGTCACGTTGGAATTATGACTATAGAACATATAGATGTGCATGTGTACGTAAAGCGTCCATGCTGCAAAGACTGTTACATATATAAAGCTGTAAGTGCTTTCTGCACACGTCCGTCAACCGGATCAGACATATGTTGCGGAATAGTCACAAGTAACGCAAAACACGTAACCACACAGACACTGTAAACATATATAAGCGGACTACGGATATGCATGTGCGGCGTGCGTAACCCACAATCCGGACATGCGAGTCTATGCGTGCGTGTGTGATCCAGTGGAACCAGGGAAGGTTACGGATGTCTCCTCCACACGTTTACATTCATAATTGTCAAATATATGCTTAAATAGTACTTATTGATTCCATGCTTTGTTATCGTAATGCTACTATTATGCACATCGATATACAATAACCTGATCAACACACTACATTCTAAGGTGCACTCTCACCAATTATCAACTATGTGTCCGGATACTGATTGTATTTACCAATATTGTAGATATATTAACACATTGTTGCCGTATTGTTTCCATGAAGTAAGGCATGCAACACTGATATGTATATGTCACGTTATAATCAAGACTTGGAGCACTGTCCACCTAACTATGAGCAGGTTTATTGATTATTTCGCTTTAAACCGACTCTGAAGGAAGTGTATTAGGGACGGCTATGTCATGAAATCCGACCGACGGTGCCCCATGTTAGTAGTTGAGAGAGCTCAGTATCCTTTCACTGTGGAGTCTATCGATTTGACAGTGTCTGTTTCTGCCGATATATGTTCCATAATGTCATTGATGAAAATGCCCAGGCCGCATGGTTTGCTGTATTTACGCATACTGGCGCGTGGATATAGATAGGCCATGGCATACAAACGATGGGTAGTCAAGCAGACATCCACGACTGGGGAACATACAGCGGCAGTCAATACCACTGGCCAGATGGGGACAGTCAAACACGTTCTACACTTTACAAATGCACATCGGTGTCCATTGTAGGACTCCAAAAATTCTGGCTGTTTTGCCAGTATGCCAAGATCAGCCAATCCGGTACAAACCGTGACTACGGCACAGCTAGACATATGCACCACCAGCGTGTTTAAGGTTGATGATACCTGCCCATGACATGCAGGACATATGAACAGAGGTCCCCAGACTGCCGTGTCCATACATGTGCGTCCATATCCCAGTTCCGCACACATGAAGGATGTGTCATGCGTACCGTGGGGGGTTGCAGCCCTGGTATCCTGGGTATGCAAAATGGGGCTCGGTGTTGTTTGGCTGATAATCCGTTGTCCGCCCGTGGGAGGGCTTGCGGGTACAGGGCGTGCCTTAGTCCCCAGTAAGGATGCAAAGCACCCATAGGGTAATGCTAAAGGCATGTGTGAAATGTGTTCAGCCCACATCAGTGTCAGTAGGCATTTCCCAAGGATGGACAAGCGTCACGGACAAGATGGCACCCATAATAGCAAGCCTGGTGGAATCACACAGCCGTGGTAGGGCATGACACAGGACATAAGGATGGAAACAGCAGTAGATGCACCCCGTGGACATCCAGCCTGCCGTGCGAGTCCCAGCGTACACAGCAGGGAAGGTGCTAGCAAGTATGTGGGGATCACCGCCTCCACTCTGCGGAACATACCTGCGACCTGTGGAACACATATTAATGGCACACCAACAACGTCAACTAGGAAGGTCATACTATCGCTAAAATATGAAGTTCACACATAACCGACATACTGTCATGAATAAATAGGTTCTACATGTACCGCTGTGTTATACTGACAATACAGTGGCGGATAGTTCACAATGGTACCTGTGAGGATTATGTAAAGCAGTTGCCAACCTGCAGGACTACAGTAACACCCTATGGGTAAATTGTGGAAGGACACGGGTTACGTAGCACTACATAATATGGGTGGCGGACAGACATCCGGGAATGGGGAACATACGGCGACAGTCAAACCCACTGGCCGAATGGACACAGTCCAACATGTCCTAAACTTTACATATGCACATCGGTGTCCATTGCAGGACCCAAAGATTACTCCTTAAGTGAGTGTGAGCAACATAGTGTGAACCGGAAGAGGTGACAGCCGTGACTACGGCACAGGTAGATATATGCACCACAGGTGTCTTCAAGGGTGATGACAGCCGTCCATGAAATGCAGGACATATGAATAGGACTCCCCAGGCTGCTGCATCCATACACGTACCTCCACATCCCATTTCCGCACACATGAAGGGTGTGCAAGGGTACTAGTCGATTTGCAGACATGGGATCGTGGGTATGCAAATATGGGTGTCGGTGTGGATTGGCAGATGATTCATCGTCCGCCCGTGTGCGGGCGTGGCCATAACATATCGTTACTCCGCAATACTAATACCGATCATCCACGGAAATGGAGAATGCAGCTGTGAAATGTTGACAGCCCGATACTAGTGTCCAGTAGGCGGTTCCATGGATGGACAAGCGTCGCGGCCAAGATGGCACCCATAGCTGCAAACCTGGGGAATCCACAGCTGTTGCAAGGCATAACCCAGGGAATACAGATGCGGTGTACAGTACACTCCCCATTCAAAGAAACACCGCTGGGCAGATACCGGCGTACACAACACTCCATGTGCCAGCACATCTATGGGGATCACACGCTTCCATACAGTGGAACAGATGGGTCACCTGTGTAAAGATACCAATGGCACAATCTCCACGTCTGCTGGGAATGACATGGGATGGTCAAACTATGGCGTTGACACCAAAGAAAGACATCCTTCATTGAATTAATAGGATTGATGTCAATACACCATGGCAAACACCCAATGAACAGGGAAGACTTGCTGGCACCCTATGGCCACAAACCATGTCACACATAGGTAGATGGAACAGTCAACATAAACATTTCGTCCCACGACAGGTCGCATATGGTATCCAAAGGTACTTCATAGACATGTATCGCTATCACCCGTTGGCCCGTGGAGACTTACACATAACATGGAAGTATCCAGGCTTTAAATGTCCACCCTTACACTTCCATTTGTCACTTTCTATGAGCAATGGAGATGTAGCCACAGCATAGAAAGCAGAGACGTGCTAACGAAACACACACATGTCAACATCACAGAAAGCATACTATGAACACACGACACATGATATTGTACTATGAAACACAAACAAACCGGAAACCTGCAGCAAGAATAGTCCCGTGAGTTCGACACAACACAAGTCTTCGTAACATTTGAACAGTTCATTAAAACATGCAACGTTCCGTTTCCACAACGTGTGCAGGAAATATGCTATGTCTAAGAATGTTCACAAACAACAATGTGAGTCTTAACATGATTTTAAATATCACACTGTTGATTGTGAACACTTTAACAATTTGCTTATTCAGTTGTATGGTCGAAAGCAACGGAAACACACACACACGGAAGGGACGGGAGATGAACCTACGCCTATTTACATGAACTCAGTACAGTATGAATCATTTACACAATGCTACCGAGTTAACTGGCGTGGCGCTGTCAGAGGCATACATGTAGGCTGCTGACGTCACCCAAGACAATATTTGAAATAGCCAAGGCATGTGTTGCGGGCGTCTAAAAAGCATAATCAGTCGCAGAGGCAGCTGGAAACACACACACACACACACACACGGAAGTGACGGGGGCGAACCTCGACTATCTACATGAACACACTACTGTATGAAGCATTTACAGAGCAGCTACCGAGTTTGGTAAACAGAGCGCTGTCACAGGCATACTTCTAGGCTGGTGACGTCACGCGCAAGACAATAGTTGGCAATAGCGAAGGCATGTGAAGGGGAGTGTCAAAAAGCATAAACAGTGGCAGAGGCAGCAGGAAACACACACACACACACACACCGCGGAAGGGGCGGGGGCGAACCTACGACTATCTGCATGAACACACTACTGTATAAAGCATTTACAGAGCAGCTACCGAGTTTGCTAAACAGGCGCTGTCACAGGCATACTTGTAGGCTGCTGGCGTCACCCATAAGACAATAGTTGGCAATACCCAAGCCATGTGTTGCGTAGCGTCTAAAAGCATAATCAGTCAGAGGCAGCTGGAAACACACACACACACACACACACACCGAAGGGGCGGGGGACGAACCTACGACTATCTACATGAACACACTACTGTATGAAGCATTTACAGAGCAGCTACGCGTTTGCTAAACAGAGCGCTGTCACAGGCATACTTGTAGGCTGCTGACATCACCCGCAAGACAATAGTTGGCAATAGCCAAGGCATGTGTTGCGGAGCGTCTAAAAGCATAATCAGTCGTAGAGGCAGCTGGAAACACACACACACACACACACGGAAGGGACGGGGGACGAACCTACGACTATCTACATGAACACACTACTGTATGAAGCATTTACAGAACGCGCTACGGACTTTGCTAAACAGAGCGCTGTCACAGGCATACTTGTAGGCTGCTGACATCACCCGCAAGACAATAGTTGGCAATAGCCAAGGCATGTGTTGCGGGCGTCTAAAAGCATAATCAGTCGCAGAGGCAGCTGGAAACACACACACACACACACACACGGAAGGGACGGGGGACGAACCTATGACTATCTACATAAACACACTACTGTATGAAGCATTTACAGAACGGCGCTACCGAGTTTGCTAAACAGAGCGCTGTCACAGGCATACTTGTAGGCTGCTGACATCACCGCCAAGACAATAGTTGGCAATAGCCAAGGCATGTGTTAGCGGGCGTCTAAAAGCATAATCAGTCGCAGAGGCAGCTGGAAACACACACACACACACACACACGGAAGGGACGGGGCGAACCTCGACTATCTACATGAACACACTACTGTATGAAGCATTTACAGAACGCGCTGCGAGTTTGCTAAACAGGCGCTGTCACAGGCATACTTGTAGGCTGCTGGCGTCAGCCGCAAGACAATAGTTGGCAATAGCCAAGGCATGTGCGGAGCGTCTAAAAGCATAATCAGTCGCATGAGCGCGGCTGGAAACACACACACACAGACACACACACGGAAGGGGCGGGGAGCGAACCTCGACTATCTACATGAACACACTACTGTATGAAGCATTTACAGAGCGCTACCGAGTTTGCTAAACAGGCGCTGTCACAGGCATACTTGTAGGCTGCTGGCGTCAGCCCGAAGACAATAGTTGGCAATAGCCAAGGCATGTGTTGCGGGCGTCTAAAAGCATAATCAGTCGCAGAGCGCAGCTGGAAACACACACACACACACACACACACACGGAAGGGGCGGGGCGAACCTCGACTATCTACATGAACACACTACTGTATGAAGCATTTACAGAAGCGCTACCGAGTTTGCTAAACAGAGCGCTGTCACAGGCATACTTGTAGGCTGCTGGCGTCAGCAAGACAATAGTTGGCAATAGCCAAGGCATGTGTTGCGGGCGTCTAAAAGCATAATCAGTCGCAGACGCAGCTGGAAACACACACACACACAGAGACACACACACACGGAAGGGACGGGAGCGAACCTACGACTATCTACATGAACACACTACTGTATGAAGCATTTACAGAGCAGCTACCGAGTTTGCTGAACAGAGCGCTGTCACAGGCATACTTGTAGGCTGCTGGCGTCACCCGCAAGACAATAGTTGGCAATAGCCAAGGCATGTGTTGCGGAGCGTCTAAAAGCATAATCAGTCGCAGAGGCAGCTGGAAACACACACACACACACACAGACACACACACACACACGGAAGGGACGGGGGACGAACCTACGCCTATCTACATGAACACACTACAGTATGAAGCATTTACAGAACGCGCTACGAGTTTACTGAGCAGAGCGCTGTCAGGAGGCATACCCCTACGTGAGTGGTATCATTTGCAGAGGCAATGCGCCCGATCGGGTGTTGGGACAGAGTCTCGCAGTCACGCAGTCTGTTACCATCCTGGTCGCCCGTACACTAACACGTTAGTGCTGCAGTCGAGAATAACAAGTAACTACTGATCAGTACATCACTGCATACTGGGCATGCTCAGACATAGACTCGGCTGGGGCAGACATGCATACACATGTTGCGACGGCATGGGTGGCGTAATGTCGACCGTCGTGTGTCCAGCCACACAACAGAAACCTGGCCATGCCACAGACGTGGCGTTCGTGGGGATACAGGCATGCACCGAGGTATAACTGCAGGCGGCGCGGTGTGCACTGTGCTGTGTGTCTATCTACACAGCTGCCTACTGGGCATGCTCAGACACTTAGAGTCGGCACAGATCAGACATGCATACACATGGTGCGGCGGCATGGGTGGTGAATGCGGACCATCCTGTGTGTCCGGCCACACAACAGTAACCCGGTCATGCCACAGACATTGTTGTTGCTGCGGGGAATATTTAGGTGCAATTAACCATGTGTAGGACTGGCCTACAGTTTGTTGCATGCTACAGACAACCCTCCCAAACACAAGATACCTTCACAGATGTCCTGGGGACACTGGTGAGTGGGCATGCTCACAACAGCACCGTATTGGGTGACATGAACCACCCATACATAGCCTGGGAACATTACCCATGGCACAACACAGTACGCCAGCAGTCCCAGGTGTTCACACACCTGGCCACTGTTAAACAGCCATGCACCATACATACCAGGGGGGGGGATGTCTGACAGTTCTGCCCATCACGCATGGTGAGGATATGCCCCACACAGGATGTACAGCCCTCAATGGTGATGCAAGACCGTATAGTGTTATCACTGGCCATACACTCACTGTTACCACCCCAAGCGTGGGGGACCTCTGTGATGACCTCTCCACAGAAAACACACACATCATATGACCGTGTGGTACCCTACAAGTCCTCCATGCCAATGTTGAACAGAGGCCAGACGGCAAACGCCTATGAATGCCTTCCCGACCACCCACATGCATGTCTGCAACAGGCAAACATGATGACATCAGGACCTTGTCCACCACAGGTAGGCACATGGTGTGGTGGACCGCAGCCACTGACTACCTGTACATCGACAGTTGGAGCTACTACATGGCAGGGCAATGACAGTACCAGGGAAACCATCACCCATTCATACCGGCGTCACCATATGGCCCCACATACCATCATCCAGGTCCGCTTGTGGGAGTGGTACTGCAGAGGGCACATGAGACAACCACAGGGCCTTCCCTAACTGTGGTAAGGACATGGTTGGGGGCACACAGACTTGCCTGGAAATGGTCCAGAATGGTACAACAGTCACTGCACCCACAGACATTGTCTGCATACCACAGGACATGTTCCATGCATACATCCACCACCCCCAACAGAGAACATATCCATCCCACAAGAGTGTAACTTCGCAAACTTGTCATATGGCCTGGGTGATCCCATATCTCTATGGCGTTTGACCGTCAGCAATGGGCACCGATGGTTTCCCTGGCTGTGTGCTACCCATCCTCTTTGAGGCCCTCGGCCCACACATGCGACCACTGTGTCATGTTAGCCTTACTATGGGCTATGTCCCCAATGGATGCCATATGGCATCTGTGGTCCCACTATGCCAGGGTAGTGCTCCTATGGACTGTCAACAGCCACACCCTATACGCTTGACAAGTGTTGTCTGCAAAGCTGTGTGGAGGTCCATACAGGTGGTCATGGTTACAGATAGCGGTGTACAGCCAATACCGGAACATACCCACAACTACATAGTCAAGGGCGGATCCTGCCTCCCGAACCTATACTCGTCCAGTCTGGAGTGTTCACCGAGGCCATTGATGGGGATACGTGGGTTTGCACACAGTACCATGACCTGGTGGGAGCGTTCAGAGCACACTACACATGGGACCCATGGAAAGGCTCGCCAGCATACATGTGGGGACATATGTCACCCGATGCTTCTCACACAGGTTGGAGGTCACACCACACAGGGTTGGTGCTCAAGGTGCCTTGTCACACTCGTATCTGGACCCAGTGGAGGCCCACAGGGCTCACTCCTGTGCCCCCTGCCATATGGCATCCGACCTTCCAATGTGCATGCAATCATAGGGGATTGTAGCAGACAAGGTATGCAGATGACTCGCACGGCCAACATACCCAACACCCCATGTTACCACGAACATCCACCTAGGACGTCATAGACATGGATGACTGGTGCCAGAGCCATGGCCTGCTACCAAATGCCAGAGAAGGTGCAGCCCTACCCAGTGTGAAGAACATGTTCGTCCCAATGTCACATGTAGGTGGTACGCCATTAAAGATGGTGGACATGTTCAGGGAAATGGCTACCACACCTGTCGGCAGCCTCTGTCAACACACACAATGGCAATGTGGGTGTGAAGACATTCCATTGTGGCCTCCTGGTCTGGATGGAATGGCAACCACATCAGGGGTGTTCATTGTACCCTGTACACATCACACACCAGTGCAATGACTGCGTACAATGGCACATGTGGCCTGTAGCTAACCTGGCGCCTGCAGCACTCGGAAGGACCGCAAGCGTCCACAAGGCGGGGATGACGGTGCTGGGACATGTGTCACATGGTGCACGCCAAGGGGACACTGGCTGTGGATCTTCACAGCACAGCTGCTCCGTGGTGATCTGTGCCTGACATACACGGCCATGTCTGACCTGGGTGACATGGGCACATTCCACCTCCCAGGCCCCATGCAAACCACGGGCACAGAAGCGACTGTCAGACACCTCAACTCAAAGATGAGTGGGACGTGCTGGGGAACAGGGTAACGCCAGACACCCTACAACACGGGAGGAGTGCCAGGCCATGTGAAGGAAAGGCCCTGACTGCCTTTGTCCAGGACTGCTAATGGCGTGTGGATGTGTGACGATAGTTATCGCCATCAACCTCTGTGTGTCACTGCTAGACCAGGGACTGGGGACTGATGGATATGGCATCCCCATCCTGAGGGGTGTTAGATGCCACACACAGTCATGCTAGGTCCACACATGTCGTAGGGCACATATCCTGTCACGTTCATGTGCCTATGTAGCTATGTAGGGGTCCATGCCAGCTGTGCGTAACCGTGCTATGCTGATTTTGCCAGACATGCCTGTGGGTACCCCACGACTGCGTGGGAACTAATTACAGTGCTCTTAGTAGGCGCGTGCAAGTTCACCAACAGTATCATGCGGGTTAACTGCACCGACATGGTGCTACACATGTAACCACCACACATACTGTGTACACATATCGATGAATGCTGCACCTGTCCTGCATGGTATGTCTGCTGCATGATGTCCGTGCACAACACACATCACATACACACCTGTCACCAGCCATACACACACCACAACATACACAGCACGTACTATGCGTACACAGGTATCACATACACCTCTCACTATCGTGTCCACCCTGTGCATCATAATATGTTAGCTTAACCGTGCATTGATGGTGTGGCTCACAGTTATCGGCAGAGACTTAATCATATGCACAGGGTGATATGTGCCACAGGCATGGGCTGTACCAATGGATGACATCATGTGTGTGTGTAAGGGCCAGTGCATTGAGTGGGCATGACTATGTAGATTGCATGTGGGTGTGGTGGAGCCCTACAGTTGTGTCTGCTGTGTGTGGGTGTGTGTGTACACAGTTCAGTCATCTGTGATGCCTACACGGGGTATGCTTGGCACTCCCTGACTGTACAGTGCAGGTGTTACGGCTCACTGTGTCTGCCGGCGGCGGAGTGACCCGCCTGCCTGGGGTGCCTGAAGGCACGACCGGGTGGAGGTACAGACTGTCCACTCTCCGATGTCACATGTCCGCTGGAAGCGTGCCCACGACGGCGTCCAGGGCCACGTCCACGTAGCCTGCTCTGTCCTGGTGTGGATGGTGTAGTAGCAGCTGCAGTGCTACTGCTACCATCACTGTCTGTGTGGGCATGGGAGGTGGCACGCACACGCTGACCTGCAGCAGGTGGTGTTGCTGGCACACGCCCACGTGCCCTATGCCTCACCCTACCTGGTGTTCCTGCACGGACTGCGCACGCTCAGGATGGCCAAGCCTCGGTCGATGAGACCAGCCATATCGCCCAATCTCCTATCCAGAACATCGGCAAGATGCTGTTGTGCATTTGCCAATGCCTGGATGCTGTCATTTAAGTGCGGATTGCGGACCTCTGCAGCCTCTGCCCGTCCTGGTTCTGCCGTTAAGCGCGTGCCTGCGCCGCCATTACAGTCTGGAACATGCATCTGGTTATAGCAGCTGCTGCACTGTGCGGCAGGTGTATGTCTAGCGGTGCTCCCCACGGGCAGCACCTGCCACATGCCTGCGTGGCACTGCGCAGTCCTTACACTGGCAACATCGTGTGTACCCACACCTTCTGCAGCCACCACACATTCCTGCTCGGGACAACAGGCGCTGACTGACCGTCATCTATGGGCAGCGGTGTTGGGGTATGTGTCGGCATCTGAACCGTGTGCAGGGATGAAAGGGGCGATGTGTGATGTTCTCCAGTGGCACAGACTCTGCCTGTGATGACCCTGCCTGTGCCTCATGCACATGCTCATCACCACTAGTATCTGTGGGACACTGGCATCAGATTGACCACAGGAGGGGAACGCACCTAGCACCTGTCAATACAAAGATATACCATCGGTTACAATACAGACACACACACACACACACACACACACACACACACACACACACACACACACACACACACACACACACACACACACACACACACACACACACACACACACACACACACACACACACACACACAGCATGCATGTGATAATGCAGGTGGCATGCAGCATTCACACAACACAGACCAGTGAATGCAGACCAGACATTCATAGTGGCAGTATGTACACTGCCTGGTGGGGACAGTACAACAGGCAGGTGTCATTTAGTAGGCATGCAGTACACACATTCATGGTAGTTTGCATACATCAGCGTGATACACCGTGTGGCGGCAGACACGTTGAGAGTACATGGCTGCCAACACTATGTAATGTACACCGCAAACATGTGCGGTATCATGTGGACATGTGAAGATGGTGTCCCACCGCATGCACCACATCACGATGGCTGTCATGGTGCAGTGTTATGTGTACAGTGTACAGATACAATGTATGTGTAACAGTGATGTCTGCGTTTGCTGTGAGCTGTGTGCATAGCTGTACGGTGTGTGGTGCGGGCTCTGTGCCACTGCACAGTAGCAGGACACAGCTATGTGTCTGTGCGATGCGTGACCTGGACGCATTACATTGCCATGTCTGTAAGTCAGTTCAGCTGCTCAGCAGCACATATATGGTGGACATTGGAGGCACCTGTAGTAGCTGTGGAGAGGAATTTCATGTCACTGGTGTACTACATCAGATGTCCAGGGGGTCCACTACATTGATGAACCCACTATGTGTGTACAGGGTGCAATGGTGAGTACCCACTGTGGATGTGCTGTGTGGCAACATGCCTGTAGGTATCAACCATGGCCTTGTCTGTCTGACTCATTGACAATTGTGTGTGGTAGACATTGTGCACACGGCCCTGTGGTGGCCCATGTGACATACACCCATACTAGTGTGACGTGTCACATTCTGTATGGATATGCTGACAGTGTGTATGTCTGCTATGTTGTGCATAGGTCATATCATGGTGTGGCAATGCTGCAGCCAGACATCCACGTGCATGGGACATGGCATGCGCCATGTCACAACGCAGCACCGATGCAGGGGCATGGGTCACATTGGTAACACCTGTGCTCTGGCCAGATCACAGCTCACTCTGTGGTACTGTGTCCATACTGCACTGGCATACCAATGCATACTACACATGCAGCCATTGTGTAACACCCACACCATTGTATGCATAGCTGAATGCACGTAACACACCAATTGGTTGTGTGGTGTCATACCACTCACGGTAACGGGTGTATCTACTGTACATGGGTGGTGTGTATGTCGGGTGGTGCGAGCTGTATACCGTGACGGGGCACACACAGGTGAGCATGTCATGCCTAGACACATGGGGAATATCAATACAGCAGAACATGCGTTTGACTGGCAACAGACTTACCTGCAACAGACCCTTGTCCTTGCGACCGCCAGACGTACCTGTAAAGGCATTACACAAAGGTATACATTAGCCATTACTATCTCCACGGTCAGCACTGTGCATGACACATCATGCATGTGTGGTTGCATGTGCTATGCACATGTCTGCTAACACAACATAGCATACAATGGTTTGCATCTTGTGTGGCCATATACCTGGCATGTATTGCTATATCATGTGTTGTACTATGACACCCACACCCACGCCGCCTATCATACAAACATGCAACACTGACTTACCATGCGGCTCCAGGCTCATAGCTCGGGAGACACCGCCCTCCACGATGGAGGCAAGTGGTTCTGCGTGTTGTTCCGTGGGTGTCCCCAGACTGGCCAGGAGCTCCTCCGTAACTGTGAGTGGGGGCTGTGTTGGTGGCCCACCACCTGTCCCACGTTGTTGCCTGGCGATTGCAGCGGCACGCTGTCTTGCATGCCGGATCAGGTCTGTGCAGTGCCTGCGGATTTGTTGGTAGCTGCGGTTGGTTCCGCCCACGCTGTTCACCCTCCTGCATAACTCCTCCCACATCTCCTGCCGTTCTTGTGCCTGCTGTGGCACATGGCTAAACAGGGCGTTGTAGTTACTCTGGAGGTATGGTATGATGACCTCCTCCTCCTGTCGGCTAAATGGTGGAAGCCGGGAATGTGGCATTATCTGGAAGACATGATAATGGTGGCAGGTCACATTCACACTGCTGTGCTGGCATACTGTTGGAAATACATTGCTATGACATGTACGACATCTGCACAGTGATCTGTGAAGGGCATCGTGGCGGTGACACAGCCGATGTTGTGGCTTCACACCATTGAGCACTGGGTGTCACATCATATCTGTGTGCCACCCCATCACACTGTGCACGCACCATGTAGATGTTAGCCTGCCATGGACATGTGTACCTGGCTGCACCTATGTCCATATCAGTTGGCATATGTCCCCATGTGGCGTCTGTGCTACTGTTCACCTGTACGCTGTGTATATGTACATCACGTCTGTGTCCATTGTGAACGTCAGCAGCGGCACTGTACACATACACATGGACACCTGCACATGCATGTGTTGTGCCATGTACTTCCACACAGCACTGTACCGGTGCTGGACAACTTGCCCCAGCTCACCTGTGTTACGTATGTGATAGACATGGAGCAATGTGTAACCATGACACATTAGCAGGAAAGGCCATGCATAGCATGTACACGCACACATTGTGCAGAGCATCACACAGCACCTGTAACATGACAGGGTGCGCCACCACATTACTACTGTGTGTGGTTGATAGTGAGAGTGCCTTTTGTCCATTGCACCATGTGGGACTGTGATAGCTCATGCAGCCTTGCTGGTCATCTCTGCATGATATGGCAGGGTATGCCACATACATGGCAATGGGTGTGACCCACCCAGGGGCTGACGGTATTGGCAGGGTGGCTGTCCATTGCTTTTGTCATAGCTGTGTGAATATGGACATTCAACATGTTTATCACTATAGTGTGGACACTGTCCTCCAGCGAGGTATGCTGTACGCTGCTTGTTGAGGGTGTGTGTGGTGCATGCAGGTATCACACATCCATGCATACACTGTAGCCCTGGCAGGTGCTATATGCTGGGATGTTGATCGACACAGTGCTGTATGTGTACACACACCACTATCCCATGCACATGGATATCTGCCTGAACTGATGTGGGTAACACATATGTGTACATACATTGCCCGCTGCCACCCACATGTCTGCTGCTGCACTACACACCGCCATCCCTCCCTGTGTGAATGTGGTGTTGGCCTCAGCAGAGGTATCCATGTATGGGGACATGGATGTTCACATAGCAGGCCCACTGATGGTATCGTCGATCTGACCATACACATATGATGCACCCCTCACACATACAACCCATTCATATTGTTGTTCACAATGGTGACACGGCTATATTGCTATGCCGGAGCCATTCACAGACATACATACACAGAGGCATGCACGCCCATCTGTGTCATTGGCGGCACAATTGGTGTGGTTTGGCACCTAACGTGTTTGACTGCAGGTGGCGCAGACCTACTGTGCACATGTCTACATGGTAGGCCTGTTCTACAGTAGGCATCTGTGATGTGCTGTGCACATCTCATACCTGCACATTTGCTTGTTGTCCATCGGTCCACAGGCCAGTGGTGGGACATACAGGGATGTTGCTGAACATATGTACATGCGACCCTGTACAACTGTGACGCTAGCCTCTCAGATGCTCATGTGTCGTGGGCGTGAACACCGTACACACACATGTGGTTGTGGGGCCGTCCATACCCATCTCCACCTGTGGGTTGCTATCATCCCACACACTCCTTGTACTGTATGTTCAGGCTATGCAGCTATGTGGGGCTTGTGTGCATACAATACGATACTATGTGCCTTTGCACCCATCACGAACATTGTCACACAGGTACACCGGCAGCCATACACATCGCAGATTGTTGTCAGCATGTCACATGTGGTACACACCTAACACATCTCCTGCGGGACATGGTAATCTGTATGGGCATGTCCAGTAGTGACATACCACAGCTACCCCTACATGACGCTATGCAGGACATGTCTGTGTACATCTACTGTAACATATACACAAGCAATGCCCCTACCTACATCACATGGTACTACCTGTGGAGTATGTGTGTCTGCATCCATGCTATGGCCATAGATGACAATTGTACATCTATATGTGCAACATACCTCAGTGGGGGTTGTCATGAGCACATGTTCCATGTGTCAATGCATTGTTTGTGTCTGTTGGGCAGTCATTGTTGTGCATGGTTTACATGGCTGACATAGTGTACTGTGTCTGATTCCAGGTACTTCATTGGGCTACCAGCATTGTACATTTCTACAGCACATTCCAGCCATCATGTAGCCAGCTTAGATGACAGTGGGAGGTGTTCCGCCATGTGCACATATGTCACACGGTACAAGGGTGACTGACACATTGTCGGGACTGGGTTCTGACTGCTGTGGATGTGTGTACCGGTGTTGACAAACATGACTGCACCAGATGGTGTCTTCTGGATGTGTGACATTCACAACAAACACCCACATTCACATAGCAGCACATCGCCCACGACAATTGACATTCCTGCCTGAACACTGTGTACGGTATGTTTGTATGACCACTGCATATATCACTGGTGGCCACCAGCATGGCTGCCTACAACAGCAGTGTGTATCCTGTGCAAACATGGGTTACTCCAGACACACCACACCTGTGCCAGCTGGCCCTGTAGTGGGTGACAGTGCAGTTCCATTCATCATGTATCAGTATACATCGTGCACCAGTATGTTGCAGACATGTGAACCGCTGTGCTACTCAACATATGCACACATGACACATCACCTGGTACACCGTGTCTGCCTTGCCACCTGCTATTGTGACCACCCTGTGATGACATTGTGCGGCCCACATGGACGTGGACATGTGATGGCTCAATGGTGAATTAACCGCCCAGGTGTGTGGCTAGCCAGGTGTCCAGTAGCCACTGGTCTGCATGCAGGGATAGTCTACATTGGCCTACTCTGTCACTGGGACTGTTGACTATGGTCATACTGTTGTTATGCAGGCATGTGCTGTTTGTCCAGTCTGATAGTCGTGTTGAACCACACTACCGTGGCACACATGGCGTGTGGACATCTGGCTAAGGTGTGCAGCCCACATGTACATCTTCTCATGCTATGCTGCCTGTGCAGCGGTGTCACATGTCTGTCTCTGGCAGGGCTGTCACAGGTAGGCACAGCATGCAGTGATGTGTGACAATGCTACACCCTCCACTGTGCTGTACACTAGCACTGCACACACAGTACAGCACACATGTCATTTATCTACGGTGCCTGGGACCTGCCTCCATGCCCTACACGGCACACCTGCCAGTCCAGATTGTACACAGATCATACCTCCCAGTCACATACCTGGACTGCAACACACACAGGTGGGTGGTTCCACACCACACCGTGATTTACACATACTGTATTTTCCCATGACACATTGCATCATAGGTAGTCCCAGTTCAGATTCCCATGTTTGTGGGCACTACCCCACTTGTGACAACGACAGTGCAGACACTGTACACCACAGGTTACATGCCAGTCGGGTTGGCATGCTGTACATTGCACCTGGGACAGTTGCTACTGCTATGTATTGCCAGCAACACGACCTTCCCTAGTATGGACTCCCCCGCACCCACACATGCTTGGCCATGCAGTACACATAGCTGGGTGACACATTACAGACACATACCATACCTACACTACCCTCAGCATGCACCAAACCTCCATGTGTCTGTATGCTAGGCCTACACACCTCCCCCCTCTGTTTGCTGAACATCCATGCTTACCATCCCTGCTAGCCACACCCTAAGCACACAACCATAGCAGCATGCATGGTACATACACACTACAGCCGGTATTACTGACATCCACTGACAGAGGTAGTTGAGGGCATGGCACCGCGTCCGATGGACAGTCTATGTGCCTATGCCAACAGTGATCACAGTGCACTTCTGCTACATTTACACACTGGTAGGGACCATGCTATTCCACACTGAGACATGGTGGTGCTGGCATTTTCACAGGCCACAGTGGTATTCCTGTTCCATGCACACGTGCTGTATGGGCACATGTGCAGGCTGTTGCACGGTAGGTTTGTTCACCTGTGTGTTGTGTGTCACTTGACAGTCATGGTGTGTCCTGCTGGTGCATGACATACTCCACAGCTAGCTACCTACACATGACTGCCAGACATTGCAGTGTGGGCCCTCACGCAGTGTGGTGGTATGTCTCTGCTGTTTGACTACATCCACATTCAATGCAGCATACCACGGTCATGCAGGCATTGACGACACAGATGTTGCTGGCATCCTGCCTGCCAATGGGGTACCTACCAACAATACACACTCTCACTCACTACAGGGTTCCAATCCTTGGCTGGACATTGTATTAACCTGTGGACACATACATAGTACTGGCATGCACATGTTATGTCTGGGGACACAGTCCCAATGTCACCTCCAGCGCCGTAGTTGTTGTATCCCGCCAAGCGGACTCTTACATCTCTCTGCAGCAGCACCGTCAGTGACTGCTAGCCCATTCATGTCGTTGTGCACCCTGACCACCACACTACCACATCTATCACACTACACATGGATGGTACTGCATTGCACGTATGGGGCTGCATCTCTACACCCATGACTGGGCCATTCAGTATGGCACTGGGCCACATCTTGACATACATGCTTCACACACTCATTGACTACCTGCATGCCTTTCCTGGCACCCTTGTTGGGCTTCTGTGCGCCACAGCACACCACATCCCATGCTGGCCACCTGTCATATTATTGCATGGGTGGTTGGGGTGGTACAGAGGGTATCACATCAGACATGATCCGCTCTTTGCCCTTCAGCACCATTCCACTTTATGCTATTGACGGTGTACACATCCAGCATCACATCGTGCCTATGTATCGGCGTATTCGCCATGTGCCTTCTGTACAGTTCACAGTGGTGCAGGCATATCATGCTGACTACAACATTTCAGGGGCGTGTGGCATTGCACGCCTCAGACATGTGGCCCCTCATGCTCAGTATTTGCATGACACTACCTGCTGTCACACAGTACTGTACATGCCTACATATACCACTTCTACATACCTGGCAGCATTCTAGCTCATCCTACTCATGTTGCTGACACCCATACAGGTGTCAGTGTGGCAGATATATCATGTAGATATCATTGCATCAGTTACATCACACATAGTGCATACACATCACCTTTGCATACTGACAGTCATGCGGTGTGTATCACATGGATACTGTCCCTATACAGGCATATCACGTTGTACATGGTTGATGTACACACACATGGCCCACATGGTGCTGTGGTTGCCATATTACACCATAAGCGTGGGTACACATGTGCAGGACTACATTTCTGGACCGTATGTCTAGCTGATACCTTGGGTGCCCTTGTACCTGTGCCATACACACATGTACACGCAGGCCGTGTTACAATAACACATGTGTGGTGTACCTTACACAATGGATACAACGTTACATGTCTCAGTATAGTCATGCTGTGCTCTCTACCCAGCTCAGACAGTTGACATATGCAAATGACAGTCATGTAACACATCTGTGCTCACCTGCATGCCACTAACACAGGGGTGTAATCTACTCTGCCATGGGCCATGTTCTCCACAGTACTGATGCATGTAGTACTCCTACATGGCGTTTGCTGTGGGCAGGGGGGGAGGAGCAGTCCTGCATGTGTGCACACATGCCACATTGCTCAGCCCGGGCGTCTGTGTGACATCCACAGACTGGACACACCATGCTGTGGGACATAGGTCCTGTGCACATCCCACAGGGGCACACTGTGTCACTAGTCATGTGATAGCTGCCTTGCTGGTGGGGTGACACAGACCCATGGTACCACCACAGTGGACGTACTGTATAGACATGACAGTTGACATCCAGTTCTGCCGTTCAGTGGACACTACCATGGGGGGGGTGTCAGTACTGTGTACATTGCACATGTGTTTACACACGCCCTGCTGGACATCATTGTGGCACACATTGCACCTGCTATGGAACGTTTGGACATGGTCACTTGCTGTTACCTCCATTTCGGGTACCTATTCTGCTACTACATTGTCCCATATGTGCAGACCATACATATCTTGTGTATGTATATAACATTAGCCCATCGCCCATCATGCATGCTATGCCTGTGATACTGTCTATGATTTCTGAACATCTCCATCATGCCAGCTTTGCATTACACATAATTGACATAGTCGCCTACTGCGTGGGATAGGTGCACGTCGCATTCCGTATGACATCGACGGTATATGCCCATGCACATGTGTGCTGTGACACTATACATAAAATGTCCTATCCTGCTGTGGCACTTCGGTGTTGGATATCCACTGCCAGCATCGGCGGTGGTGGCATTGTTCTGTGTTTGCAACCCCTATGGCAGACCTGGGGTAGGGTTACCACCTGTGCCACTTTGCAAGGGACAGTCCCTCCTTGGGCGGTTGTGTCCTGACACATTTATCACAAATGGCAAATGTCCTGAGATTGTGGGACATCACTATATCCCATTCTTATGTAAGAGTTGCATAACATACTTATTTATGTATGTACATTCCTAACTGTTACAAGACACACAATAAGCAACTGAACTGCTACAAGACTACACTTTTCTTTATGCAAAAGAGTAGAGTTCTAACCTTTGTACTGACCATGGGTATGTGTCCACCTGTAACATCTGAAGTGTGTCCCGACGATTTCCCACTTTGGCCTTTTGAAAGGGTGGCAAGCTGGCCCTGGGGTTATCCCGGGTGTTTACATGTTGTCCCACTGCTGTGCACACGTTGTCCACAGTTGTTGGTATGCTGCACGTTTTAGCATTACATATCCAACCTTCGCCTCTCTGCCTGATGGACAGGTATCTTTACCTACACACACTGTTCACATACTGTACAGATTAGTCACGATCGTATGCGTTACACACCAGTACATGTCGTGGGTTCGACATACCTTTCCGCCTTTTGTTCTGAGTTCGTCTCTATTCCTTGTTTCTTTCTCTAGTTTGTATCGTTCGGTATGAACATACGGTTTGAATATCCAGGAGTCTTCCTTATATTAGTGTCGCCTGATGCATGTGGGTTAATCAGGCCAATAGCTGTTCCTCGGTGTGTACTTATGCGCATATCAGCGGTGATCCCCCTTCCTTTCGTTCGTTGCGCGTCGGCACTAGGCCATGGTTCTTTCCTCGTGTGGCCGTTGGTTATTTGCAATACCTTCGTGAGGATGGTATGTATTGTATCATGTTTGTGTGACTGCATCCGCTATGTGGTGTCGGGTACATTTTGCTGTGGTGTTAGCCGTGGATTGTGTGTGTTGGGTATGGTATTGTGTTCGACATGTGGGTCTCCGTGTCCTGGCGGCGTCTGTCGATGGCGTTGTGCATTCAAATGTGTTACATGGCTGTTATTTTCCTGTACATAGCGTATGCATGGATGCATGAGCCGCTGCTAGTGTTTCCCAGGAGCTTGTTGTGGGTATGCCGCTGTCATTCACTGCCTGTATGTGTTTGCTACGGTTTTAGCTGTTATCCCTTTGATATGTGAAATGGGGTATATCTGCGGATGTGGGTGACAGTGCGGTGTGAGTCTTGCATTTATACATACCAGATATGCTTGTGTGTGTGCTCCATCCCTGCTTGGGGAGCTGCGGGTTACCTGTCTGTTGTTCGGGAATGTTTGTTTTGTTGATGACGTCTGCTGTCGGTATCGCCTGCATGTGTGCTTCCTGCACGTATTCCTCCTTCACATCGGTAAAAAATCTGCGGTTGTCCGTCGTGCCTACCATCCATTGGCATTTTGTCGCTGATAGTTACGGTGATTGTGGTCCTATACTTGGGGCGGACTGTATGCTACGGTAGCCTCCTATTCGTGTGCCGCTTGCTTACGTCGCGGTCGTGGAACACACCGCGGTATTTACCGGACCGTGAGTGTTCACGATCGGTGCCGGGATGGCACATTCGTATTTTCGCCGTACATGCCTGATGCTGTGTAACGTTGCCGACGGAGCGTGTGGAGTCTACGTTATGGCCGCCATACCTACGGTCGTGGTTTGTACATCGTCCTTTGCATCTCCTGTTTGCTATGGCCCTGTGGTACACTTTGGGACATTTGCGCTTTGCATCATTTTACGTCGCCACGTGCATAGCCACTGAGGAGTTGTCAGTACTACTTTGTGGGTACTGCTGTACATACGCCTATGGTTCCTGTACTGTATGCCTACGCCTGTTATTACACTCCGCCTGTGACATGTCACCTTCATACACAGTTTACACTGGCACACACATTACACACACACAGCGGAACACACGACAACCTCACCTCACACATACATATTGCCGCCATGGCTGTCAACCTTCTATTTCCGGAGTGGGAACACACACAGTAGTAATGTGAAACACATGGGCATAATGTGGAACACATAGTAATGGCATAGTGACAACTTCAGCTAAGTAGGTCATAGGTTGATTATGATATGCTGATTTACTTACAGTGAAGAACCTTTACTAACTTACTATGAGTACATTCTATTTACCAGGGTGTCATTTATATACATTCCTAACAATGGATGTTTGAGAGACATTTTCAATGTGGAACTTGGAGGAACTGCGAGGAACATGAACTGTTTTACACCCCAAATGAGGTACGTTCCTCATAATGTCGTACACTTCACTGGTATGCTTTCCGCTTCGCGCCGACGGTTGACCACAATACCTCGTTGGCCGCTCGCCGGTGGCGGCGTGTATCTCCGCACTCATGTCCTATGGATATGACACGCACATATGTAGGGTTGCCACCTTTTCAAATGGCCAAAGTGGGACATTTTTAGTAGAAACGTCAGATTTTGCATGCCAACACATACCCACGGCCAGTACAAAGGACAGCGATTCACTTTTTTGACGGAATACAAAGCTGTGGCATTACAGTTGCTTATTCTGTTTATTATCATATTTAGATGTTTCTTCTACAAAATAACTGTTTTCTGCAACTAATAAAGTAATTATGGGAGATGGTTTTGTCCTACAATCTCAGGACATTTGCCATTTTGTCAATGTTTTTGCAGGACACAACTGCCCAAAGGTGGACTGTCCCTCACAACGTGGGACAGGTGGTGACCCTACACATATCCCGTTACTGTACCGTGGACTGGTGACCATCCCGACACGCGGATATGTATTGATGCAGGTTAACATTTCCATGGCTGGCGTTACCTGCCCTGCCCACCCTCCAGGATGATCGGGTTGTCGGTCACTATGTTTAATATGTGGTGATTTCGCGTCTTACTTATCTGTGAACTTGCATCCCTGGGTTCCATATTACCCTGTTGTACTTTCTATCTGTGTATGCGTACATATATTTCTACATGTGTACTGATATGTATTGTCGTATCTGTGTATGCACATGCGTATGTGTGGTCGACTTGGGCGATAGTGGCAGCATATGGCTACGCCGTGTGCTGTTGAACCGGCGTCGCGTTGAGGTGTTGGCGTTCCATGCTCTGCTGGCTATTGGGTGTGCAGTGTTTGGCGGTGCCTTTGTTGGAGTCACACATACGTCCGCACATACGGTACACATTACGGGCGGACATGTTTGTGTGGCGTCCATTTTACTGTGTGTGCAGGTCAGGAGGTGTCAGTCCATGGGGCCTACACTGTCAAAGTATGTGCTATGCGTTCCCTCTTTGCCAGGGCGTAGGCATATTGGGTACGCCTCTGTCTACCTACTGGGGCTGGCTCAGTGTGTCCGTGGCGCCGCACGCCCTGTGCCTGTGCTTGCCCTGGCAGTTGTGGCGGGCTTGGTGGCCCTCCGGCATTATGTCCCTGCAGCAGCTGTTTCCGCAGAATCATATTGTGTAGCATACAACATACTATGAATATGTGGGCACTTGTGCCTGGAGAGTACTGCAAGGCTCCACGGATGTACTCAAGCACCGGAACCGTGATTTCAACATCCCGAACACACGCTCTATGATTATTCTTGTTTGTGCGTGTGCCTCATTATGGCGTTCTTGCATGTGTGTGTGTGCATTTCTGATGGGTGTCATCAACCACGGCTCCAGTGCGTACCAGCATCCCCCACAAGGTGACCTTGTGTGATGTCCCCCCTGGCGAATACCTGATACAGCTGTGAGGCATGCCAGATATGGGAGTCGTGGTAGCTTCCAGGGCTGCCAGCACACATCCATGATAATGCCCTGCGCATTGCACACGACCTGGCAATTGATGGAGGGGTATCCCTTGCGGTTTATGTAGCGTCTACCCTGCTCCCCAGGTGGTGACTTGATTTCTATGTGCGTACAGTCTATCGCACCCAGGACCTCCGGTATTGTGCCACACGGTGGAAGCGGCGATATTGCTAGCGAACTCCTCCTGAGATGGGGGAAACTTTATGTGCTCATGGGCATGTGGTAACATGGCATCCAGGAACTGGTGTAGTACCCTGGATGCTGATGCCTGTGAGATGCCCATTATGTCCCCGGTGGGCCTTTGAAAGGTACCTGTAGCCAGTATTCGCAAGCTCACACATACCTTTGTGTCCACTGGGATGGGCTCCCCTCTGTTGTCTCTTGTTCTCAGGCGCGGCCGCACAGCACCACTATTTGCTGTAACGTGTCCCTGTCCACCCTGTAGCGCTCTACTATCTCCAGGTCTCGCAGCCTGGTAGGTCACCCTTGGTCTGAACACTCTCCTTCTCCTGTGAGGCCTACGGTAGTTGTCGGCACCACCCTCCGCAACTCCGTCTGTCTCTGCCACATACCTATGCATCACGCCACGGCGGCACCCAGCATATACATGTTAAAAGTTCCCGTCTGTTTACACCCTACGGCGGCGTTTGGGAAATCGCTGTGTGTTGTGCGCATTCACATTTATTACTGTTGTGCTGTATACCCGGTGAGGTCATTGGGTGTCTGCGGCCCTATCCATGGGTGATTTCCGTGGTTTTACGCTTGCAGCTACAACGGTACTGCCTGTAGTGTTACATTACAGTTGCCTGCATTGCCTTCGCCTGGCATCTTACATTACTGCATCCTGCTGGCACAAGGCATATGATGCATTTATCTGCAGCCGCAGTTATGCTACCTCTGTACTTGGCTGTGCTATTTCGGTTCTTTGCACTTTGCATTTCTACTACATCCCCTATTATCTTTGCTCATATGCCTCCCTTTCCCGTTCTGCAGGAGTCTGCATGCAGACTTATCAGCTGCCGGCGTTTGCCTTCCTGCATTGATTGGTGTTAATTGCTGCACGGATCCATTTACACTGCTTCCGCATTTCCTCGTATTTTCTCCGCATTACCTTCCTATATCCCTGGTTGTTGCCGGTGAGGCCGTCACATGACTGGTTTGGGAACGTAGTCATCCTCGTGCACATGCATTTGTACGCGCATTCTGTACTGTCAAGCGCATCTATTTCCTAACACGCCAGTCCTGATGCTGTGATGTGCATTGTACAGCCCAGATTTGCTGTCCTCCAATATCCTTCCTCCTACAGTGGCACACCCTGTGTGGTTGACATGTATCTCGTAGGCCACTCCTCGGTGTCGTGCCACGCCGTTTGCTCCATCCTTACGCTGGCGCCGTTTTGCGATTCACTATTATCTGCCTCATTTGCATGGAATTGACTACTAATACCTGGTTACGGCGCGGACACCGCCTCCACTCCTTGACAACCATTGCGCTGGGGTTGCAGCTTACATACATACTATGGTGTGTGGTGGCTGTGCAGCTGATTTGTGTTCTAATGCTCTTTTCGGACATTATCATATTATTTCATTGCTTTACAACTTCTGTGCACACATCCGGGGTCTGCTGTTCTTTCTCGTCACGTGCCATTTATGTCATTTTTACATTTTGTGCATATTTTCTTTGAGCATTCTCGGTGCTTTTCCACATTGGCATATTGCACCTATATGATACCTGACTTTGACAGCCTTCCGTTACTCTCCTCCGGTATGTTTGGGTAAATGTAAACCGTTTTTGGTTTACATTGCCGCATTCTACGCTTCGCCTGCGCCACTGTGGATCGCTATTTGCCCTCATTTGCATGGTGCAATACCGCACACAGTGTGTTTTGCATACCTCTGGGCGGGACGGTCCGCCCGGTAGTGCACGTGGAATTCATTCATACCTGAATCGCTAAGCAGCCATATTTGGCGTTATAACGCCGACGCTATGCTGGCGCCTGGCGCAAGGTTCATGAATCCCGGGGTACATTTTTAAAATTCACAAAAAACTATCAGGAATTAATGATCAATTTCTTAGATGTGGAACTGAGTAAAAACTTTGACGAAAGTAGGTATACAGCAAAAATTTATAGAAAAAACACATATTCAAACACTTTTTTACACTTTTCAAGTTCACATCCCCACCACCAAAAGAAATCTGTGGTGAAGGGCCAGCTCGTACGAGCGGCAAGGATGATTACATTAGATGAAGAATTTGATTGTGAATGCAACCTACTATACAGTATGTTTACCCATAGAGGTTATCCAAGCCACTTCCTAGAAGATATTTTCCAGGAAGTTACAATAAAGAGGAAGAATGGGATATATATACCTATTTTAAATACCTTAATAACTAACCGAAAAGAAAGTGTACATATTGAATTCATTAGTAATGTAGACAGGGTGGAATCAACTCTAATAGAGGAAAGAGACACTGTTGAGATTATTCCAAATACAAGAAAAAATTACTCATTGGCTTTTACGTTTACATATTGTCCAGAAGCTACAGACATACAAAGAATAGTGAGAAAATACTGGTTTTGTCTGTCAATGGACAAAGATATTTCTAACAAATTAGACTATGGCCCAATAATCACCTATAGAAGGGGACCTAATATGAAAAACTTATTGGAAACTAAAAGTAAAACTAAGAAGACCAATGGAGGTACACACAAATGTGGTTTATGTAAATACTGTGCATTTATTGATACCTCAAATGCGTTTACAATAAGAAAAGAAACATTTACCATTAAGGATATTTATAATTGTAATACAAGTTCTATAGTTTATTTAGCCCAATGTTTGCAATGCCCGTCATTTTATATTGGAAAAACGGATCGTCGTTTAAGAGATAGAATATACGAACATCTTTATGCAATAAAAAAGAAAAAGTATGACAATGCATTAGCAAGGCACTGTGAACAAAATGTTGGGCACAAGTTTAATTTCATGATTATTTGTCAAATTAACAACAAAAATACAGGAGGCAAATATTACAATGATAACTATATAAAACTAGAACTTGAGAGAAATGAATTGATTTGGCAATTACGTCTGAGAGCATGTGTAAATCCAGGTTTAAATGAAACATGCTCAATAGCATGTGTATTAAAATTAAAAAGTCTGCTGAGATAGGTATGTTAGCCGGATTACTTGGGTACAACACCATACTAAACCCATGGAGGGGTACTCAACAGTAACTAGTTAACTTATTACTTATGCTGGAAAATACATTTGTATATAAAAATATAAAAAATATGAATGGATTATACATAAACTTGTTTTAGTGGATACAATATATATATATATATATATTTTTTGAATATTATAAAGGTACTAATAACACAATAATTAATTTTAGAATATGTACTTAGTATATCTACGGCGTATATGCCGTTTTACTCATGGTGCTTTCAAACAGTAATAATTAGAACACTGTAACGCACTTGATTGCCGTGTTGGAAACGTAACACGGCATTTATAGATAGATTACATTTGTTGTTCGTACAGTTAAATTTTTATATACCTTAGCTTTAGTTTGGTTAACATTTTTTATATGATTAGTTTGTATGATATTATCACCGTACACACGTTTTCGGTGCATCGACAAGGTATTAGATACAAAATATTACAATTAAGAAATAATTTTATGGAATTTGATATACAAAATTACTATTAATTTAATTATCATAAAAGAGATTTATTCTATTGGTTGAACATGCAAATTAATTAATTATTTATTTATTTATATTTATTTCTTGGTTCCTTACATCTAGTTATAGTTTGATTGAAACAGTAAAAACACTTATCTTAAAGAAAGTTTTTAAAAAAGGTTTCTTAATTAACCCATGAATTCTAAAAGAATACTTACTAATAAAAAGAATTTCAGTAACTTTACGCTACTACGATAAACTATCGATATTTAATGACTTTTAAGATATATGCGTAACATGCATTATATTGGACTTGACTGTTTTAAAGATACGCAAAGATGAAATGTTTTTCACTGCAAAACAAACGTTAATGTGTAAAGAAAGAATTTTTTAACTTGAAAATGAGGGTTTGTTTCTTTAACAACTTGTTACATTGTAACACACTTGATTGGTCAGTGCATGATGAGCCAACTATTTAAATCTATTGTATTTAGTATGAACTGTTTGTCTGATGAAGTCTGGATACTAATCCAGACGAAAAGCGCTTTACATTTTATTGTTTTTACCAGTCGCTTATTTGGAATTAAACGCTGTGGATGATTTATTCTCTTTTGGTGTGTTTCCGTGCTTTTGGATTTATGTACAGTATGGTAACGGGGGATGTAATGGTTGCATATGGACAATACATAGTGTGACATACAATCATATACACATTAACAGACACATAACAGGCAGACACACATCCGAGAGACCTGGGCCTATCGGTGCTAACTAACTTGCCCGTGTGTCCAATGTGTTACATGTAGGCTGCAGACAACACATGCATAACTGGGCTGGATTGTGATATCATTTACCTGTATTGTTGATGGTGACAGTGGTCATCATAAAGTGGTACATGGGACATATACCAGGTGTACCGTGGTGTAATGACAGTGTACACAGCATCTACATCCCCCAGTGGATATTGTTCTCTCTGGAACCCATGATGACACTCTGACATACTCACCATCACACATTGCCCATGATTGTGATACAACCCATTGATACTACAGGGATATGCCTCTAATGCACATGCCACAGGCATGGTAGGGTGTTGCATTGTCATGCCTCACCTATGAGCAGCAACAACACTATCTGTACTACTATGTGGCAATGTGTATTGTAATAGGAGTATGTGGCCTTGGAATGCTGTACACTACAAATATACAGACATGCACACATACATACACATGCCAGAACTCAATGAGTATCTCATGCCTATTGACCCATTTGTACAACACTGCTGTGCTGGTACTGCAAGGTTCATGTAGCCAGTTGGGAGAGGAGGATAACAGGGTACATTTAATGCCTGATACAGCAGCAGCCACAACTGACCATGGCAATGGGTGTTGCGGTGGTTGTGAAGGCCTTCATGGAATTCCCAACTACAGGTGTACTAACACACAGACACTGCTATCCTCAGTAATGCACATGTACATGTGTCAGTACTGGGGTCCATCGCTGCAGGTGGTCATAGCTGTGTACCTGCCTATTGTCCATGGAGAGATGGGTTGTGTAGGGGATGTGTGTACAGTGGTATCATGCCACCTGCCATGTGCCAGCAGGCAATCTATCGACAGATACCACTGTGGTGACCCTCAGGGTGAGAGTGACATGTATCAGTCATTCCTCTGGGTGGCTCCTGCACATGGCCACTGAGGTGATCCAGTTAACATGTATGCAACATGTATTACAACACATGGTTAGTGTCTGTGATGGAGACCTGTACCCGAGCATGTTCTGTTGACTGTGGTAGTGTAGTGGAGGCACCAGTGGCATGTGGTGCGTACAGGGTATTGTCTCCTATATGTGCCAGTTATTACACAGCTGGGCAGACATATCCATGTCAATCAAGCATAGGTTGCCTGTATGTATCCCAGCTGGATACCTGCCATCTGCACATCTGTACAGGGACTGACAGTCATCAGCTTGGCAAGTAGATATGCAGTAGGATGAATGTGTTGACAGATAGATGTTTGACAACAATATGTATGCCAGTATTGCATGTTGGAAGCCCTCACTAACATGTGCTGTACAGACGGTAGTCTACAGTTACATTCCACAGGTTGGATCATTATCCAGTAGGGGATATATACTGTGGCACAGCTCACATGCCAGGAACATGACAGGGAGTCCTCAGAATCCAGCTATGCCTGCAGGTGTGCTTGTTGTCAGTACTACATTTAGCACTCTACACTTGCCTGGGAAAGCACTGTCAAGAGTAGTACCACCATGATACACTACATGCCAGTGTGACAGCATGTACCCTGGGTTACTACCCCTGTATGTAACATATTTATATGGATAACAGTGCTGTACAGGTCTCATATACTTGTATGTCCCAGACATGACACTCACACACCTTGCTACTGTAATGACAGCACATAGACGCATGTATTGTACATGGCATTACATGCACTTATTACAGATGTCATTAACCTGCTATGTTATCACTGGGTGGTGAGAAATGGTTACCAGGGCTAAGCCATAATTAGCAGGTGTCATCATAGCTGCACTATAACAGCTAAGCAGATTTGTGCACTGGTAAGCGAAGCCTACATGGTGTAAGTGCCCATATGTTTAACCATACCTTAGCACCACTTAGCTTTGTACAAACCCATGGAAACCCACTTAAAGCTGCTCAAAACTGCCTTAAACACTCTGTATCCAACAGCCCTTGTTCTGCCCAGCAACAAAATAAATAGCGCTTGCAGATCTTGAACTCAGGACCCTGTACACTACAGTCACAACAGTTAATCAATACTCCATGACCACTGTGAAGACAGTTGTTTTCCCACTATATCTGCCAATACACATATTGATTACTAATGTACAATTGCTTTTACTTCTACAATTGTGTAGTACTTGTTAGTGATATTACTGTTACATCACATGTATTGTTATATCATAATATACACATATTAGATACATACGGTGAGATACATCTGGGAAGGTATACACAACTATGATGTTTACACATGACAGGCATATGGATATATACATATACATATGTTGATATATGTCCACATGTGCGTACACATGTATATTCATACATATGTCTGTCTACACATCTGTATAGCGCATCATATATATGACCATAACTCAATCAAATAGAGCCAAGGTGAAGCTCCAACCAAAATCCAAACGAAAATACCATGTAGCCAATATCATTCAACCTCAATCCACACTTTATTAATATACAGACATAAAATAGTTAAGCGCTTTCGTCAGTTGACTTCATCAGAACAAAAGTAAAGGTGAACCATACTCTTATATATACCATAACTACTAATTAATCCTAAAAATTCCATCAATTATACAATTAAATCTTAAAAGGGAAATTTTATACAAAATAAAATATTTTAAAAATATTTGTATATATATATATAATAAATTAAACCTCATAGATAAAACTGAAAAGATGTGTACATATGAGCATAATAAATGTAAAAAGTTCATGATAAAACTACATCTATAACATGGTGTATATCATAATTTATAGGCTCTATACTTGAGCTCTGGTTTGATACTGATATGATCATTTAATCCAGGATAAACTGTGGCATTCAGTTCTAATTGACACTTAACCTCTGCCCTTAAAAGCTTATTGGTCCAGAGGTGGGGATTGCCTATGTATGTTGATATATATGTAGATATCTATAACTATATGTACATACATAGCTATTCAGATATACCTATTTATGTTGATATATATGTAAATATTCATAAGTATATGTACATATGTATCTATATCTGTATATGTGTAGACATATATTGTTGTGTATATGTATATAGTTGAGTGTTTATATGTGTATATATATAAATATATATATATATATATATATATATATATATATATATATATATATATATATATATATATATATGTATATCTATATATATATATATATATATATATATTTATATATTTATATATGTATATATGTATGTCAATATGTATATGTGTATATATCTATATAGATAAATGGATAAATATATACACATATATGTTTACCATATGTCCAGAATATGGAGTGGAGTCCTATCTCAGCACCAATAGTCCCAACCTTTTAGTGCAAGGGGATGTCATGTATGTATTGCAGGTATATATGTAGACTGTTGCTACTGTAATAGGGTTTGTCTTAACAGACATGTTGTGTGTGGGAGGTCACATCTGCTTTTGACATGTGCACCATTGGCTACTGATAGACATCCTGAAGACATCATAGTACAGTACCACTGCTAGCACAGTAATGATCCTGTGGACTACATCAGAGATATGACCAATATATGTGGACAGTCTGGCACTCTGTGGTCAGTCCAGAGATGTACACATATCCCCTTCATGTGAGACATGTGGACCACGCCTCCCAATGTCAATGTTAATTGTCATGTACATGGGTATATCATGTAAATACTGGGCTACATATGCCCACACAGTTTATGCATGCACACACACCAGTCTGTCCTGACACATAAAACCTGGTGGTGCAGGGGTTACACGGCCACATACTACCCAGTAGTTAATGACATACATCTGTACAGAATCCCACTGCTTTGTCAGAAATAAACATGGCAGCCTAGCAGCAGTATGTCTTGCAAAAAACTAGACATATCATACTGGGTAATTACAATAGGCTGCTGGGCATGTCACAAAGCACTGTGCAAACTACAGGCAGACTGCCACAACACTGGACTGCATTTTGTATGGGGGAATATACAGGTACCTGTGATTATAGCAGGCTCTACACACATGTCACAGCACAGAGTAACAGACACCTGTGAGAAAGTGCATACCCACCACCAATGTAAACACAGCCACAGCCACATATGGTACACAAGCTTAATATGACACTATATGGACTGTCTGATAAACACCATCCTCATATGTGCCACTCACACACTAACCCTACATACACTGGGTCATGGCACTGTGTAGTCTGATGGCTGTCTATGGTATGGGACACATGTGTGTCTAGCCCTACAGACATGTGACCCAATAGGGTACCATACACTGGAGCAGCATGTAACATCAGATAGAACAGGAACAACAACAATGGCATCTACTACAGTCTGTGCACAGTCCAAGGTACGTATGCACAATACACATACTGTCGACAATTACCCTAAGTACACAGACTCCAGTACTGTACACACAACCACAGAATGGCCAAGTTATGTCCTCAGAAACAACCCCTACTAGCAGTCTGATATCTGACTGGCTTGTTATCAGGTATGATGTCAAGAAATAATGGTATACAGAACATATGCACCACTTACTGCATGACATATGTACAAAGGTTGACAGACTTGTGGCTGGAGCTATGAACACTACCCCAATATTGGCATGTTGCTGTGATAACCTCATACATTTACTGTCATACCAGGGTTTGTTGTGACATATGCCCTATGAGGGATATGAAATCATTAACTCTCATGGCTGTCACCATGTACTGACTGCAATCCTCACACTATGCTTCTGCAGTTCTCAGATAGGTGTTCTGCGAGTAACACAAGAAACAAAAGGCTCCACACACACTGCCCGGTCTGCAGATGACCCTACAGATGGGAGTTTCCTCAAAAACTTAGCATTGTCATGACAGGTATTAAAACATGTAGACCAGCCATATCCACACACACCCTGTTAAACCAACATTACTCCAAATGCAGAATAGCAGCACTTGCATTCTGTAATCATGTCAGGCACATCCCCCCTCCTGTCTGTTGGCCTGTTTCCACAGTGTATGTTGTTAGAGGTAAATCCTAAAACCATCTGTGATGCTGTTTGCCAAACACCAGATCTAGGTCCTGCTCACAGTGAATGAAAAGGCCCAACATCAACATGATGTTCCTATATATTGGAGTGTGTTTCCATGCAATTGGTTATGGGAATGTTACCACAGCTGTTCCACATGCAATCAACTAGAGGAGGACTGCAATTCATGCAGAGGCCATCAGCTGATCACAAGCATCACTTACAAAACACAAACTGCTGCCTAAGCAAAGCGGGTGTACTTCTCCACATCCACAAAAGAGGGAGTGAGAGAGACAGACAGAGACAAAGTAAGTCAGGGAGGGGGTGAGGGAGTAAAACCTAAGCATGTTTGTGTCACAAACCCCTGACTGACTACGTATTGCTATCACATGTCTATGCAGTTATTGTATGCGTCACATAGCTTACATGTTCAGGAGTTGTCCAAACGTATATGTGATGGTGAGTGACATCTGCAACAGTGATACAGTAGCAATATGGTAGGTGTAGTACACATGCCTGTCCACATGAACACATGTCAGCATCAACACAGCCACACTCTCTCAGGGACTCACATACATCGACACACTTGGCAGGGTCAGGGATACACTTCCTGACTAATTTGTTTACCACAATGCAGTAATGTACAGGTATCACATGCACCACAGGGGTTATCTGGAGGTTATATGAGTATAGGGTATGTGAAGGTTTCTGACATCAGACAGCATGTTTCAGTATGCCAATGGGAGTTGTAGGTTCATAGGTTCATAGGTAGGTACTAGTCTATCAGCCCAAGGACCTTCATAAGCCTAGCCAACAAGGTTCTCTGGCTTACACCACCCAAGAAAGTTATTTTCCTGTGCCACTGTCAAGCAGAGACACAGAATTGATCCCCAGGGTGTACTTCCTATTTACCATCCACTCATCAAGATTTTTCTTGAAGAGTACTAATGAAGAACTTTGCTTGACATAGATGGGTAGCCTGTTCCAGAGTATGGGAAGTCTCTGGGACAGGAATCTATCCCTCCAGCATGTCCTGTTTATTGTGGTGACAAGGTGTAGGTCCAAAGAGCATGTAGCTCGGAGGGATTGGGATTTCTTTAGGTGTAGCATGTCCAACAGCTCTGGGTATGACATAGCATTATATGTTAGGCAGAGATCACCTTGGAGAAGGCGATATGCTACGGAGTAAAGCTGGAGTTTTTTGAGGCGGTCAGTGTAGGGTATTTGTTTGAGGCCAGTAATCCTCTTTGTGAGGTACTTCTGTGGCCTTTCCAGCTGCTGCAGATGTCTTGTGACATGCATTCCAAAAGGGGCATTGTACTCTATAATGGGTCTAATGAGTGTCAAGTAGAGGGGAACAATTACCTTTTTTTTCCTGGATGAGGACCCCTTTATGATGAGGTGTGCCACACTGAAGGACTTCCTGACTACTGTGGTGATGTGATTATCAAAGGAGAGACTACTGTCCACCCAGGTCCCAAGGTCTCTTATCACACATTTGGTGTTAAGTAGATTGTTGCCTATGTGGTAGTTCATAGGTATAGAGTTTTTACCAAAGGGGATGACACTGCACTTTTTGGCATTGAGCTTGAGGCCATGACTCTGACACCAGGCATCTGCCTCAGTCAGGCCCTTCTGTAGGATGTCCACATCATTTGGGGACTTGACTATGGCTCCTAGTTTGCAGTCATCTGTGGACTTCATTAGCCAGAGGCCTTCTGTGTTAGCCTGTACTTCAGAGAAGTAGATACCAAACAGGAGAGGTCCCAGGATGGAATCCTGTGGTACTCCACTTGTCACTGCTTTGAGGTTAGATTTGGAATCTGCAACTTTTGCAGTGTGGGTTCTGTCAGTGAACCAGTTGGCAATCCATCTTGTGATGTAGGGATTTATACCTAGTTTAGTGAGTTTAGCTATAATTCCAGAATGGGGGATGGTGTTGAAAGCCTTGGCGAGGTCAAGATAGGCTGTGTGAACCACCTTACTCTCATCTATGGATTTGGTGAGTGCCTCAAAGAAGTCGATCAGGTTCAGGAGGCATGATCTGCCTTTCACAAACCCGAACTGGGTGGGATCCAGAGTTTGGAGGTTACCAATGTCTTTGTTTATAAGTTCCATGATGATACGTTCCATGGCCTTGCAGACCAGGCTCGTCAGGCTAATAGGTTGATAGTTCCCGGGATCAGTGGTAGCTCCCCCTTTGTGGAGTGGGATAACTGTTGCTGTGCACCATTCAATGGGCACAAAGCCTTATGTGAGGCTATTATTGAACATGGTGCTGAAGTAAGGAGCCAGTTCGTTCTGAAGTTTGTGTAAAATGCAGCCTGGGATGTTGTCCGGTCCCATGGATGCTGTGTTTTTGGCTTTAGCGAGTGCAGCTTTTACCTGTGTAGTTGTGATTACAGGGACTCTGCATTCTTCCTGTATAGATATGGGCCCTTTAGGGCATGGGGGGGGGGTAAAGTCAGTACTGAACCTATCTGCCAGGATGTTGGCAATATCAGTTGGTTCTGTAATTTTCGTGCCCTTGTGCTGTAACTCAGAGCAGATCTGGGTGTTGCCTTTGAGATTCTTGACATAGCTATAGAATGCTTTGTGGTTGTCCTTAGAATTAGTGTCAATTTTGTTTTCGTAGCTAGCTTTGGAGGATCTTATAAGGGGTCTCAGCTTCTTACTGAGGCTGACCAGGGAGCTCTTCCAGTCATGGGATTTTACTCTCTTTTACAACAGTTTCCTCCTTCTGTTGTACAGTTTGTTTATGGCAGGGAACCACCAGATTGGCTTCCTTTTTTTGGAGGATAGCATCTTGGTTCTGTTTGGGATAGCACAATCCATGCACTCATGTAAGTGCTTATAGAGTGCATTTGTGTAGGATTCAGCAGTTCTAACTGTACTGTCCATCTGCATGGGTGTCATGAAGTTCACCACTTATGTCTTAAAAAGCATGAATTTGGCTTTGGAGAATTTTTTTACCATGGTTTCCTTAATGGGGGGTGGGGGATGGATGTGGATATCAAGGGTGATTAGCTTATGGTCAGATCGGACCAACGAGGAGTTGACTTCAGTTGTGGAACACCGGTCACTCATGTTGGTAATGACTAGGTCAAGGATATTGTTGCTCCTGGTGGGGGTGTGGATAAGTTGATCCAGGGCACTGGAGTTTATGAATTCCAGAATGCTTTGAGCTAAGGAGTTGGTACACAAGTAGTTTTCCCAGTTAATGGTGGGGTAGTTGAAGTCGCCCATTATTAGGGTGTTTGGTTGAACCCTAATATTTTCCAGTACATCAAGAAAAGAGGACTTGGAATCCTGGGGCATGGTGGGGGATCTGTAGCATGCTATAATTTGGATTGCAGTTTTGCCCAGAGTTAGTTGCACTTGGATAAACTTGGATGCATTATGCTGAGCAACTAGCCTGGAGGTGTGGATATCCTTAATGAATATGGACACACCTCCGCCTTTGGTATTTCGGTCCAGGTTACATGGTCAAAAAGTGTGGTATGAGTTATAGCCTGGTAGTGCAGGGGTGCTCTTTGGAGCCTTGAACCAGGTCTCAGTCACTGCACAGATATCGATGTTCTCCATTTTAAGGAGTGCCTCAAGTGACTGCATTTTGAGATTTAGACTTCTAGCATTGAGTAGCATTACCCTCAGTTTTTGCTTGCCTGTTCCTGTTACAGTGGTGAATTTGTTATTTGAACCTTGCCTAAAAAAGACACTATAGGAGCAGCAAGAGCCTTAGCCAGTATCCAGAATCCCAGAGGCGACAGGTGCAGGCCATCTGTGGCAAAGCATTGTGGTCTGTCGGTCATGTCATCTCAAGCAGACAGATACTGGATCCCCTTAGAATAACACCAGAAGCTTAGCCAATTGTTGAAGTCAATCATTTTGTCTTCATACTGCGGTATCATTCGGGGCAATGGCAGAATGCTACTCAGGGCTAGGGTCATACCTGCTTGGGCTACAAGATAGGAGAGCTCTTCCATGTCTCTTTTCATGTAGTCCAGGGAGGTACATCTCAGGTCATTCACACCAACATGGACAATGACAGAGTCATATTTGTACTTGTTGTGGAGTGACCTGAGTGCTTGGGTTATGTGGCGGATCTTGGCACCCGACAAGCAGCTGACAGTAACCTTCTCCTTGTTTAGCCTGGTGAGTGGGACATCAGTGTGCCTGACTATAGAGTCACCTATAACTAGTGTGTTGGGTACGTTGTTTTGCCTTATTGGCTGTGGTTGAGTGGCACACTGAGTGTGTGGGTATGTGTCATTTGGGTTGTGTTGGGGGATGGAGGTTGCTTGCGTTTCTGCTTTGGAGGTGTCTGTTGCTTAGACAGATTATTATGGAGAGCCTCCGCAAATGTTTTTGTGTTACTATGTGTGGATTTTGGTGGTGTAGATTTAGTGAGACTATGTGATGAGTGTGGTGTGGTGCAAATGTTTACCTTCTCCTCATGACTGTCAAGTTCAGTCTTGGTTGTAGAGAGCTTTACCTCCAGTTTGGCTAGATAAGTGCATCTCTCACAGGTTGTAGTGTTGGGTGGTAAGAGGAGAGGGTTGTCTGTGTACATGAGGCAATTTCTACATTGCCTCAAGATGCCCAGATTCACCAGATAGACAGGAGAGAACACTGGCAGCTGACCCTTGGACATGCCTGAATAAAAAACTATTAAGTGAGGAAAGTGAGTACAAGAGCTGTTTTTCTCTAAGCAAGTGAGAAAAGTAAGTACAAAAAACTGTTTTCCTCTAGGTAATGAGGAAGATTGAGTGCTATAGTAATTAGTAGCTTATTTAGTGCTTACAAGTTCTGAACAAGTGCTGAGCATGAATAAGCAAATTTAAGTGCTGAAACTAAGAATCCGTATCTGCACTAGATGAGTTACAGGACAGAAACAAGTGCAAATGCAGGCTTTCAAATCAGAAAGTTGAGAGAGATGGAAGAGATTTCCCAAATGGCCAATAACTACAATTCCTGGGCCAGAACCACTCCTTATGTGGTAGACAGGTTACCTAGTGCTTACCACTCCCACTGATAAGCTAGAAGGCTTCCCTCCAACACAGAAAGGCTTGAGGGGCTCAGAGGCTTACATACAGTCCTGGATACAGCAAATCTGTATCTGGAACACTAGTTACAGGAAAGGTAGGAAACAGGCTTACAGTTTTTTTTTTTACAGAAAAGTAGCAAAAACAGTAGTAAAAACAATTCACATGCACTGCAAGCTGTGGTCGAAAGCATCATACACCACACACACACAGATACAGGGTGTCAGTATTGACATGCATGATTGCATTGCTTCACGGGTGTGTAGTGGTTGACTGTACCAGAAGGCTATACAAGGCTAGGTGAAGGGTATAGCTTGGCATCAGGCCACATGACAATGGCCTGCAGTGTGGCTCAGGGATGTAGTGTCTGGATTGGCCCACATAGGTGGGTATTGTATTCACCATCCAGTCACCTTGATTACTATTGTGTGTGGCCAGTGCTGTGCAGTGCTTGCCATGTATGTGTTCTTTAATCCATGATATGGACGGTGTCTGGGATGTGCACAGATCCCAAATGCATGTACAGTGACATGTGGAACTGTACCTGGGATGTCTGGCCCATGTTGTTTACACAAATTATCATCAGATGTTCCAGTCCTGGACTCATGTGAAGGGTACTGGTAATGGACAGCAGGTTGACCCTGCACCTACATTGATAGCATGATACAGGTATTCCCTGGTGTCAGTGGCATCTGTCCATACAGGGCATGTATTTAAGGCATGGTATGGCCTTTGTTGGTCACATTTGATGGCACCACAGGTGTTGCAGGTGTCCAGTGGGGAACATAGTGAAGGAGCACTGTCTGCAAGAATGTGCCTATTGTATTGATGGACAGGGCGCCATGGCCTTTGTAGTCCACTGTAATCACACCATGGTTACTATCTGTGGGCAATATGCAGGGTACTACCAACATAGCGGTTGTTGCCTAGGCAAGTGTGTTTGTGTATGAGACATGGGTTGAGAGTGTTCTCTGGGTAATACAAGGGTTGCTTACTTTGTTCACCAGGCCTTGATGGCACATGTAGGGGTATGGAATGGCACCACAGTCTCCTGGCTATTTGACATCTGTTATCCTTGTAAGATGGACATTGTGGCATATAATAGGGCCACCATATAAAAGATTTGCAATACCCACTCCACAATGAGTCCAGTTGTTACACACTCACAGCCACCTCCACACAGGATACAAATGACCAAAACAGACACATACAAATACTTGTGTCTGGGATTAAAACTCCTACCTAACTAGTTTATCACACTACAGCATTACACAGTTATAGGACACCCCACAGAGATTACTGGGCTACTCAGTTCCCAAAGGTGTATTTCACTGGGAATGACATCAGCATGCTTGCCAAAGTAGGTCAATGGAAGTTGTAGTGACTGTGAATGGCCTCAACAGCATTGCACCCTACACAGACAAACAAACTTGCCATGTCTGGAGATAGAACCCCTACCAAACTACTATAACACACTACAGCATTAAGCAGTTATAGGACACGCCACAGAGAGTACTAGGCTACTCCTTTCCCAAAGGTGTATTTAACTGGGAGTGGCATCAGCAGGCTTGCCAAAGTAGGTCAATGGAGGTTGCAGTGACTGTGAATAGCCTCAAAAGCATTGCACCCTACACAGACAAACAAACTTGCCATGTCTGGGGATAGAACCCCTACCAAACTACTATATCACACTACAGCATTATGCAGTTATAGGACTTATCACAGAGTTTACTGGGCTACCCTTTTCCCAAAGGTGTCTTACAAAGTGAATGACATCAGCAGGCTTGCCATAGTAGGGCTATGTGGAGGGCAGTGTGTGTGCATAGGCCATAACCCATTCATCTAGAGGTAGACACACCACACTCAGGCACACACAGATTTATATTCCACAGGGATGTGTATACAACTGCTAGATGACTACTGCCTTGTGCAGTCATGTTTCATAGCTAGCACTAGCACCACAGAGTCTTTAATGCTGAGGGATACTAGTGGCTAATTTCTACAGTGAGTGACACTTACACATCATGTGGTTGTAGCCTTTTGGCTGTGTGCCGAGTGGGACAGGCCTCATGATAGAAGGTTCTTTGTCACTGTCACTCTCTTCTATTATATTATAGTATAGTATGTTGTCCTTGGATATATGTGTGTATTCCTATCCAATGTGTGCAAAGCATGACTGGTGCATACTGAGGAGTGTATGCACTAACATCTGCAACTGTCAGATATGTATGGTCCACTGTTGTTGGCAGACATGGGCTTCATTTGTTTAAGTGTGTGAGCATGCCCAGTATGACCTTTCAGTATGTTGTTGTCTGACATTGCCTTCATTTCTCTATTGCCTTCATTTCTCTAAGTGTTGAATGTGTGTATCCATTCCAGGTGGTTTGTACTCCAGTGCAGACCTTTGTGTTCTACACCTACAGCTAGAAAACTGTTCCTGCAGGATATCTGGTAGATCAGTTGGCAATATGGAGTCAAACTGTACAAGGGATAGTGTGTACTGTAGGTGATTGTGTCTGTGCTGTTTCTGCTACATGGTACTGGTGTTAGCAGAGATATTCAGACATGTGTAGTGTTATACTCTGTAATGTTTTATGTCCTCAAGTACTGTCAGGTGGACAATTTTGCTCACAGTGATGTCCTGGGGAACACAGGGTGAATGCAGCTGTGTCCAGGGTTGTGATCAAATACCTACATATTCATGGAAAGTTATGCCATTCTAGAGGGTGAGCTGCAGACACTTGCTGCTGGGTCTGTGTATACAGTTCAGCACCTTAATACAATGATGGCAGAGGATCCCATACTTGTACATCCATCGACATAACAGTATGGCCTTATCTTGCCGTGGCAATACCTCACAGCTGTACAGATTCACACAGGTTACCCAGAGGCAGGGGTCATACGTCAGGACATTACCCCTATTGTGGTGTATGGGCAGGTTTGTAGCCACCCATTTTTGTGTTTGCAGCCAGGGATAGTATGTGCACACGGCTGTGTGTCGGACTTTGCACATTCCATGCTTCCACACCCCCTCTATTATTCTATCCTCTTCCATACATCATGCATACATTCTCTGATACTTTCCTTAAAGGTATCACCCCATCACAGGTATGTGTTAGTGTTGGTCCACAGTTCATGCAGTGGGACATGGTGGACATGTTACTGTGATTTGTCCACATGGCCTTGCATATGACTTATGTGGAGTGTGTTATGTTGTTATTTGGGTGTCCATGACATAACATGCATTGGCAGTACGGGTGAGATGCAGGCCTTTGGCAGAGGCCTGTAGCCCATTTGGTGGTGATGCTGGCCAGCTGTAGCAGGCCATTGCATTCTGTCAGTCCTACAGTCCCAGACTGCCATACAGTATATTCCCCTGGAGTGACAGGGTAGGTGTGCTTGGTGTTCATGCCAATATGTTCTATCAGTATTACTCAGGTGGTGTGGATGCTGGCAGGGTGCTGCTTACAGCTAGGGACACACCTGCATGGGACACATGCACTGCATGCTGCATTCTTTCACTGTTGCCATACACAGGTGGGGGTCATATTGTACCCATTCCCAACAGCAGGGATAAGACCGGAGAGAGGTACGTGTGGGTGGTGTTTGGGTGAGCTGGGTACATGTGTGCTATGGACACTACTTGCATCTGACTCACAGATATGCATGGGGTATTCCAGTTATGCTGGCTTGTGCAGGGACATTAGCCATTTCCCAATACATCAGCCCTATCACCTTTGTGATCTGCAAGTGTTCGGCCAGACGACATGTCGGTATTCCCTACTACAAGCCCAGATAATGTGATGCATACCTGTATGTGCTTGCACAGGCCTTGGCAATCGTGGGGGGCTGTGTGGCCCTGCACCATGCTGTTCCTGCTGCAGCTGTTTCCACAGGATCATATTGTGTAGCATGACACATACAATGACAATTTGAGTACATGTAGCTGGGGAGTACTGCAAGGCTCCACCAGATGTGTCCAGGCACTGTAACTGTGACTTGAGCATCCCAAACACACATTCTATTATAATTCTGGTCTGTGCATGTGCCTCATTATGGAGTTCTTGTTCGGGTGTGTGTGCATTTCTGATGGGTGTCATCAGCCATGGCTCCAGTGTGCAATCAGCATCCCCCACTAGGTGATCATAAGGGATGTCCCCACTGGCAAATCTCTGGTACAGCTTCATCAGATGCCAGATGTGGGAATCATGATAGCTTCCAGGGCAGCCAGCCTACACATTCATTATTATGCCCTGGGCATCACACATGACCTGGGAGTTGATGGAGGGGAAGCCCTTGCGGTTGATGTAGATTGTACCCTGCTCACTGGGTAGTGCTTTGATGTATATGTGCGTGCAGTCTGTAGCACCCACTACCTCAGGGTATTCTTCTATTTGGTGGAAGAAATGCATATTGCTGGCCAAAGCCTCACAGGTGTTGGGGAAATATACGTGCTCACTGGCATGTGCTGACATGGCATCCAGGAATTGTTGGAGTACCCTGGATGTTGATGCCTGTGAGATCCCCATGCTATCCCCAGTTGGCCTTTGGAAGGTACCTGTAGCTAGTATTCTTAGACCTACACATACCTTGGTATCCACTGGGATGGGTTCCCCTCTGTTAGTTCTGTGTGCCAGGCGTGGCCGGCACAGCTCAACAATTTGCTGTAAGAGGTCCTTGTTGACCACTATCTTCAGCTTATGTAGCCTGTGGTAGGTTACCCTGAGTTTGTACACTCTTCTCCATCTCTTCACTGTGGGTTGGTCAACAGCATTCTCATCCTCACCACCCTCAGCCTCTTCCACATGTCGATGTATGATAGCTATTGCAGCCCCTATCATTTTGTTGTATTTGTTTGTTAAAATTCCCCTGCTTGTATACACTGGTGGTGTAGAGTATGTGGGAAAAACCAGAGGGAAAGGTGTTTGCATAGTTTATAGTAGTGTTCTGGGCTGGGCTGGTCTGCTGCCTGTGTAATTGGCTGATTCTGATACATTTCACCTGTCAGTCATGCTAGTTCTCCCTGCTTACCTTCCTACTGCTGTTTTCCCTTCCCAATGCCTTCCCATTAAAGCCTGGAGGCGTGCTGCACAAACACAGTGCTCAAATTTGCACAGAGCTACTATTTCCTGGTTTACTTTTATTTCCCCCTTTAAAACCCATGCGCAGCATGCACACCCGCTTAGGCAATGTAAAGAGTGCTAGGCAGCCTCATACACACCCCCTTGCTTAACTCTGCTAAGCTAAGGGCAAACCCGAGCCACAGGGCTCCAATCCGCTTACAGTATGCCTGACACACATCCCTATGATGTCAGCTAATTCCTAGGCTTGCACCAAGCTATTCCTGCTCTTACACTTTTGGGTGCTGTCTAATATTGAGGGGAAATCTGGGATTCAGTATCATTCCCCTCATTTGCATAGGATTGCCTGCTAATGCATGGTTACAGGTCCCATACTGAGCCTCCCCCCTTAGCAACCACTGTTCACTTGCCATGTTGTCTTCTGCCTGCCATTGAGTATAATGGCAAAATAGTGATTTTGGTTAGAATGCTTATTTTAGTTATTTTTAATTTAATTTTCACCCGATCCTATTTGCGCACCGCTGCCCTACGCTTAAACAGCCAAAATCAGCTAAAAAAAAAATAAAAGTTATTTTTTTCTTTTTTTGCAACTGTTTTCCATGCCAATGGCCATATATTTGGTCATTGGCATGCGTTCAATATAATATCCACCCTTTATTTGGAGCTGTCATGGCTCCGTTTTGTAGTTTGCAGAAATGTACTCAGTTACTAACCGAGTACATTTCTGCAGATTACACTAGTCCTGCATGGCTGGCTGCCAGCTTCCTGGATCACAAATTTACCTCATTTGCATGGATTTCACCTGCAAATGGGATAAGTTGCATACAGGAGCTGAGTCTGTGTAGGACTAGTGCAAGAGTGCTCGTGCACATCCATGCAGCTTATTCCTGGATCGCACGGCAGACATATTGCCTGTTGGAGCTCCTGAACTAGTCCTGCACACCATGCAGGGCTTGCTGAATCCAGAGGGATGTTTTACTATAATTTGAATTTTGCATGAACCAAGATTATCAGCTGGTCTATATTTTGCAATATGTCAGTGTTTGCAAAGTCATCATTTTGCTGTCAACTTTGTAAACACCAAAATTTGGATGTTTTGTTTAATTCTACTGCACACACACACACACACACACACACACACACACACACACACACACACACACACACACACACACACACACACACACACACACACACACACACATCTATAGCAGTATCTGTATCTATAAATATATCTGAATCTATATTTTTATATCTATATATATACGCGCACACACACACACACACACACACACACACACACACACACACACACACACACACACACACACACACACACACACACACACACACACACACACACACACACACACACACACACACACACACACACATCTATCTATATCTATATACTCACACACACACACAAATAGACCCTGAAACAAAACAAAAAAAAAAACAATGCATTAACTACATAGAACAGTATAACCAATGATTTAGACTCTTTGATCTGTATGATGCTTATATAAAAGAATACATCATTATTCATTACATTTGTTCATATCAATATCCTTATTCGACCCTTTATTGAGTTTATGTTGGAAATTAAGGAGCATTTTTTAAGTTCAACAATTCATACAGTTTTCAGTGAGTAAAAATCAGACACAACCATATTTCTATTATAGTTCTAATCCACCTTAATTCCAGAGAAGGAAATGTATTATACTGGGCATACAGTCCAAATAATCAAAATTTAAGAGCAGCTCTATTAGGTACTGGAAGAAGGAGGAGTGGCCCAGTATATGCCTTCCATTATAATACTCCAGATTTCCTTCACTCTAGTACAATCCCAAAGTAAATGTAAATAATAGGTGATGGGATTATTACAATTCCAGCATTTACTATCCTGTTGTACAGTCCTTTTGAATAGCATGGCCTGGGTAAATGCCACAAATGCAGAATTTTGGTGTGAGAGAATCTAGCTAACTTAGTCCATTTCTTGTTACCAACAGTACTTAAAGATAAATACCATTCATCAGGTGTGAGGGTGGTATTTAACATAGAAATCCAATTGTTAAGATTGAAAGATAAAATCTCAGTTGATTTAGGTATAAGATACTGGTAAAATAATCTTAGTTTGGTGGGGTTAAGTTTCATTGTATTAACTGGCTGTTGCTTCCATTCCAGAATTTTAACTTCACAGGATGGATGAGATTTATTAAGCTCCACAACGATTATCTCACAACTGAAAGACTTCTTAATTGCTTTCCATGTATGAGACAACTGACAGCAGATGTCCCATTTGTCAGAAACATACTAAATTTTAGCCTCAATCCAATTTTCCCAGTATCAACACCACTACCAGGTGATACCAGATAAATGAGCGAGGGGTTAAGGATAGTTACTCCTCTGTGCCAAATTATATAGTAAGTTTCAAACCACGTGTTCCAGCATCCCAGTTCCCTAACTTGAATGACATTATAAATGTAGGGAAAGGAGGTCCAGTGAAGTCAAAGGTATACTGTTACAGGAAACCATATTGAGTTAGACTCATGCTTAATAGGAACGAAAGATCAACCAATAACTGCTCTACCATATCTCCGTATATGAGGGACATCAAACCCCACAAGTTTTGTAGGAATGAATATTTTTTGATAATTCATTTTTTTTTCATCGCAGATAAAATCAGTAATCAGTTTTTGGATTTTATTAATATAAGGGGAGAAGGTTGCTTGTGGCAAATGCTGAATGATGAGTAGCAGCTGAGGAAGGATGAACATTTGAAAAGATTGAATTTGGCCAAGGAGATGCATGGATACACTCTTCCAGCTGTATAATATCATCCTTAATTCCTGCATTAATAGTCTCATATTTTAGATCAACCAGCTTGCACATATCCCAACCCATTATAATTCCAGGTACATAAATTGGTCAACCACCAGTATGATATCATCCATTGGTTCCCCTTGCTCCATAATGTCATAGGTACACAATGGGAAGAAAACTGTTTTCTTCCAATTGACTTGTAACCCTGTCACAGCAGTGATGCTATCAAAAATATTAAGAATATGGGGAATTTGTGGTTTAGGATCTTTTACTCAGTTAGCACAGTTATTCTACAACTAAGTAGATTGAAGTTGTGCATATCTATCAACTGAAGCTCAATAACTGTAGCATTTGCTATATAGATATTTATCTATCACTGAGGCTACAAGAATGAACAAAAGAAAGGGGAGTGGACCCTTGTTGGATTCAGTACATATATCCCCCATTTCATTTTCCAGTGTCATAAAATGCATCTTGGATGCCGCAGTGGTGCAGCTGTTGCATTGTCGCCTCACAGGAAGAGGTTCTCTGGTTCAATTGTTACCTGGGGTGCCTTCTGTGCAGCTTCTGCATGTCCTTCCTGCATTCATGTGGGTTTCCTCTGGGTAGTCCAGTTTCTTCCCATGTTACAAAGACATGCATCTGGAATGTTTCTCCTTGAGCCTCCACTGAAAATTCGCTTCATTCCAAGTTGGACTTTCCCAGTAAACAGATGTTAGATAAATAAATAAATAAATAAAGCTCCCATAAATAAATAAATACATATCCCTAGCCATTTCTTTACATCTCCAAGCAATAAGGTCATTCAATGTGACACCTCTGCCCAGTGTATTAGTTTATATCATTCGCATTTACTGTGCAGATGTGTTTAATGTTTAATTCTAACGCCGTGTGCTAATGCTTTAATCTGCCATAAATTATCATTACTTCTAAATTTGTTGCACTGGAACTATTTCTCAAGCATGAGATACTAAGTTGAGGTCCTGTCTGTTTGAGTTGGTAGTAGCTCAGGTAGATGTAAAAGATCCCACATCATCTATCAAAAAGAGTAGGGGTCCTTTATTTACAATGAAAAATAACTCTTATTTACAAAATATTTACACATTTACAAGTGTACAAAGATATCTATATAAATACAGAGCTGTTGACACTATCATTCTATATTTTCATCCCTATTAGATCTCCACTCATTTTTCTATAATCAACATCTCATTTTACTTAATATTGTTGTTAAAATCAATTTACCACTAAACATAATTTCATTTATTATTTCATTCCAAATAATCCATATTACATAAAATAACTTTTAATCTATTATTTTAACATATTATTTATTTCTATTCTTATAATGCCCATATTTAATCATATCCATGTTTATTTTATCTACTTCTTTTATATGTTCAAAAAATCGTCTTTACATAGTTTCCACTTAACTTTTTTACTCTTTTACATTTCAAAAACACATGTTCCATAGTTTATTCTTTATGACAGTGCAAACATACTCAATCATTTTCTTCTTATATAGCATATTTCCTTTTACTGGAAATTTGCCTATTACCAGTCTTCACAAAAAAAAAAAAAATCTTGACATTCTACATTCTGATTACAATATTTGCTTCTTATTTTTATAACTTTAATTTTTTTCATCTATTAGATTTCCCATGGTTTTACATAGTAATGTTTTATCATTACATTTTTATAGGTTTAGAGGTTCATAGGTGATTATTAGGCTAATGGCACAAGAGCTTTTACAAGCCTAGCCAATAATGCCCAGGATATGACAATATTATATCTTAATTCCTCAGATATGAGATGGGGTAGTATTAGGATAGTGAGTCTTAGGATGCTGCAGCCCTGAGTCATTTTACAGACTGCTTCTGTCTATAAGGGACATGGGAAGTAACCCAAGAGTGAATTTATGGCTCCCCATCCATTTATCCAATTTTTTCTATCCTTTTGTATACCATCGATTTTTATTTTCCATAAAAATATTTTGGTAATGTTTTATTTCAGCATTTATACATTCTTTTCTCTTTTAGACTAATTTTCTCTTACTATCTTATTTAAATATGGAGCCATCTCTTTATTCCCTTGTAAGAAATATCTTTGCTTATATATATCATTTTCTTTATGTTTTCCTGATTCATTTCATATATCTTCTCCTTTTCATAAAAATAATCTTATTTTTTAACAACTCTCTAAATACTTCCTGACTCAGCTGCCTATATTTCAGTTTTTCTTTTCTTCTCCTCACTGCTCAACATTCCAAAAAACACTTTTTATATTTTTACTTAAAACTTCTCCATCAACTCATCCAATATTCATTAAAAAAATCATATCTGCATGATCTTTCCATAACTGATTAACCTCTCTTCTGTCTTCCTCATCTAAATATTTTTCATTAAATCTTTTAATGCTTTTACCTAGTCTTATGTATCCTTCCTTTTCCTGCACTTCTACCCATATAGGTAGACAACTGGAAGAAACCTTTTACCTTTATTTCTTCTTGTACAACTATCAGATATTACAAAATATTCAATTTCTATTTTTATATAATTTTTTTAAGCCCAATGTTTGTTGTCCCATACATATAACTTTTTACTTTTCATTATTTCATATACATTCCTAACAGCACTTCCGTCTTTCTTTCTTTGTCTTAAATCACATATGAAGTGCCCCCAGTAATATTATTTCCATATTAACTCCTACATAATTTAGAATTTTTTTAAACATTGTCTCTCTTTCCTTCTTTGTGACATATGCATACATTGTAATAATTCTATATACATCTTTTTCCATGTTATGTCTGTCACCATTGTTCAACATAATTATACTCTAGCATAATCTAAAATTTGTATTGTTTCATGACATAACACACCAATACCAGAACATGTAACTTTTCCCATATTCCAAATAATGTTTCTACCCCATAACTCTTCCATTTGTAACATTGTTTCTTCTGTTCATATTCTTATAATTATATGCATATCAAGAAATGTACACCATTCTAAGACACCTATTCTTCTTCTAATATATTTATACTATTGACTTTTATAGCTAAAATTTTCAGCTTCTTTTTAAAATAAGTTTATTGTTTCCTTCTACCTCTACCCTTTACCTTGTTTATTTGCTTTCAAAGTTACACTTTTAAACTTCTTTTTTCTATCTTTCACCCTTTTCCCTATAGAGTCCTTTTCTCCTCTCACCATTTTCCAGTTTACATATTCATCTTCACTTGTTTCCCGTAACAATTCTTCCCCTTCATTATCTTCATTTTTTTCATCTGCTATTTTGGCTTTATTTTCTTGTGTAGTAATCTGTTCTTCATGCTCCTCTTCTACACTTCTTTCTACATGATGTACCCATTTCTGTATCTGTTCTTGTTCGTTAACTTCTATATGTTCTTCACAGTCCACACATGCATGTTTACATTTTTTACACATCATGTCACATTTCTTAGCTTCATGCCCTGGCTTGCCACAATTACTGATCAAGTGATCATCTTTTCCACAAAACCCATGTTTTCTGTTGTCCCCTATATTTAACAAAAGCTCTGTTACCTTCTACATTTATCAAACTTGGAATATGTATGACTTTTTCATTTTCCATGTTCAAAATCACCCCACATTCCCATCACCCAGTCCACAAACCTTAATCATCATAGATTTTTGTAGTGTCCATAACTTGTTTACATAAAGTATTTAAATAGTCCTTTAACACGTTTTTCTTAACATTAGTTCAAAATTGCATAAACATCTTTCTTTGTCTCTGTATTAAATGTTTGTACTATATATGAATTCCAAAGATTGCAGTCTTTTCTAATATCAAACCTCTATATGAATTTTTCCATGTGATATCCTTTCTCAAACAAAATGTCACAATATGTCTCTTTATTAATATGTACAAAGGCTATTCCCTCTTTAGATGAAGTACACAAGGCTGCAATCACTGTGTCTCAGACCTCATACCTTTCAAGCGCATTTTCTTCTTTACTGCTCAGCTTAAACACAAATTTATTTATTGCCATCTCTCTTGCTCCTTCCACTCATCTCTCTCCTTTTTTTACCATTTGCACATACACCTTTTTCTGTTCTGTGATCTCTCTTACATCCTCCTTCTGTATTTTGTGCATAATTTCACCCCAAGATTCTGCCATCTCGCTTTCAGGTTCACTATGATTCAACATTTCTTTTTAGAAAACATCCTGTGACCCTTCCAATGGGAGGGTTGTAAATATGCACACCGATTGAGATCCATTGCCTCCCTCAAACAAACTCTTCTGAAATAAATATTCTAAATTCTGTGAAGGTTCAACCAACTTCACTTCCTTATCTCCCTTCAGCTCATCCTTCTCATCCACTCTCACTAATTTATGTGCACCTCTGACTGCATTCTCCTGCTATTGTCTTATGCTTAGACTGCTATGTTCATAGAATCCTCTTGCATCTCTCATTCCTTATTGCCATCACTCACTTTTCCTCTGCTCTACACCATGACCATAGTCCTTCCTGCTTCTCAGAGCTGCCTATGCACCTGGAATGGTAGCAGGAAGTGTAACCACACACAGTGTTTCCATAAGGAAGGAAGAGGAAGTTCCTCGATGCCCTGGCAAATACCACCTCAACTCTCCTCTGAAAAGAGGTCACCAGCCTAGTGGGATTAACCAAATCAACAAAGGATAAATAAAATTAAATAAAATAAAACAAAAATAAAGAAATTTTAATTTGTACAAGAGTGTGTCCTTTTCTATTGTTCTTGAATTGTTAAAACTACCCAACTCACTTGTTTCTCATAATCTGTACATTAATATTTAAACCCTAGCCATGCATCAATGACATTACCCTTTGGTCAACTTGAAAAAATCCCAATACTGCCTGATAAGTTCCACCGGATACTCTTTAGCGTCTTGCCTCCTCATTAGTAGTTCATCAAATTTCTGCTGATAGAACCCCTGATATTGAGCAAATGGAAAGCATCTTAATAATACCATAGCATAACCAGATAACAGGATTGGGTAAAATGACCACATCCTCAGCCCCATGAAGTACATATTTACCCACTCGCTATTAAGCTAGATGAACAGCAACCGCCAGAGAAGAAAAGGAACACTAGTGGAGATGACTGAAATATTCTCCATGCATCCTGAAGTTGATGCGGCCCTACAAAACATCTGATTTCCATAGCAATTTTGGGTAAACAAACAGTACCACAGGAAATGGTGCCTAGAATCAGATCCATCAGTACATTATGACCCCCCCACCCCTGATATTCAGGCCACAGTCGCAGCCATAATGAGAAGTTACTTTTCGGCCGAACATACTAAATATCTTAGGATCATCATAATTGGACCCCTAATAATTTGCAAGAATCACTTTACAGTCAGACAGGATTTTGGCTATAACCCAGCAACTTTTATTATCAGTAAAAACCTGTTTAAAAGCCCAGCCAAAGGTTATAATGAATTAGAATCAACAATCCTTTCTTTAGATGAGATAGATCTTAACATCCACAGGTTCACAGATAAGTACTAGGCTAGAGGCTCTTGCAGACCATTTCAAGTCAAGCTAGTTTCCCAAAGGTGAGAATCAAACCCTTTACCTTGTGTTTATAAAGTAAACATTTTAACTATTATGTTAGCTACCAACTTGTAAATAAGCAAACTTGAACTCAGGGTATTGATGCTTCCATCTGTTTTGAACCTAGAGGATGCCTCTTTCACATTCCAAAAGGCAAATGCAATGGCATTGCAGCTCTTGGTTTATTCTCTGCCACCAGATCTTAAAAAATCTGCAGAATGGCAGGGTGGTAATATTATTCAAATAGGCCAAACCAGTAACAATACTTCACCAGAAAACAGTAAATAACTCAGCAAACTATAATGGGCACCAA
>NC_056742.1:327552340-327569840 GCF_019279795.1 Protopterus annectens
AAAATTAAAAAATATATATATATATACATTATAGTTTGCTATATTTTATCTGCTTTTTCATGTAACATAGGAACAATAGAAATTGCTTCATTCAAGCCTGGGGGGGACATTGCGGCTAACCTAAGCTGCCATTCTTTTTTTTTTCTTTAAAATATTTTTCTGGTCTCCCCCTACCATCCAATTTAATGGTTTCCATTATTCCAAATAAAAACTTGTCAAAGTTAGAACAAGTCTGAGGATGTTTATACAGTGCACTATTCTGCTTTCCATTTTTGATATCATTTACATGTTCATATAGTCTACATCTTAAGGGATGCTCAGTCTTGCCTACATAAAAGTGAAAATGTGGCACAAACACTTAAATAGACCACTTTGCTAGTCTTACAATTACCCTTTTTAAAATAAACTCTGCTGTGCATTCTGTCGTTTAGAGTAATTCAATTTTCCTTAAAAATAAAGGGGCATTGACTCCAAGCTCCAAAAGGCTTTGTCCTGGCATCGATTGTACTAGAGCTGTCTATCCTGTGTTCTAGGAGCTTTTTGATGTTTGCTGTTGCACTATATACAAATTTTGGTTCTTTACCCACTTTATCATAGCCATCTTTATTTACCCTAAGTATGTTCCAGTTGGAACTCAAGGCATTCTTAATCTTTTTAGTAAGATGGTTGTATTGTAACACACATGCTTTCTCATATAAGACCTTGTTGGTGTCAATCTTAGATGGGGCTAAGCCCACTCCCAACAGTGGTTTGTAAACAGTACGCCATGTTTTTATATATTTCATCTATTATTTCCATAACAAATTCTTTGGGGTATCCCCTCTCCTGGAACATAATACAAATTTTATCTACTTCACTTTTTACATCATCATAATGTGATGTCATGCGTGCTACCCTGATAGCTTGTCCCTTCACAATAACTCTTTTTTGAGTTATAGGATGGTTTCTTTGAAAATGTAAATAAGAATTGCAGAGCTTTTCCTTTCGAAAATCCTTGATCTAAAACTACTATTGTCATGGAAGATATACGTATCTAGAAAATTGATACCTGAACCATCAAACTTATATGTAAATTTTAGAAATTCTGTTGTATTATTGAGATATTGTACAAATTGTTCAACCTCAGTACTAGTCCATCCCACAAAATAAAAATATCATCCAGAAATCTGGCGTACATTCTGATTCTATGCCAGAAGGGGCACTGGAATACATGGTTAGTCTCCCATCCCAACAGTACTAAATTTGCATACACGGGGGCACATTCAGTTTTATTCAAAGCTATTGATTAAAGGGTCCACCATACATGGGCCTTTTAGATACTGTCCTCTCCCCATTGTTGCAGAGCTTGGGTCATAGTCTTCCTTTTTTTGGTATTTGCTGCTTCGTAGAAAAGTTAGAAGTTGACCTATCGTACTTCCTGTTTTCTGGATGCCCTGTAGCTAACTGAGTGGTCTCCTCTGCATATGTGCAATGAGGCATGGCTGATATACTTAGCAGAGACTATTCTACTTTGTGGCGGTCATGGAAGTGGGTTTATATATATTGCTTTTCACAATGTGGAGCACTGCCAGGAATCTCAGATGAAACTTATATCCTAAGTATGTGAAAGAAAACAAAAAAGGAGCCATTTACTTCCTTCTTATGTAAAGAGAGGCACTGCTGTCTGGTGAGATTTTCACTAGGTGCCCTGCGATCTTTAATGTTGGGCCACACTCACTGGCCACTTTGAGTATATTGTCCCAGTCATTATAATTAAGGCATTTAAAAAAAAACAAAAGCTTTGGCATGTTATTGTTGCCACTCCAATGATTGATTTGGTCCACTCTTTTGATGATTGGAGGCATGGGCATTTTGAGCAGATTTTTTGACTCTCTCCTATTAATATCAACAGGGCTGGTGCCATCAGTCTTTTCAGGAAAGCCCATTATCCTCACATTATTGCATCTAGCACTCTTATCCAGCTCATCAAGTTAAAGAGACAGTTTTTCCTTACTTTCTAGCAAATCCTGCTATTTACTGCAATGGAAGGCAGCAACAGATTGTTAGTCCATCCAGGCAATATACTGTTTCACCATAACCATTACAGTATTTACCAGTTTGGCTTTGTGTGCAATTGTGATAAGTTTGATCTGCTGCAGCTCCACTGCCGTTGTGCAAAATGAATCAGTTGAAGGGTATAGGGTGACCTGTATTACTTCCAAATCCTCTGTCACAGCTGTAGTGTCATCTGCCATCAGCAAAGGCCTGTAGATTCATCTCCTGCAAACTGATAAACTTTAACTAACAGTGCCTAACAGTATCAGCAGCCCTAAGAGATTTGCATCTGTTGTCCAGAACCACTGTGCATGTATGATAGCATACCAGGGATGTTGTAAACAAACATAGATAAAGTTTTAAAGATAAATATTGACATGGATAGAGCAAAACACACAATTAAGCATCCTCTTCCATTTGAGTTGTCACTGACACACAACCGCCTCTCTTTTTATGTATAACTGACAATCCCCAATTCCTCCTTAACATGACTGTGGCCAGGCAAGTGTGCACAATGAGCAGCTCATTAAATATTCTGGCTGCAGCCACAGCAGGTGCTGTTGAATCTGCATGTAAGAGCATAATTTAGCTACAGGGCAGGTGTGCATCAGTAAGAAACATCTTTCAAGCATGAGCCCTAATGTTGCTCAGATGCAGCTAAACCAATAACCTACATGACAGCCACACTGGGTCTTCAGACTTGCGTGCTAATCTTGTTTGATCCAGTGATACGTACATGCATAGAAGATAGCTCACGGAAGATAGTAAGGAAATTGAGATGAATGTAGGATGTTAGAGTAGGTATTCGAGCTACCCAAACAAACATGTAACATAGGTGACTGCAAAGTAAGGTGGTAACACACTCAGTGACCTGGAAGACAATGGAGTAGGGGCATCTGACACACAGAAGGAAGGCAGCAGTGCTGCAAGGTGTAGAAGGTGAGTGTGACAGCCGGGTATAATGCTGCTGTCACTAATTTAGTAGGCAATTTTGTTAAAGGCCTGGATGGTGGCAGGGGTCTGGTCTGGATTCCATTTTATATAAATGTCAGCTAACAGAAGATAAAAAAATGTAAAACAACACATATGTGGGTGGCGGGAGAGAAATGTACAACTATATTGACCAAATAAAGGTACAGCTTCATTAGCATTTGACTATTTTTTATCTGTACTAAAATGCAAATGCCAGGAAATGACCACCCTAATTTAATAATGATGTGCTATATTCCACCCCTATAAGATTTGAGCCCACAACCTTCCTTACTTCCTGGCTTGTATTGTTCAAAGAACTTCATTTGCAAGATGATCTATCAGTGAGGCAAGAAGGCTTCAGCAAAACACATAATGGTTGGATGTCCCACATCTGAAGAAGGAAAGCATAACACAGACAGAAGCATACAACCCTGAGGGCACTTGAACCCACAACCTTCTTCACGTGTATTGTGCAAAGCACTTCATTTGCAGCCTGAAGAGTTACAGCAACAGTGAGACAAAAAGGCTTCAGGAAAACACACAGCATTTGGGTGTCTCACACTTGATGAAAGCTAGAATAATAAAGACAAAAAAGATATTATCCTGAAGGAACTTGAGCCCAAACCTTCCTCATGTGTAATTTGCAAACCAGTTCATTTACAGGCTTTTTTATAGTAGCAGTGAGACAGAAAAGGCTTCATGGAAACACACAGCAGTTGGGTGTCACACATTTACTTGCAGAAGGAAAGAATAAGAGAGTCAGCAACAACTCTTCAGGACACTATCTTTGGGGTCTAATGTATCATCCAAAGGCATAACCGGCACTGTAATACTTTACAAGGGAAATTTGTTAATTTTCACAGTTAAACCCCATGTTGTATGTTCCAATTAGTATGTAATGATGCTGAGCTCAAAGCTCATGTGTAGGATGAGTATCAGAGAAGACCACTATACACAACGCATGGTAGTGGTTGTACCATATGTCCACCCATCTGCAAGAAAAACCCAGACAATGGGACTGACTATATTATAGAAGGTTTAAGATATTTTTTGCAGTTTCTCCTAAATGGTTTGTCTGTATAAGATTTTTAAACTTTGATTTGGATGTTAGTTAAGATATTTTGTGTGCACCTTAATGTTTACAGGCATTAGATGGATTTAAAGACCCTATGTTTCTGAAGTATAGCCAAACTATCCACTTACACTGTTCTGATGAGGTTAATAAAAAGGCCAAAACATGCATATCCACAGCTAGTGAGGTTTGGATTTATTGACCTAAATATATCTATAAAGACTTAAAAAGTAAAAAAAAAAAAAAAAAAAAAAAATCATGCACATTCAGAAGCCATGTAGCAGAAACACTTGATGTTAAGGGGTCATTTGCTTATATTCCATGGGCCTCCATTACAAGAGTTTTAAGGTATCCTACAGTAAGCATTCAAGCCTGGCAGGGTTTTTCTTGCAGTTTTTACTAAATGATTTATCTGTGTGACCTTTTTGCCCTTTGGTTTGGATGTAAGACGAGATATTTTGCAGGCACCTTAATGTTCAATTGTCATCAGTTGGGTTTAAAGACTATGTGTTTCTGAAGTCTAGCCAAACTATTCACTTATGCTGTGCTGATGAGGTCAATAAAAAGGCCAAAACATGCATGTTCACAGCTAGTAGGCTTTGACTTTATTGGCCTGAATGTAACCATAAAGATTAAAAAGTAAACAAGGAATAGACATTCAAAAGCCATGTAACTGAAACACTCAATGTCCTTAAGGTGTCATTTGCATATATCCCATGGGCCTCCATTACAAGAGGTGTAAGGTATCACAGTGGAAACTGTAGCTTGGATGAGTTTTTCTTGCAGTTACTCGCTATTATCTATGATATTACTTTACTCTCCAAAACACTGTCTGTCACTATGGAGTCACAGCCTGTTTTATCTTCATCCTTTAAAAGCCTATTAGCACCTGATTTTCAGATGCAGCACAGCAATGGCCTCATCTTTAGTGACAAATGCATTTATTCTAACACATGTATCTCACTAGAAAGGGGTCCACTTATTTATCTAAACCAATTGCTATTCTTTCCATTCCCAACACACAAACTCTCAGAAAACAAAACTACATTATCATAGCACCATAAACATCACTCTTACATATGCTAATTTACATAAAATATCATTGCCTTAGCTCCTGAGGTCTCCTAGACATCCTACGACCTTATCTTAGCAAACAACACCTAAACCTACTGCTGCTTGGAGTCACCTGCACTGTAAGCCTGTACCCTTATGATCACTGAAGTATGTGGCACATCACAGATATGTCTTAGGCATTGGAGACTATAGTAAGACACAAAGACATGGCACTGATCAGATTAGCAAAGAATAGGGTGACAGTAATCTCTATGATACTATGACTTGGACTGTCTTGTGCGGCCTTATATCCCAGCACCATTCCAGATAAAATTATGACCTTGTATGTGTCCATATGGAGCAAAAATCTTAGACAATTCACACTGAGGGCAGAGGTGTAAAACATTATTAATCTCTTTGCTAATGTTGCCTGCATACACCAAAAACTGATACCTAATTTCAAGGATAAAATAATTTGTTTCAATAACTGTCTAGTAAATTGGTATTACTATAGAAGGATCCAGTGCATGTCTGCATGAATTGACATTGTCAAGAGAACATCCTGTTTTACTAGTGATAGTCTTTGCTTTTCATCCCTCAATTTTACATGTTTGTTTGTGTCTTTTGGCTTTTCCCAGTTAGGGGTCACCACAGCGGAGCTCTGGTCCGCTAATGATTGGCAGTAGAGTTTTACGTGCTGGCTTGCCGGGCCTAACGCACAACCTTCAACGAAGGCATGCCCGTTCATGCATGTTGCCACACAGAAGATGCTCTAACTGAGAATCGAACAGGCAACGTCTAACTGTGAGGCGACAACGCTACCACAATACCACCTTTTGATACCATTCAAAAATCCATTACTTTCATAGTGCTTTTTTATGCAGGCAGTGTTCACCTGATGGACATACCAACGTAGCAAATGCTAAATACCAGAATTCTTAGCTACAAAATCTCTCAACTTGAGGCCTTCCTTACCCACTGGTTCCAGTGTAGTGGTAGCATTCTCTCCATTCTGGGCTGTAACACATTTAATATGCTCAGATATACCAATGACTGCAGGGACGTATCTGTCTTCGTCAACCCATTTCTATTCACCAGGTCCAGCATGATACAAATTTGTGGACTGGATGAAGTCATTGTTACTTTCAATACAGTTAGAAAATTTTAACTAGTGAACCAAATGCTTTTGCTATCAGTGACTTCAACTATCCTATCACACACCAACAGAGCAAATTTTTAATGTTATCTTGACTATAAAAGGTGGTACTTGAAAGTTTTGCTCTGGAATTTATATTATGGGAAAAAATTGACACTCAAAAGCTTTGCTTTGGAAGTCATATTTTGGATTTGTTATTAAACTGGTGGCTTGGAGCACCTTAGCATGCTTTGTGCTTTGGAATTTATAGTGAACTCCTCACTGATTGATATAGCTACTGGTTTGTGTTGTTAAGCAAACTGAGATGCCAAGAAGGACCTGAAAGCTGCAAATATCTCATCAAATGACTAGATTTACGCACCTGTCATCTTATAAAATGCTAATAGTCTTTTTCATTAGCAGGTCCTCTCTGAATGTAATCAATGCACTAGTTCAGTTCTTTTAAAAAAACAAAATTATCTTATAAAATGCATTTTCATTGCAGGTGTGAGTTTTGCACAGACCATATCCACATATAACAGTGTGTGTGTGTGTGTGTGTGTGTGTGTGTGTGTGTGTGTGTGTGTGTGTGTGTGTGTGTGTGTGTGTGTGTGTATAAAAGGTATTTTAAAGAGAAAGTTATTTAATACATTGTCAGAAGCTATTACTATTTTGACATTAGTGCTGGAATTCAGTTAGTTTTGCTTTTTAACTTGTTATGGTTGTTAATATAATATGTTATATACTGTAGCTGTATCAACGTGAAAGTGAATGCCTTTGCATATCTGTTGATATTGAAAACCTAAAGTGAGTTAGTATTCTGATATTTCCTAACCTTCTCTGACATTGCAAAAGTTATTCTAAGTTTGCCAAAGTTCTGAGTTTGACAAAATATTTCTTTTGCAAAGATTTTCTGTGTTTGTTGAAGTTCTCCTATGTTTGCACACTTTTTTCTATATTTTGTGAACATTTTTCAGGGATAATGACCTTATTTCCATTGATTCCTGATATGTAGAAATTCTGCCTTTTATTGTTAAGCATTTGTTGCTGCACTTGAGCTCTAAAACCAGTTCATTTTACATTAAGAGGGTTTTGCACTCTGATGAGAGCAGAGAACTGATTCAAGCCATCCAAGTTGAGAACCACTGATGGAAGTCTTACTGTGTGTTTATCTTACAGCCCTGCAGGCTCAGTTGTTTAAAAGTCTTTCATACTGCTGGTATAAAATCCTCGCATTTGTGCATCATGCAAACATGGTTACCTGTGCATTTTATATAAGAAACCTCTCCAGTTTAAAATCTTCTATAGGAAATGCCCTCCATAGTCTCCCACTGTTCAAAGCTGCTTGAAGAGCTGCCAGTTTGTGCAGTGCGCAGTACCACTGTGGGTCATCTAATAGTATACTACTAAACACTCTCACAGACATTTAAGTGACTGTCCCCTACTGCTTCCTGTCTACTAAGGATCTGGTATAATGGATAGGCATGTCCCTGTCATCTCTGATTCTGGCCTCATGGATATGGACATCCTGAGACAGTGTAGTAACTCCCTCATGTTCATTGGCAATCATTTAATTTTAAAATAGACAAACACAGTCCCCAGGATTCATCAAGTTCTGCACAGTGTGCAGGAATAGCGCAAGAGCTGCTGCACGCAATATGGCCAACGAGTGATCCAGGAATGAGCTCCCAGACTTGCACAAGGGCTCCTACACTATTCCTGCATGGACACAGCTCCTGTATGCTAATTACCCTTTTTGCAGGTGAAAATCATGCAAATGAGATGAATTAGCAATCCAGGAAACAGGCAGGCATCTGTGCAGAAATAGTGTAACCTGCAGAAATGTATTTGGCTACCAACCAAATACATTTCTGCAAATTTTAAAATGGAGGCATGACAGCTCCAAAAAAAGCATGTATTCAATGTAGTAGGCATGCCAATGGCCAAATAGATGGCCATTGGCATGGTAAATAGTTGAAAAATTATATAAAATATCTTTTTTTTTTTTTGGCCATTTAAGAGTAGGACAGCAGTGCGCAAATGGGATCGGTCCAAAAATAAAAAAAAAGGTGGATATAAGCTTTTAAACCAAAATCAGCATTCTGCCATAATGGTCAATGGCATGCAGAAGACAACAATACCATTGAATGGTGGTTGCTAAGGGGGATCTCTGAGCGTCAGTCTTGTAACCATGCATTAGCAGTCAGTTTTATGCAAATGAGGGGATTGATACTGAATCACAGATTTCCTCTCAGTGTTAGCTAACCCCCAACCGTGTTAAGTGCAGCAACACCATGGTACAAGCCTAAGAGGTAGATGACCTCATAAGGGGAAGTGTCACGAATGCTGTAAGCTTATTGGAGCTCTATGGCCGGTGTTTGCCCTTAGCTAAGCACAGCTAAGGAAGGGTGTGTGTCTGAGGCTGCCAAGCAGTGTTTACACTGCCTAAACAGGTGTGCATGCCGTGCACCAGGTTTTAAAAAAAAATGGGAAATAGCAACTCTGTTCACATCTAAGCACCAGGTATATGCGGCATCTTAGGGCTTAAACAGGAATGCAATGGGAAGGGAAAACAGCAGTAGGAAGGCAATCAAGGAGAACTAGCATAGCGGGCAGGTGAAATGTATCAGAATCAGCCAATTACACAGGCAGCAGCCCAGCCTAGCACACTACTATAAATTATGGAAACACCTTTCACTCTGTTTTTTTCCCACAAACTCTGCACCACCAGTGTACACAGACATGGAAATTTTACCTGACAAAACTAACAAAATAATTGGGGCTGCTGTTGCTGTCATACATCAATATGTGAAAGAGGCTGAGGGTGGTGAGGATGAGAATGCTGATGACCAACCCACAGTGAGGAGAAGGAGAAGAGTGTACAGAGCCAGGGTAACCTACCAGGGGGCTACATGAGCTGGAGGAGGACAGGGACATTCTACAGGAAATTGTTGAGCTGTGCCGGCCATGCCTCACACACAGAACCAACAGAGGGGAACCCATCCCAGTGGATACCAAGATATGTGTAGGCTTAACAATACTAGCCACAGGTACCTTCCAAAGGCCAACTGGGGATATCATGGGGATCTCACAGGCATCAGCATCCAGGGTACTCCACCAGTTCCTGGATGCTATGTTAACACATGCCAGTAAGCACATATATTTCTCAACACCCATGAGGCATTGACCAGCAATATGCATCTCTTCCACCAAAAAGCAGACTACCCTGAGGTAGTGGGTGCTATAGACTGCACGCACATACACATCAAAGCACCACCTGGTGAGCAGGGCAGGGTCTACATAAACCGCAATGGCTTCCCCTCCATCAACTGCCAGGTCATGTGTGATGCTCAGGGCATTATAATAAATGTGTGTGCTGGCAGCCCTGGAAGCTATCACAACTCCCACATCTGGCATATGACACAGCTGTACCAGAGATTTGCCAGTGGGAAAATCCCATATGGCCACCTAGTGGGGAATGCTTGTTACACACTGGAGCCATGGCTGATGACACCCATCAGGAATGCACACACACCAGAGCAAGAACTCCATAAAAAGGCACATGCACAAATGAGAATCATAATAGAGCATGTGTTTGGGATGCTCAAGTCACAGTTCCGGTGCCTGGACATATCCAATGGAGTCTTGCAGTACTCTCCAGCTACATATACACACATTTTCATTGCATGTGCCATGCTACACAATATGATCCTGCAGAAACAGCTGCAGCAGGAACAGCACGGCGCAGGGCCACACAGCCCCCCACCATTGCCAAGGCCAGCACAGGCACAGAGCGACTCAGAGGAGGAACAACCTGAGCCTGCCCATGTAGGCAGAAGGAGGCATGCCTAGTATGCCCAGGCTTTGGCAAAGAGGCAACGCATAGCACATACACTGCCACGGTAGGAACCCAGGGAATGACACCTCTCTCTGACTCGCACATACAGTAAAAGGGATGCCAAACATGACACTACCTGTGCTTTACCATGTATAGGGAGTGTACTATGTGCATCTGACATAGTCAGTCCTCCAGCACCATCCTCAATACTGGCATAGCCACAAGTAACTCACTCTTCCTATCAATTGCTGAATGGAGTAGTATGTTCTGTTAGTTGTAGCTATGGTATGGATGTGAGCATGCAAGGGAATTGGGTGGCTGAATGGGATGGCAGCAGATAGTGGACACCTATATGGGCAGCATGGAATCCATAACAAATACTGGTGTCAACAAAGTAGGCAGTACTAGACAAGGTGACAAATCCCACTGCAGTACATATGGTGGCCAAATGTGTGTCCATAGGACATACACATGCATGTCAGTGAGGTTCACGTACCCAATAACAGCCTCAGCCAGCAGGACAGGTGTAGATGACCATAAAGAAAGGCTTTGCTAAGGCCTCCAATTAGTGGCAATGGATAACTGCCCCCCAGACCTACACAGATAGACTACAACAGGTCAGAAAGCTGTATATTAGTTCAGCAGGGTATGAAGTCTGAAACTGAAATGTAAGTTAATAAAACCTAAGATCTGTATTCTACTGATATGCCTCTAGTCTGCATGATAGGTCAGAATACAAAACAAAATGGAAGCCAACAGAGTACCTGAAATACCAGTACAGTCATAGCAAATGTTTACAGGTGTCAGGTGTGTCCCCCCCAATCCTATGTAGAAATGCAATAACATGTGCAAGTGGGGTTGATAACAGTGGAACACAGATTACCTGAACAGGCCCAGTTTACAGGATAGATTGTTGCATATGTACAATATGCAGGGCTCTGTGTGTTAGGTTGTTGTGTGTTGTACATTGTGTGGAAGTGGTCAGCATATAGGCATGGAGGGTTGTGTCCTAGTGGCCTATGGCCAGTACTGTCGATGACAGGGCCATGTTCTGACAACTGCAGTGCCAACCACGATGCATCCCAGCAAGACCCAGTTCAGCAGTCATCCATACTCATTGCTCAGATGTCAATATCTGTCACCATCTGAAAGATGGACATGTCACGAATGTGGGCCCAAACATACACACAGTACACAGGTGGAAGTAACAGAGTACATTAAATGTAACTGTCAACTGCACACACCTTTGGAATTGTACATACAGGTTAGCAGCACATTAGTTGTCTGTGTAGTATGGAATACTAATGTATTCTGGCCAGTCACTGGCAGATCACAAAAAGGCACATTTATGAAGTAATGAGAGAATGCCTATGTCCCCGCCCAAGGCAGCATAAGGGGAATGTCCCAGGTATATCTGTGAGTCAGTTGCAAGAAGCCTCCATATCACCCATGCACTCAGCTCACCTCACCATCACCCACAGGTTTATGACAGGTCATATCTCTGCTGTTGGGAATGAGTACAGTATGAACCCCACTTCTTTATGGGAATATCCACAGAATGCAACATGCTGAAGAGGTGTCCTATGCAGGTATGTCCCTAGGTGTAAGCAGCACCCTGCCAGCATCCAGACCAATGGATTAATATGGACAGGAACTATTGCCATTAATACCTCACACACTTACCCTGTCACCCCAGGGGAATCCAGTGGTTCGCAGCCTGGGACTGTTGAGTGACAGAATGCACTGGCCTGCTACAGATGGCCTGCATCACTACCAAATGCCCTACAGTCCTCTGTCAAAGGCCTGTGCCTCACCAGTCAATGTATGTTATCTCATGGGGTCCCAACTAACAACATAATATAGTCCACACAACACAAATAAAAGGCCATGTCAAAAAATCCCAGTAGCATGCCCACCATGTCCTACCACATGAACTGTGGACCAACCCCTAAACAACACTGGGATGAAGGGACAACTATAGGAATACTTCATAGATATCACTCGCATAATGTTAGGAAGAGGATAGAATAACAGTGGGGGGGGGGGGTGTAGAAGCATGGATGCCATGGAGTGTGTGAAGTCTAAAACTCTGATGTGTGCCCATACTAAACCTGCCTGCAAACCCAGTAATGAGTGGCTACAAACCTGCTCGTAAACCACAATGTGAAGGGGGACTGACCAGATATATGAGCCGTGCCTCTGGGTAACCTGGGTGAATCTGTACAGCTGAGAGTTATGGCCACAGCAGGATATGGCTATTTTGTTATGTCGATAGATGTACGAGCAGGGCATCCTCAACCACCACAGTACAAAGTGCTGGACCATTTACACAGATCCATCAGCAAGTGTCTGCAGCTACCAGTCCAGAATGGCATGAGTGTGCAATAATATGTAGGCTGCAGACCACAATACTGGACACAGCTTCATTCATCTTGTATTTCCCAGGAAATAACTTTGACAAAATAAGTATATTTGTTGGTAATTGATGACATAATACATCACAGTGTAAAACAATACATGTCTGAATATCTCTGCTAACACCAACCATGTAACACAAGCAGCACAGACAGCAATAGTTAGAGTATCCCACTATCTTTCGCCCATTGTGACTCTATATTGTCAACCTATCTACAGATATCCTGCAGAAACAGGTTGCTAGCTGTAGGTGTAGAACACAAAATCCTGCACTGGATTACAACCTACCTGGAATAGATTCACACACTCAATACAGATGGTCATATTTGGCATGCTCCTACACTTAGAGAAATGAAGCCCATGTCTGACAACAAAATACAGAAGGTCATACTGGGCAAGCTCCATCACTTAGAGAAATGAAGCCCATGTCTGACAACAACAGTGGATTATACATATCTGTCAGTCGCAGATGTATGTGCACACACACCACATTGCACACCATTCATGCTTTGCACACACATTGGATAGGAATACTCACACATATCCAAGGCCAATGCACTATAATAGGTCAAACATATACACACAGAGATGTGGGGAAAAAAGAGGCAGACAGTGACAAAGAGATTGCCATCATGAGGCCTGTCCCACCCACCACACATCCAATAGGCCGATATCACATGATGTGCCAATATAAATCACTGTAGACATTTGCTTTTGGTAGCCCTCACCCTATAGTGTCTGTGGTGTTTGTGATAACTGTGCAACATGATAGTACAAATCAATATTCATCTAGCATTTGTATACCCAGTCCTGTCAAATGTAAAGTTGTGTGTGACTAAGTGTTGTGTGTGTGTTTCCAGAGGAATGATTTATGGCTCATTCACACACACTGCACTTCCCATAGCCCATGTTAGCATTCTTGCTGATGTCAGTCACCTTGAAATAACCCTCTGGCCAATTATCATACTCTCTGTGGCGCACATGATAACTGTGTAATGCTATAGTGTAACATACTAGTTAGGTAGGAGTTTTAATCCCAAACATGGCAACTGTGAAACTCTGTGTGTGTGTGTGTGTGTGTGTGTGTGTGTGTGTGTGTGTGTGTGTGTGTGTGTGTGTAGAGATTAATGCGTTTGAAGCCATTCACAGTCACTACACCTCCCATTGCCCTACTTTAGCAAGCCTGCTGATGCCAGTCACCTTGAAATACCCCTTTGGACAAAGGCTAGCCCTATAAGCTCAGTGGTGTATGCAATAACTGTGTAATGCTGTAGTGTAACATACTAGTTAGGTGGGAGTTTTTATCCCAAACATGGCATCTATGAAATGTTGTGTGTGTAGAGATTAATGATCTTGAGGCCATTCACAGTCACTACACCTTCCATTGCCCTACTTTAGCAAACCTGCTGATGTCAGTCACCTTGAAATACCCCTTTAGACAATAGCCAGCCCTATAAGCTCTGTGATGCATGCCATAAATGCAGAACAATGTAGTAGCAGTAACTACATAGGTATAGGTTTGAATCTCAGCTGTGGTAAGTGTTTGTGTGTGTATCTATGTATTTGTGTACCTCAAAGATTTTGACCCCATTTACAGCCAGTACATATCTCAGAGCCTGACTTTAGCAGCCCTGCAGATATTATCCACAAGTACCTGTTGCCAACCCTAAACCATCGCAGGTCAGTGGTGCATGTAGTAAATGTGTAACATAATGGTCCGTAGAGATGGTTAGATAGAGGTTTGAACCTCACCCCTGGTAAATGTGTGATTAGGGTAAAATTATTTTTGAGATCTGTCACCCACTACATCAACAAATGCCAGTATTTGCAAGGGCTGGTGATGTTCCTCACTTTAGAAGTACGTGGGGACAGCATCCATCCAATAAGCTCTGTGGTGCATGCAATCAATGTGGTACACTATAGTAAAATATATAGCTAGGTAGGGGTTTGAATCTCAGTACTGGCAAGTTTGTGTGTGTGTCTGTCATCATTATCCTCTGTGGAGGTTGCTGTGATTGTGTAATAACAGGATGCATTGTGGGGTGGCTTTTGTTAAATTATTATATTGAGGACCTACTATATTTCACAATGTCCACCTTACAAGGACAACAGATGTCAAACACCAGAGAGGCTGGTGTAGGGAATCCATAGCTCTACGTGTGACATTATGGATCGGTGAAAAATATAGGCAACTCTTGTATTACTCAGACAACACTCTCCACCCATGTCTCATACACAAACACACTTGGCTAGGCAACAACCACTATATTGGTAGTTAACTGCATATTGCCTCACAGATAGTAACCACAGTGTGATTGTAGTGGACTACATGCCTGTTGACCACAACAGTGCCACTGACATCAGAAAGCACTGTGATGTGTAACATCTCCTGACTGAGTGTGTGTTATCCAGCAAGTAAAAGGACATGGCACTATGTTCCAGCCCTACAATAGGCAAATAAATGCTTACATTGGTACTTTTGCTATGTTCCCCACTGGATGCCTGCAACAACTGTAGAGCCTGCAAATGTAACCCACAAAGGGAATACCATGCCTTATACACATGCCCTGTATGGACAGATGCCACTAACTCCAATGAATACCTATACATGCTGTCAATGTAGGTGCAAGCACAACCTCTGTTCCATAGCCAGGTCTCCCCAAATGAGGTCAAGAATGCTACATCAGAAGATAACAATCTGTACACACAGCATGCCCCAGAGACCTCAAGTACACTTCAACATGTCAAAGAACATGCATGTGGGACATGTGCACAACCCAGACACTGTCCATGTTATGGAATATAGATCACATACATGGGAAGCAGTGCACATTACTGGCCACCCACAATAGTAACCCAGATAAGTGGATGGTGAATAATAATGCCCACCTGTGGGGACTACTCCAGGGACTACACCCCTGAGCCAGACTGGAGACCATTGTCATGTGGCCTGATGCTAAAGTATTCTCTTTGCCTATCCTTGTACAGCCGTCAGGCCAATTCACCTACTACACACCTCCAAAGCAATTAACCTATGCCTCTCAGTACTGGCAAGTGTGTGTGTGTGTGTGTTTGGAGATTAATGATTTTGAAGCCATTCACAATCACTACACCTCCCATTGACCTACTTTAGCATGCCTGCTGATATCATTCACCTTGAAATAACCCTTTGGCCATGTGTCAACCATATAAGCTCTGTGGCACTTGTGATAACTGCGTAATACTGTAGTGTAGCAAACTAGTTAGGTAGGGTTCTAATATTGATCCTGCCAGCTGTGATGATGTGTGTGTTTCCCTGACAGAGTGTGTGTGTGTGTGTGTGTGTGTGTGTGTGTGTGTGTGTGTGTGTGTGTGTGTGTGTGTGTGTGTGTGTGTGTGTGTGTGTGTGTGTTTCCATTAACACCTGCTTTTGTGGACATTCACATGTATTACACTTCCTTTATCCCTTTTTTAACACTGTTGCTGATGTCACTCACATTCAAAGATACCTTTGGACAGCTTTCCAACATGTAAGCTCCGTGGAGTGTGCAATAACTGCATAACACTGTGAAAGTAATACGTAGTCAGATAGGGGTTTGAAATTCAGTACTGGTAAGTGTGTGTTTGTGCGTGTGTCATCAGTATTCTGTTTGGGTGTAGCGTGTGTACTGACAGGATCCATTGCAGTGTGGATTTTGCTACATCATTATATTGAGGACCTATATGTCCCATTGTCCACAGGCCAACAGTTTTCAAACACCACAGAGGTTGTTGTAGACAATCCTCAGCTATAAATGTGTACATCCATGTGCAATTACTATGTGACAGTATGGATTAGTAAACAATATAGGCAAATGTTATATTACCCAGATACCACTCTCCACCCACAGATCATACACAAACACACTTCGCTCTTACTCTCTTACACCCTTCCTTTCTTACTTTGTCTCTGTCTCTGTCTGTCTGTCTGTCTGTCTGTCTCTCTCTCTCACCCTCTCTGGTGGATGTGGAAAAGTACATCTGTTCTGCATAGGCAGCAGCTTGAGTTTTGTAAGGAATGCTTAGGATCAGTTGATGGCATGTCCATGAATGGCAGTCCTCCACTTGCTAATTGCATGTGGAACAGCTGTGTTATCATTCCTATAGCCAATTGCATGGAAACACACTCCTATAACTAAGCACTTAATGTGGGTGTTGGCCCTTTTCCTTCAATGTGAGCAAGACTTCATGTGGGTGTTTGACAAACAACATCACAGAGGGTAGTTGGAAATATCTCTTATGACACACACTGCGGAGACAGGCTAAGAAACAGGAGGAGGATGTTCAAGACATGGGGACAGAATGTAAGTATTGCTGTTCTACATTTGAAGTAATGTTGGTTTAACAGGGTTTGTGTGGATATGTCTGTTCTACATGATTTCAAGTCTGGCATGACAGGGTTATGTGGTTGAGGAAACTCTTACCTGTAGGGCTATTTGCAGACTGTCCAGAGTTTGGAGTCTTACATGAGTTGTGTTACTCACACATTTCCTATCTTTAGATATACCATAGCATATACTGATGATTGCAGTCAGTACATGGTGACATCCATGTGAGTTACTGACTTCATATCCCTCAGGCAAGATATATCACAACAAACCCTGTTACACCAGGAAATTTCTCAGATTATCACAGCAGTATTTCAATATTGGGCCTGTGTCTGTGCCTCTGTCCCCAAGTCTATCACCCTTTGTCAATATGTCATGCAGTAAGAGGTGCATATGTAGAGTGCATCATTATTTACTAACATCATACCTGATAACAAGCCAGTGTGATATCAGATTGCTTGACATGTTATGTATAGTAGACCTTATATTTGAGGACAAAACCTGGACATTCTGTTGTAGTGTACAGTAGTGAGGTATGTGTACTTATGGTGATTGTTGACAGAGTGTGTATTGTGAATATGTTACTTGTCCTATGTACAGACTGTGGTAGATGTCATTGTTCTTGGTCCTGTTCT
>NC_056742.1:327572340-327594840 GCF_019279795.1 Protopterus annectens
TGTCATACATGGGTAGTATCCCAGATTATATGCAGTCACACTTGCATGTATTGTTTCATTACGTTACTACTGTTAACCATGCTTTCCCAAGTAAGAGTAAATTGCAGATTGTAGTACTGGAACTATACATCCCTGCATGCAAAGCTGGCCTCTGAGTACTGACTATCATGTCGTTGGTGTGTGAGCTGTGTGTTACTAAATACTTGCTACTGTATATTGATCTATGTGGATATTAACTGTAGACTACTATGTGTATATGACATGTCATTGAGGGCTGCTGCCATGTAGTAATGCATACCTATCAGTATCAGACGTCTATCTGTCAAAACATTAATCCTAATGCATAACCTGTTGGCTAGCTGATTTCTGTCTGTCCTCTATACAGATGTGCAGATGGCAGTTATCCATCTTGTCTGCTTACAGGCAATCTATGCTTGACTGACACTGACATGTCTGCCCAGATGTGTTATGAATGCCACAGCTAGGAAACCCCTTCTGTATGCACCACATGAGATGAATACCTCAACTAGACTACCACAGCCAACAGAACATGCTTGGGTACAGGTCTCCAACCAGACACTGGCCATGTTATGTAATATATGTTGGATACATGTCAATTGGAGCACCTCACTGGCCCTTTGAAAGAGACAACCAAATGACTGGATGTTGCATTTAACTGTCAGCCTGAGGATCACTCATGTGGCATCAGTTGATAGATGGCCTGCTGACAAAATGCAAGGTGGCATGAAACCACTGTACCCACATCCTCTACTCTTCTCATCTGTCCATGGACAATATCCTGGTACACACCTAGGTACACCTACACATATGGACCCCAGTACTGACAATTGTGTCAGTATGCATTGCTGAGAATAACAGTGTCTGTGTGTTTGTAAACCTGCAGTTGATAATACACTTAGGACATTCTCACACACTACTCCCTCCATTGCCATAGTTAGAAATGGCTGCTGCTGTAATGGACATTAAATGTATCCTGTTACACTCTTCACCCTATGGGTTACCTGGAGCTTGCAGTACAAGCACAACACTGTTGTACAAATGGGTAGATAAGCATGGGTTACCCTCTGAGTCCTGGCAAGTGTGTGTATGTGTACAAGTGTGTATATTTGTAGGATACAGCATTCAGACACCACATTCTCCAAATACAATACACCTGGACATACAGTATAAGGCATAGTGATGTTGTTGACTTTAGGAGAGCCATGACAAACCATCACCCTACTATCCTTGTGGCATGTGCAATAAATGCATATCCCTGTAGTAGCACTGATGAGATAGACAAGGGGTTGTATTGCAGTCCTGGTCAATGTGTGATTGTGGGTATGTCAGAGTGTTATCATGGGTTTCAGTGAGTAAAATATCCAATGTGGGGTGTGGGTGCTGGGTATACGGTCTTTTCACCATGGTACCCCCAGTACATGTCCCAAGGTCCACTGTATGAGGATCATTGTCACCATCAACCATACAGGTAAATGAGTACATTATCTAGCCCAATGATGCATCCAGTACATCCCCATTACCATACTGTACAAGACCTGGTGATGTTCCTCACTTAACAAGAGACTTGGGACACACCTTATCCTAAAGGCTGTGTGTTCTGTGCAATTAAGGCCAAACACATTAGTAGCAATAAGTACCTAGGTAGGGGTTCGACTGTAAGTGTTGTCAAGTAAGTGTGTGTGTATGTGAAGGGAACTACTTCAGTTTGCAGAAAATACATGTCCCAGGAGGTCATCTGTCCGAAAACTGACTGTCAAATGCTAACATTTCAAAGGAATCATGTCATGGAAATTCATTCCATCAAAACTAGTAGTAGATGTGTAAATGCCCTCCTCCCTACTGTATAGCTGTACAACGATGGAGTTGGTATATATAGTTGGTTGTTGATGTTGTGGATACAGCCACTCTCATTGGGGTTATTGTTGTGTGTATCCCCCCACTCAGTCTGCTGTAATACTGTACAGTTTATGTTAACAGGTTAAGTAGTTCTTACTCACACTATGTGTGGCTCTACACCACTCCACACCCTCCATAGTGTAGGGCTGTGCCACATACACCAGCACACCTATGTTTACCAATGCTGGGATTGCACTACATTGGGGAAGGGGACATATACCCTGCCAGTACCATTGTCAATGACATTAAAGTAACAGACTGATTATTTACTGATGTGATGTTTTGCCTATTTTGTCTTAGTGGAATTACATAGACTAACATGGGTTCACTGCAAAATTAAGTACATCCTTGTGTACAGTATTCTCTGTGTATTTCATCAACACCAAAGCCTCTGTGTGTGTGTGAGTGTGTGTGTGTGTGTGTGTGTGTGTGTGTGTGTGTGTGTGTGTGTGTGTGTGTGTGTGTATGTGTGTGTGTGTTATATGCAAACATGTGGTGTGTGCCACCCAGCACACTTACCATTGTTCATTGTAGAAGGCCTGCTGACATCATCCACCATGCACTCACCTGTATACAACCCTCAGTCCTATCAGCCATGTGGCACATGCAGTAACTGTTATACAGACCTGTTACTTGTGCTCAGCTGTACCCAGGATATGACACAGTCAATGTGTCACCACAGTGCTATACGCCTTGTAGGAAACAAAAGCAGACCAGCATCCTGCTGACACATAGACACCAACAACACAAACTGAATACATTATGGAGACCACTATCAGTCAGTGTTAATAACAGCTATAATGCATCATGGCTGGACAGCTACACATCTGGACATGTAAGCATTAAACCTCCATGCTGAAAACTTGTTACACAGTATTACATTGCTATACCTTAGTACATTCACCCTGTGCATCAGAACCATATTAGCCTGTCCCTGCATCAATGGTATGGATGACAGGGATGTGTCACAGGTATCATCATATGCACAGGGTGTGTTGTGGGTTTTCCGGAGACCTAGGCTGAGCCATTTGGTTGACATCATGTGTCTGTGTTAGGGGGTTTTGTTATTAATTTGGCTGTGCAGATGTGGTATGTGTAGGTATGGAGGTGCCCCAGCTGTGTTGGTGGTGTGTGTGTGTGTGTGTGTGTGTGTGTGTGTGTGTGCGTGTGTGTGTGTGTGTGTGTGTGTGTGTGTGTGTGTGTATGTTTGTATGTATGCACACAGTTCAGCCATGTGGCTGCCCTATACAGGGGTTTGTTGGACAGCTACAGACTGTACATGTCAGGGCATGCAGTTCACCATCTCTGGCCACTGACATGAAAACTGTGCCTGCCAGGGGTTCCACGGGCACTACCGGGTACAATGCCAGATATGGTACTCTCCCCTATTGATGACAAATGTCTGCTGGATCTGGGTCCCTGTTGGTACTGCCTAGGGTCATGTGTACATGGTCTGCTGTGTTGTGGTGTGGATAGCACCCCTCCTGCAGTGCTGGTGCTGGTACTGCCACTATGACAGTGGCTCTGACTTGTTGCACATCCACGTAGACCACCACCTGTTGGTGTTGCTGACCTACGTCCACGTGGCTGTCACCCTACTCCCACCATATTGTCTAACACAGACATTGCACGATCGAGGATTCCCACCATGTCACCCAACAGTCTATCCAGGACCTCTGCAAAATAACAGTGGGCACCTGCAAGATCAGGGATGTTGTCAATAACAACAGAATGAGTAGCCCTCTGAAGCCTCAGACCCTGTCTGTTATAACATTCCATATGTGCCTGTGCCTCCATGCCAGCACCAAAACATTCGTCTGATGTGACCTGCTGTGGCACTTCTGCCAGGGGCATGATGGCCAGCAGCCCTCCTATGAGCACCCTTGTACATCTGCCTGTGTGATATCCCTCTGGTCATCCGGCTATAGCTGCTGTGTACAGACACACTTGCCATAGTCACCACACTGTCCTGTCCCATGCCACCACCTGCCAACTGTCTCTCATCTATGGCCACTGGTGATGGGGTATCTATAGGCAATGTGCCTGTGTGTGGGATGTCAACTGATGGCACAGCTTCAGCCCCTGACAACCCTGACTCTGCCTCACCATACCTATCATCATTGTCAGACTCTGTATGGACAATAATATCAGTTTGCCTGGAAGAGGAATCCTGACTCACCTCACCACCTGTGAGGGGAAAACAAAAAACGTACTTTAAGACCTGTACATCATTGCTTACCTCTACACACATGCACGCGCACACACACACACACACACACACACACACACACACACACACACACACACACACGCACACACACACACACACACACACACACACACACACACACGCACACACACACACACACACACACACACTTACAGGTGAGGTGGCACAAAGATATTACACAGACCTCTCATTATCCAACTGTCAACATGCATGACATATGGCACTCAACAGCATGCACTGCAGCTATACTCAATCCTTGTTACCAACATTATACATCTCTGTGAAGCATGAGTTGTGTTAGAAGGTGATGCCCCTTCCCCTGGAAGACACTGCACCCATGTACACAGTATTGCTGTGCACGTGTTCAGCACCCTGCCATGTATTGTGCACCATACCTCACAAGTGTACACACCCCTCATGAATGTGTATATGTGTGGCAGTTGTATTTGCTCTGTTGCTCACAGCCCCTATGTGTTTGTCTGACACATACCTGGGTTGATATGAGGACAGATGTCAATAGTGAATGCCTGATGTCTGATTTGCAGATCTCATCATCAGCAGTACATGTATGAGCAATGAAATCCAATTATACTGATAACCTTCAAAGCTTACTGTGGCTATGAAGAGTGTACACACCCTTATTGACATACCACCCTCTTCCCTGATATACCATGGGGCCAGAATACTGCATATGTTAACATTACACACACCTGATATGTGACATATGACCTGTGCAATCAAATGCAGTATCAAACAAATGTGTTAATTCTGCAGAAGTTGATTGGGGTGCATACAATATGTGGGTTGCATAAATGTGCACACCATTAACATGATGATATGTTGCAGCACCTGTTAAGTGAAGTACAGCAGTCACTATTCCTGCAAGGGGTTTACTAGCATGGCTCATCTTCACTTGCCATTATTTGGTCACGCCGCCATACAAAAGTCCCCCAACTCTTCACCCTATGGACTACCTGGAGCTTGCAGTACCAGCACAACACTGTTGTACAAATGGGTAGATAAGCATGGGTTACCCTCTGAGTCCTGGCAAGTGTGTGTATGTGTGCAAGTGTGTATATTTGTAGGATACAGCATTCAGACGCCACATTCTCCAAATACAATACACCTGGCCATACATTATAAGGCATAGTGATGTTGTTGACATTAGGAGAGCCATGACAAACCATCACCCTACTATCCTTGTGGTATGTGCAATAAATGCATATCCCTGTAGTAGCACTGATGAGATAGACAAGGGGTTGTATTGCAGTCCTGGTCAATGTGAGATTGTGGGTATGTCAGAGTGTTATCATGGGTTTCAGTGAGTAAAATATCCAATGTGGGGTGTGGGTGCTGGGTATACGGTCTTTTCACCATGGTACCCCCAGTGCTTGTCCCAAGGTCCACTATATGAGGATCACTGTCACCATCAACCGTACAGGTAACTGAGTACAGTATCTAGCCCAATGATGCATCCAGTACATCCCCATTACCATACTGTACAAGACCTGGTGATGTTCCTCACTTAACAAGAGACTTGGGACACACCTTATCCTAAAAGCTGTGTGTTCTGTGCAATTAAGGCCAAACACATTAGTAGCAATAAGTACCTAGGTAGGGGTTCGACTGTAAGTGTTGCCAAGTAAGTGTGTGTGTATGTGAAGGGAACTACTTCAGTTTGCAGAAAATACATGTCCCAGGAGGTCATCTGTCCGAAAACTGACTGTCAAATGCTAACATTTCAAAGGAATCATGTCGTGGAAATTCATTCCATCAAAACTAGTAGTAGATGTGTAAATGCCCTCTTCCCTACTGTATAGCTGTACAACAATGAAGTTGGTATATATAGTTGGTTGTTGATGTTGTGGACACAGCCACCCTCATTGGGGTTATTGTTGTGTGTATCCCCCCACTTAGTCTGCTGTAATACTGTACAGTTTATGTTAACAGGTTAAGTAGTTCTTACTCACACTATGTGTGGCTTTACACCACCCCACCCCACACCCTCCAAAGTGTAGGGTTGTGCCACATACACCAGCACACCTATGTTTATCAATGCTGGGATTGCACTACATTGGGGAAGGGGACATATACCCTGCCAGTACCATTGTCAATGACATTAAAGTAGCAGACTGATTATTTACTGAAGTGATGTTTTGCCTATTTTGTCTTGGTGGAATTACATAGGCTAACATGGGTTCACTGCAAACTTAAGTACATCCATGTGTACAGTATTCTCTGTGTATTGCATCAACACCAAAGCCTCTGTGTGTGTGTGTGTGTGTGTGTGTGTGTGTGTGTGTGTGTGTGTGTGTGTGTGTGTGTGTGTGTGTGTGTGTTATATGCAAACATGTGGTGTGTGCCACCCAGCACACTTGCCATTGTTCTTTGTAGAAGGCCTGCTGACATCAGCCACCATGCACTCACCTGTATACAACCCTCAGTCCTATCAGCCATGTGGCACATGCAGTAGCTGTTATACAGACCTGTTACTTGTGCTCAGCTGTACCCAAGATATGACACAGTCAATGTGTCACCACAGTGCCATACCCCTTGTAGGAAACAAAAGCAGACCAGCATCCTGCTGACACATAGACACCAACAACACAAACTGAATACATTATGGAGACCACTATCAGTCAGTGTTAATAACAGCTATAATGCATCATGGCTGGACAGCTACACATCTGGACATGTAAGCATTAAACCTCCCTGCTGAAAACTTGTTACACAGTATTACATTGCTATACCTTAGTACATTTACTCTGTGCATCAGAACCATATTAGCCTGTCCCTGCATCAATGGTATGGATGACAGGGATGTGGCACAGGTATCATCATATTCACAGGGTGTGTTGTGGGTTTTCCAGAGACCTAGGCTGAGCCATTTGGTTGACATCATGTGTTTGCGTTAGGGGTTTGTTATTAATTTGGCTGTGCATATGTGGTATGTGTAGGTATGGAGGTGCCCCAGCTGTGTTGGTGATGTGTGTGTGTGTGTGTGTGTGTGTGTGTGTGTGTGTGTGTGTGTGTGTGTGTGTGTGTGTGTGTGTGTGTGTGTGTGTGTATGTTTGTATGTATGCACACAGTTCAGCCATGTGGCTGCCCTATACAGGGGTTTGTTGGACAGCTACAGACTGTACATGGCAGGGTGTGCAGTTCACCATCTCTGGCCATGGACATGAAAACTGTGACTGCCAGGGGTTCCACGGGCACTACCGGGTACAAGGCCAGATATGGTACTCTCCCCTAATGATGACAAATGTCTGCTGGATCTGGGTCCCTGTTGGGACTGCCTAGGGCCACGTGTACATGGCCTGCTGTGTTGTGGTGTGGATAGCACCCCCCCCTGAAGTGCTGGTGCTGGTACTGCCACTATGCCAGTGGCTCTGACTTGTTGCACATCCACGTAGACCACCACCTGTTGGTGTTGCTGACCTACGTCCACGTGGCTGTCACCCTACTCCCACCATATTGTCTAACACAGACATTGCACGATCGAGGGTTCCCACCATGTCACCCAACAGTCTATCCAGGACCTCTGCAAAATAACAGTGGGCACCTGCAAGATCAGGGATGTTGTCAATAACAACAGAATGAGTAGCCCTCTGAAGCCTCAGACCCTGTCTGGTATAACATTCCATATGTGCCTGTGCCTCCATGACAGCCCAAAAAATGCGTCTGGTTTGACCTGCTGTGGCACTTCTGTCAGGGGCATGATGGCCAGCAGCCCTCCTATGAGCACCCCTGTACATCTGCCTGTGTGATATCTCTCCGGTCATCCGGCTATAGCTGCTGTGTACAGACACACTTGCCATAGTCACCACACTGTCTTGTCCCATGCCACCACCTGCCAACTGTCTCTCATCTATGGCCACTGGTGATGGGGTATCTATAGGCAATGTGCCTTTGTGTGGGATGTCAACTGATGGCACAGCTTCAGCCCCTGACAACCCTGACTCTGCCTCACCATACCTATCATCATTGTCAGACTCTGTATGGACACTAATATCAGTTTGCCTGCAAGAGGAATCCTGACTCATGTGCATATGTTGTATGTGTAGGTATGGAGGTGCCCCAGCTGTGTTGGTGATGTGTGTGTGTGTGTGTGTGTGTGTGTGTGTGTGTGTGTGTGTGTGTGTGTGTGTGTGTGTGAGTGTGTGTGTATGTTTGTATGTATGCACACAGTTCAGCCATGTGGCTGCCCTATACAGGGGTTTGTTGGACAGCTACAGACTGTACATGGCAGGGTGTGCAGTTCACCATCTCTGGCCACGGACATGAAAACTGTGCCTGCCAGGGGTTCCACGGGCACTACCAGGTACAAGGCCAGATATGGTACTCTCCCCTAATGATGACAAATGTCTGCTGGATCTGGGTCCCTGTTGGGACTGCCTAGGGCCACGTGTACATGGCCTGCTGTGTTGTGGTGTGGATAGCACCCCCCCCCTGAAGTGCTGGTGCTGGTACTGCCACTATGACAGTGGCTCTGACTTGTTGCACATCCACGTAGACCACCACCTGTTGGTGTTGCTGACCTACGTCCACGTGGCTGTCACCCTACTCCCACCATATTGTCTAACAAAGACATTGCACGATCGAGGGTTCCCACCATGTCACCCAACAGTCTATCCAGGACCTCTGCAAAATAACAGTGGGCACCTGCAAGATCAGGGATGTTGTCAATAACAACAGAATGAGTAGCCCTCTGAAGCCTCAGACCCTGTCTGGTATAACATTCCATATGTGCCTGTGCCTCCATGACAGCCCAAAAAATGCGTCTGGTTTGACCTGCTGTGGCACTTCTGCCAGGGGCATGATGGCCAGCAGCCCTCCTATGAGCACCCCTGTACATCTGCCTGTGTGATATCTCTCCGGTCATCCGGCTATAGCTGCTGTGTACAGACACACTTGCCATAGTCACCACACTGTCCTGTCCCATGCCACCACCTGCCAACTGTCTCTCATCTATGGCCACTGGTGATGGGGTATCTATAGGCAATGTGCCTTTGTGTGGGATGTCAACTGATGGCACAGCTTCAGCCCCTGACAACCCTGACTCTGCCTCACCATACCTTTCATCATTGTCAGACTCTGTATGGACACTAATATCAGTTTGCCTACAAGATGAATCCTGACTCACCTCACCACCTGTGAGGGGAAAACAAAAAATGTACTTTAAGACCTGTACATCATTGCTTACCTCTACACACACGCGTGCACGTGCACACACACACACACACACACACACACACACACACACACACACACACACACACACACACACACACTTACAGGTGAGGTGGCACAAAGATATTACACAGACCTCTCATTACCCAACTGTCAACATCCATGACATATGGCACTGAACAGCATGCACTGCAGCTATACTCAATCCTTATTACCAACATTATACATCTCTGTGATGCATGAGTTGTGTTAGTAGGTGATGCCCCTTCCCTGGAAGACACTGCACCCATGTACACAGTATTGCTGTGCACGTGTTCAGCACCCTGCCATGTATTGTGCACCATACCTCGCAAGTGTACACACCCCTCATGAATGTGTATACGTGTGGCAGTTGTATTTGCTCCATTGCTCACAGCCCCTATGTGTGTCTGACACATACCTGGGTTGATATGAGGACAGATGTCAATAGTGAATGCCTGATGTCTGATTTGCTGATCTCATCATCAGCAGTACATGTATGAGCAATAAAATCCAATTATACTCATAACCTTCAAAGCTTACTGTGGCTATGAAGAGTGTACACACCCTTATTGACATACCACCCTCTTCCTTGATATACCATGTGGCCACAATACTGCATATGTTAACATTACACACACCTGATATGTGACATATGACCTGTGCAATCAAATGCAGTATCAAACAAATGTGTTAATTCTGCAGATGTTGATTGGGGTGCATACAATATGTGGGTTGCATAAATGTGCACACCCTTAACATGATGATTTGTTGCAGCATCTGTTAAGTGAAGTACAGCAGTCACTATTCCTGTAAGGGGTATACTAGCATGGCCCATCTTCACTTGCCATTATTTGGTCATGCCGCCCTACAAATGTCCCCCAACTCTGCCAGATTGCAAGGTCAGCTCATGTGCACAACCCTTGTAGGTCACATAGTGCCTTCACTATTGCTGTGGAGTCAGGGTTATATCTGGCACAATGCATGACCTTTACTGTGTTCAGATGCAGTCTTTCTTAGTGAGCTTTGGCTGAAATCTTCAGTTCACTGTTGTGTTTCAGGATGACACTCCTCCCCATTCTCAGCCTTTTTGCAGATGCCTGACAGCTATGGGCCACACGAGTGTCATTTTGCAGTGTCCCAAGTTCAGAACACCATGTCTACTGGCCTAGTTCCTGCTAATGAGCAGCAAACTTAAATGTGTACACTGGCACCAGCAAGGTGGAGATGAGGATGGTGGGCCTGAGATGGAGTGAGGTTTTGCTTGTGCAGCAAATGTATCTTTATTAATGCTGTCTGTAGGTTTCAGCCTTGGTCTCAGTACACCATTACACATTGCAACACATCCCTTTGGGAGACTTGATACTATGCATATGCTACCTGTAGAGAGCCCTGGTGATGTCTCCTGTGGAACAACTCTTCCATCTGATTACCCTAACCCATAGACCACACTTATGCAGAGTCCAGGCAATTGTTGACACAGGTACTGCACAGGCAGTACTTGCTAGACATTCCTGCAAGTCCTCAGTGTTGCTGCATGTTTCTGGGCAGCCTCCATAACCAGTTTGCAACATGTGTTGTCATCTGTCTTGGATGCGCATCTGTTTATTTTCTACATTAACGGTGTCCCATACTTCATCGTCACATACATGCTTGTCCGAACTGTTTGCCATGGTATATGCAATGGCGAGGTAAGGCTACGTCTCCCTCTCCTGAGTGCTACCTTTTGGATATGGGATCCATTCCATGATTTGTAAGATGTGTGCATGCCACGTCTGCATCTGTTGCGGGTGAGTGGCAAATGTCATAGACATACTTCTTGGACAGCAGACCATTACTTGGTGTGACATTGAGGACCTTACTTGATGGAAGGTGCGTACTCAAGATGAGTGAATGCTGCAGTACCTCAAAAGCTACTTCCACAATATGTTATTTGGAGTGTTTGCACACATATGCTTCCAGTGTTTGTTAAGGTATGTATTCTTCATATTTGTTGTCCTAACATAGGATTCCATATTACACATTCATTGTTTATGTTAGCATCACATTACAGGTTGTAAAAGTTGTGGCATGTGGTATTGTGATATGCTGCTGTGTAGATCTGTAACAGCTGCCATTGTAATACTGGTATATACACTGTTGCAGCCACTGTATAAGGGTAATATTTCAGACATGTCCCTACTGTAGGCCATTTGTCCCACCATTATGTTAATCTCTGTCCACACATCTTGCACTGACAGGTTATTAGTTATACTGCAGGACTCTTACATACCCCTTCAGATATTCCGCCATGGTGACCACTGTGATGCAGTGCAGTTAACAGCAACAATAAGTGAACATGTACAGCGTGCATTATCGGTAGGTGTGTTAAATGTGTGCATGGCAAACACCATTGCCATAACATGGCCAGTGTATTGGCAAACCTGAACAAAAGGCCTCCATACTCACCAGCTACAGGCTGCTGCCCCAGAGATATATCAGAGGAACTTGCATAGTTGTGTGAGAGATGTGATGTCAGTGTCATACCTGTGGCATTGGTACAGGGTGGGAGCAACATTTCAGTACATCAAGAGTACAAACCCACAATACTACAGATTATGCACATCTGTTCATTACTACTCTGCAGTGACAGACTATGTTATCTGACATATGAATGAAGATACTTTACAGATGAAGAGGGATAAGCAACAGTGATCTACTAATGTGCCCTGGGGCCTTACCTGCACGCTCCTTGTCTATTGTGTGGGCAGCACCCACCTTCACAATGCTATTTTTAGTTTCTTGACTTGGCTGGCAGGCAGATGCCCCAAGGCTGGTGAGGAGCTCCTCAACAGGTGTCAGTGGGGGGGGTGGATGGCATGACCCCTACCTGTGGCTAGCTGGTCCCTCCTAACTGCAGCAGCACACTGAAGGGCATGGCAGATGAGGTCAGTGCAACATTGTTAGACCTGCTCATAACTGCGGTTATGCAGGCCGACATCATTTACCCTGTGGACAAGCTCATTCCACAGGGCAGTCCTCTCCTGCAGATCATGGGCTGTATGCCCAAAGAGGGTTCCAATGTTGATGCATAATAAAGTTGATGAGTATATCATTCTCCTGTGGAGTGAAGGCAGGGAGTCGCTCTCTTGACATGGTACCTGGAAGACATAAACAGGAAGAAAGGTCTGAGGACCTCATACTGCAAGGATATAATAGTTGTTAATTGACATCTCTCTCCCCTGCCATATCTGCAAAAATAATCTGAACACACTCATCGATGGGTATGTTTACACCATTCCTACTGTTGGGACATATATCCTATTCTGCAACAAATATTGAAATGTGTTTCTATTCAGAGCATCACATGTGGACACAACCTAACATTAGGGGGGATATATAGGGACAGATCGTAGATAAGCCTATTACAAACCTATGAAGTTTGTGCATGATACATTTCACATTAGCATGACTGTTCTGAAGGTGGTGGGGTCTGACACTCATGTGTCTATCATGACTTTATTACTTCCACCTTCAGCTATTTGCCAGGTAAGATCCAGTTTTATGACTGAATTACAGGAGAACTTGACAGGGGGATATTGGTAGATGTTGTTTGCCTGAACTTCTGCAAAAATCTTGACTTAACTTCACACAGGTGGCTGTTATGTAAACTGAAACAAATGATGTATACTGAAGACTAAGGAAGTTAAGTTGGAGTCCTGTGTAGCAAGCTGGTCATTTGATCCATGTTTGAGGGAGGAGGTCTTCATTTATAGTCTTCAGACCATAATCATAAACTTATAAACTTAGGAACTTAAGATGGTTGCAGTAAGTGAGACAATGTTAAGAATAAGGACAGTAATTAGTGGTTGTTCCTTTGTAAAATACCCATCACCTTGTCTGTTTATTTATTTAAGACATACGCCAGGAAAAACAGAATAGGAGCAACCATTCCTCTGATGACAAAGTGATGGATATGGATGGCAGGCTTTAACTAACATGCAACTGCCATCATAAATTTACAAAACAAATCCAAATATATAGGGGGGAGTGAAAAACATGTCTGGAGCCTGCTAATATACAAAGGGCAATTGGCCTTAAGGGTGTTTGTCAAATATGCTCTGCTGTCTTGGGTAACATCCAAGCTTTGTCATACCCTGATGTACTTTATAATGTACAGCTAAAATTCAAAGTTATAATATCTGGTTCTTTTGGATTTCACCCGCCTTTGGCTGAGACTGGTGTTTTACAATGTAATACCAACAAAACATAACCAAAAGTATTTTTCACACATAACCTTGCACAATATTTTCAAAAATGGAGGGAGTAAATGGTATCCTTCCAGCATTTGTGCCCTCTTCCCAAACTTGCAGTATGTCCTTATATGAGTTTCAAACACAACGTCATGTAGATTTTGTTTTGATTCAAAGTTTGAAAGATGCTTTCTTGTTTCCATAGTCATATCTCTAAGGGAGAGGGGTAAGATTTAACAAGTGAAAGTTGAAATAAGCAAATTATCTTTGACCCATCTCCCCATCTTCAAGAATCATTAACCTTGTAATAGTGCATATATTTTAGAAACAAAAATGAGCTGTGTTTCTAAGACATCATGCATTTTCATTGCGGTAATTGTAATTATATACCATTTCATATATATTTTATTGACATGTTATCATTTACTGAAAAGGCAAAACAGTGTAGTATGAATACAGAACAAATCCACAAACACTGACAGAAGTTATAATGGGAGTCTGTCTTGTGTGCATTGTGATAATCATACAGATGCAGGCTATCTGTATGGATTTAGAGGAAGAGCACATTTGAGATCAAGCGTAAAAAGGCTCTCTTGAGTAGATTGACGAGTAGCTCTCCTGTACATAAAAACACTTTTGTTTAAAACACCACACTAATTTCAACCATGTAAGTGACTGCTTAACAATATTTACCTTTGTCCTTCTTTTCAGATTTCAAAAACAAAGAACATAACCAACAAAACAATAAGGGCTGAAAGGCATACATTTTAGATCAGACAAATGTAACAAAATATTACTTTCTTGATTTCTCTTCTGATTCCCCTAGAACAATTGCCATGTGACCCACTCCTTTTAAATGAGTGATGAATCAGAAGTTTATTTCAATGGGAAGAGCAGAATTCCAAATACATTGTGATTCTTCTCTGATTCTGTAAACACAAATGGATACTCGATTTCTGAATCACATCTTAGGAAGGTCTAGTTATGAATTAATGCTTCTTGATGAGATTCTAAGCTGTTTATTTGACTTTTAAAATGCTTTTGATGTCCCATATACTAAGGACAATGACTACCTGGCAACAAGACAGCAAAAAGGCAGTTCTTTATAACACTGCATCACCCCTTTTTTCTATACATTCGTAGGTTTTTTAGTGATTATTAGGCTAATGACACAAAGACCTTTACAAACCTAGCCAATAATAGCCAGGACATGACAATATTATATCTTAACTCCACTGATATGGGATGGAATAGTATCAGGTAGTGGGTCTTTGGGTGTTGGAGCCCTAAGTCATTTTGCAGACTGCCTCTGTCCATAAGGGACATGAGCAGTACCCCAGGAGTGAATTTGCAGTTCCCCATCCATTTATCAAAATTCTTTTTGAACAGTGTTAGGGACTGGCTTTGTGTTACAAAGATGGGATATTTATTTTATAGATGAGGTAGCCTTTGGGATATAAAACTTTCTGTCCAGCAAGTTCTGTTAGACTCACAAATAAGGTTCAGGTCCATGGAACGTGTAACCATTGTATAATTCTTTTTGTGAATAAGTAACATTTTCAAATGGCTTGATCAGAGAATACCTTATAGGTTCAAGCATAAGTCACCTCTCAGTAAACGATATGAGACACAGAAAAGGGATAGGGCCTTTAGTCGGTCTGCATAAGACATGTGTCTTACACTTTGTATTTTTTTAGTGAGAAACCTCTGGGGATGCTCCAGTTGGTGTAGGCACATGCAGAAGGGAGCACTGTACTCGATTATGGGCCTGATGAGGGCCAAGTACAATGGCACTATGACTTCCTTTGCTCTTGATGTCATGCCTTTACTTATAAGTTGAGCCACATAGAAGGATTTCCTCACCACTGTAGGTACCTGGTGGTCAAAGTTTAGCTTACTATATGTCTGTGTTCCAAGTTCCTTCTCCAATGGGTCTACTTTTAGGGATGTGCTATCAGTATTATAATTTGCAGGGATATCCAATTTACCAAAGAGTATGATTATACATTTTCTAACATTTAGTCTCAGACCATTGTTTTGGCACCAGTCATTTGTCATTTTTAGGTACTGTTTGTAGGATGTCAATATCATTTCGGGATTCGAAGATTGCTCTCAGCTTACAGTCATCAGCAAACTTAGTGAACCAGAGGCCCCCAAAATTAGCCTTAATTTCATAAGAGTATATACCAAACAGAAGGGGTCTCAAAACTGAACCCCGTGGGACACCACTAGTAACAGGTTTCTTATCAGAAGTGGATTCATCTATCTGAACATATGTCCTGTCAGTGAGCCAGTTGGCTATCCATCTGATAATGTAGGGGTTTATCTATGATTTCTGAGTGGAGGATTGTGTTGAAAGCCTTGGCCAGGTCTAGATAAGTTGCGCATACCATTTTACCCTCATCCATGGCCCTGGTGATTTTTTCAAAGAAGTCCACCAGACTGACAGGCAAGAACTCCCTTTGACAAAGCCAGATTGGTCTGGTCCAGTTTTCGTAGAGTTCCTATACCTTTATTAATAAGGTCCATAATAATTCTCTCCAAGACCTTACAAATAAGACTGGTCAAGCTTGTGGGTCTGTAGTTCCCTGAGTCAGTTGATGGCCCCGCTTTGTGCAGAGGGATGACTGTTGCAGTCTTCCACTCCTCCAGGACAAAGCCTGTCTTGAGGCTGCAGGTAAACAGGATTTCTAGTGGCCCTGATGTATTCTATTTTAAGCTATTTAAGAAGCATACTGGAATGTTGTCAGAACCCATGCAGGCTGTGTTTTTGGCTTTAACGAGCACAGTGAGGACCTGTTCCCTTGTAATAACTGGTAGGCGAATGGCTGCTGGAATTTCCTTGCGTGTGGTAGGAGATGATGGGAGGAGGAGTTTGAACTGAACTGAACTTGTCAGCCAGCAGGTTTGCTATAGTTTCAGGCTGGGTGTAAGTGCTGGTGTTCATGCTTAACTCGGCACATTGCTGAGCATTTCCCCTGAAGTTACAAACATAATTAAAAAAGCCTTATGGTTATCTTTCACCTTGGAGAATATCTTTACCTCATAATTTGCTTTGGCAGATTTGAACAGCTCTCTAATTTGTTTGCTTAGACTGGTGAGTGTCTTTTTACACTGATTTGTCTGTTCCTTCTTGGCTTGGGGGGGGGACTTTTTTCCTTTTGCTGTATAGCCTGTTTATGCTCGGGATCCACCAAAGTGGTTTATTTTTTCCAGTAGTCATAGGTTTGACTCAGACAGGTACTGCATACTCTATGGAATTATAAATGTGGTTGTACAGTGCTTTTGTACACAGCTCTGAGTAGGCTTCAGTGTCATCCATTTTTGGAGGGGCTTGAAAGTTTAATGAGCTGTCACTTAGTTTGAATTAACTGACCTTAGCAAAATTCTTTACAGGTTTGGCATTTAATGGGGGTTATAGATTAGTTTTCATACAAAAGGAGATCATTTTGTGGCAGATCTTAGCAAGGAGGAGTTAATGAATGGGAGGGAGTGCAGCATCCCCCATGGTCGTCAGTATCAGGTCTAAGATATCTGTAACTCTATTTGGGGAGCTAATGTGTTGCTCCTGTGTGTTTGCATTGATGAAGCCAAAAACCTCCAAGCAAGTGAATTATGGGTCTTATAAGTCTTCCAGTCATACCTCTCAACCTCTTAGAGCAAGAAATCTGGACAAAGCCATAAATAAAAGTGGGATAAAGGACCAAAATTAGGGACAATTTTTAAATATTGCTCTTACAAACTTAGGAAGTTGATAAAATACCAGGTTTTACATTAGCATGGATTTTCTGAATGGCATGAAGTCTGAAACTCAAATGTCTGTCATTATTTTTAACTTCATTCTTTAATGATTTGCCACTAATTTGCCAGAAAACCACAAATTTATGACAAACTGGCCAAAAATATGAAGCACAAATCTAGACATTCTGCAAAAATCTGTACAGTTGAGAGATATACTCCCAGTTTATGTAGGGGTAGTTGAAGTCGTCATTAAGTATGGTGTTAGGCTGAATGTCAAGAGATTCCAGTAGGCTTAGGTAGGAGGTATGGTTTTCCAGACTCAGTTTAGGGGATCTGTAGCTAGCAGAGATATGATAGGGGTCACACGTATGGTAGTTGGGCATGGAGCAGCTCAAGTGAGTTATGTTTTTGGACCAGTCTAGCAGTGTACTTGTCCTTTGGGATCGAAATGTATGAAAAGCATTGTAGCCTTTGATAGCTGGGGTTCTCTCCATGATTCTGAAACATGTTTCCATGACTGCACATATGTCTGTGTTCTCCAGGGTGAGGAGTGATTCCAGGGAGTGCAGTTTTTTATTTAACTCCCAGCATTGAGCAGCAGTATCTTTAGGTAGTCGTGAGGGATTTTTGTTATGTTGGAGGGTTTAACAACTTGGCACAGCCTAAAAAAGTCACTATGGGGACAGATAAAGTTTTTGCCAGTATGCGGAAGCCAAGTGGTGACAAGTGCAAACCATCTCTTACAAAGCAGCGTGGTTTGTTGATCATGTCTCCCAAGGCTGACAGATATTGAATCCCCTTGTTCTGACACCAGAAACTAAGCCAATTGTTGAAGTCAATCATTTTTTTGCTGGTAGTGTGGCATCATCATTAGTGAAGTTAAGATGCTACTCAAGGCTAGATTCATACCCGCCTGGGACACATATTTAGAGAGCTCCATCATGTCTCTCTTCATATAGTCCAATGAGGCATGTTTTAAGTCATTTACATTGACATGGACTATGACCATGTCATACTGGTACTTGTTTAAAGACCTAAGTGCAAGCATGATCTGGTGGATCCTGGCTCCAGATAGACAGCTCACTGGTCTTCTCTTTGTTTAGCCTGACAAGGGAGACATCAGTATGTCTTCAATGGAATCCCCAATAACTAGAATGTTTAGCTGTATGGTGTGTTGCCTTATGGGCTTGGAAGTGGGACTATTATGATTTTTAAAATTATGCGATTTTTGAGATACTGCCTTTTTTGAATGCACGTAGGACCACTGGTAGATGCTTTTAGGAGGTCTTGGAGGTTTGTGTAGATTACAAGTGAGTACCTCTGCATATGTGGGTCTATGTGTTTGTTCCTTATTGTTGGCAATGAGTGTTTTGGGTGTAACACTAACAACCTGGTTTGCATTTTTCATGTGTGTATATGAGAGTTTTGCCTAAAATGATATATTGTATCTACATCTCTCACGCACTCACTAGGATTCAGCAAGCAGCCATACAGGAATAAGTTATTCCTGCATGGCAGGGACTGTTCCTATACAGCATGGCAGCACACCTTGTATAGTCATGAAGGCACGCTGCCTGTGCTGTTAAATGGACATGGAGCTGTCTACGAGTGCAAGGGTGTGTGTCTGAGAGCAGAGCTCTCACAATACACACGCCCCTGCAATCCAGAATTGCCTTTTGGCAATTAAAATGAGTGAAAACGCTCATAACACCCCCAACACATCAGGAAAACAAAAGTGGTCAAAAGCAAAGGGGACAAATGTCCCACCACCATGAAGCAGAAAGCTAATAAAAGTACAGGGTTTAGCAGGGATATTCTGAAGGGTATAGCTAAAATAACACAACAAAACTTTTTATTTTTATAAATGCAATAAAGTTTAAGTGTAGCTGCATGGTTGTGCCTGTTGCTTGGCTACGCTTAGTCCAGCTTAAACAGCACAATAAGTTAAATAGCAAGAGACATCCAACATAAACAGTATTGCAATAGTGTAGTGGTTAGAGCATACACTGTACAAGCAGCCATTCCTGGTTTGATCACCACTGTAACCAGTTCACATTTTAAATGTGACAGCACTGCATAAACAATTTTTTGTATTACCTACAAAATAACATATATTTGTTAACTGGAGTACTGCATTAGGTCCAGATGTGAGGTGTCAGTTTAATAAAGTTGTGAAATCCTTATATAAAACAAGTGCCCTATACAGTATAGTCACACATGAATAAATGTGTAATGAATTATGAATCAAGACCATACAGCAGATAGTCTATAAAATGAAAAATAAGCAATGCTAAGCATTGCACAGCTCTGCTTACCAGGTATAAGCATTGTGTAAATATGACTGCTAAGCAATGAGTAGCCCAGCTAAGTGGATTAGCCCATCAGTAAGCAGTGCTGAACCTGTCCCTTTAAGCACTGCCAACCTTAGCTAAGCAGGTTTGCCCATTGCTTAGCTTAGCTCAACATATTCAAAAACATGCAATCATGGCAAAGGGTGGAAAATTGGCCTATTTAAACCCCACAGGCGGGAATATAGCTCATAATTGGTTGCAGCTTCCCACTGTAGGCAGAATGGCTGGAGTTGGAGAGGGCATGCACTTCTGTATGCAGTGCTGGGGCCTCCAGGATTCCAAAGTCATGGTAGGACTCCTGGTAAAAAAACGTGATAAGAGACTGCTGCAGGGCCAGTACCAAGGCTCCCAATATAAAGCAGAAGCCTGGGACCGTCTCATCCATGACCTCACCAGTGCAACTGGTATCCCATGGACTGGTGTCCAGGTTAGGCACCACTATGCCGACTTGAAACAGAGGAAGAGGGAGCTGTTGGACAGGTGGGTCCAAGAATCAAGGCAGAGGGGTGATGTCCCAGCAGTGTGTAAGTACTCATAGCAGTAACTATTTAATAATGTCCAGTCTGTGTATATGATGGATATGTATGGCTAAATATTTCTCTGTTTCCCTTACAGCTGCAGCTTCAGCTGAGCAGGCTGTGAATCAGGAAGCCCATGTGAGTAGGCTGCAAAGGCTGCATCACGAGGCTGGTGAGTAAAAATCCTGCTTGTAGTAGTCATACCAGATAAATATAAAAGTAGTAGAAAGCTTCCGGTATAAAAACTGTTTTGTGTATGGGTTGTACTGAATAAACCAGACAATATGACGGTAATAGTCCCATATAGGTTGTATTTAAAAAAAACTGTTACTGCCTGGCAATAAAGCTCTAAATCCTGAACTGCTTGTGTTTACTCTGGTATTGTATGGCATTTTTAGTGTTGCATTCTCTGAATAGTAATGTAGTAACCACTGTTACCCACACTGTGCTACATAATAAAAATGTCTCTGAATGTCTGTATAAGACTGTTTTAATTACAAGGTCAGATTGTACAACCAAGAGAGACTTACAAAATACTAAAGAGATAGACAGCAATATCCAAACAGCATACTCTGCTGAAACTTAAATTATTGTATTTTTATCAGACACAGACATGGTTCGAATCCTGGGAGTGGTAATAAGCTGTATGTATAATCATACCTCTCATCTGTACACATTTGTTCAGAATGTCCAGATAATTAGCTCATATTTTCTGCATGTTACTCTGTCCCCCTGTGAAATCAGTGGAATGATCTCAGAATTTTAGTCAGCAAATAATGACATGCATCTGATTTTCAGACCCCAAAACCTGCAGAAAATGTATATGAAAACAAACCTGTCACTCTAGCAACTCTCCAAGTTTATGAGAGCAATATTCAGAATATGTCCTTATTTCTACCCCCATGTTGTCAAGATATGACCAGAGTGTGTGCATTAACTGATTGAGAAGTATGTGCATAATATTAACTGGGAATCTGGGAATATGTGTGGAAACAGTCAGGTAGTGTTAACAAACATTCAATTCACAGGTCTGTCAGATACGAAAACTGTGCCTGCCAATAAAGATTGAAATCCTGGACTGGTAATGTTTACTCTGGTATTGTATGGCTGACATGTAGCATTCAGTAAAATCTGATATCAGAATAGTACTGTTGTGTCAACCACTGTTTCTCACACTGTGCTACATAAAATATGTCTAGGAATGTCTGTATGAGACTGTTGTAATTACAAGGTCAGATTGTACAACCATGAGAGACTTAGACAGAAAACACTGAAGAGATAGACAGCAATATTCAAACAGCACACTCTGCTGACACTTAAATTGTGCTATTTTTTCCTGACACAGCCATGGTTTGAATGGGAGTGGTAGTAAGTTGAATGCATAATCATACCTCTCAAATGTACACATCCTTTCAGAATGTCCAGATAATTGGCTCATATTTTCTGCCTTTTCCCCTGTTCCAGTGGCAAATCAGCAGGGCGATCTCAGATTTGCAGTCAGCAAATAATGACATACATTTGATTTTCAGACCTCAAAACCTTCAGAAAATGTATATGAAAACAAATCCTGTCACCCCATCAGCCCTCCAAGTTTATTTGAGCAATATTCAAAATATATCCCTAGTTGTACCCCCATGTTGTCAAGCTTTGACCAGAGTGTGTGCAATACGAGATTGAGAAGTATGTGCATAATATTAACTTGGAATCTGTGAATAAGTGTAGAAACAGTCAGGTATTGTTAACAAACATTCCCCCACAGGTATACCAGGTAAGAGATGTAGAATTTAGCTATAAGACAGTTGAAGTATACACTTGTTTACAAACATACCACTGGCCAAACCAAGGCCATAAGGTAGTGCAATAATACCTGTACCTTATTGATTAGATCAATGATCATTAAAGTTGTGAGAATTACAAGGATATATAAGTTGTTAATTGACATCTCTCTCTCCCCCCACCATATCTGCAACAATAATCTAAATACACAAACCGATGGATATGTTTATACCAAACATACAGTTGGGACATATGTCCTATTGTTCAATAAATATTGAAATGTGTTTCTATTAATGTTTCATGTTGAAATACTATCATTGGTGGCCTGTTGCTATCAATGTAACCTGCATGCCATTGTAATGGCCACTGTGGTTCCATATATGTACGTGTTCTGTTTGCTATTCAACTGTTCCAAATCTGGTGTTTCAAGTTAATGCGAATATTTATGCATGCTGTTATAACTAATCCTGGATTGTGTTGACTATTACTAACCCGCATATGTTTTAAAACTGCAACACCATAGCATG
>NC_056742.1:327599840-327647340 GCF_019279795.1 Protopterus annectens
CTGGTGGAAACACACATGAATGCAGGGAGGACATGCAGACTCTGCACAGAAGGTGCCCCAGCCAAGAATCAAACCAGAGGACTTCTTGCTGTGAGGTGACAATGCTACTGCTGCACCACTGTGCCATCCAAAGTAAGGGATGCACACAATAGTGCATCCCAGCCCAATGCTGGCTGTGCCATAATCCTCCACCATGCGTTATCTAGCTGAGCAGTAGTCCTGTTAACATAGTTATCAAAAGTGTGAACTTCTGAACTAATGATTCTCTCCATGTTTCCATAAAGTATGTCAACACTGATGTTAACATTTATCACACTATCTATCTTATCTAAATTCCATTGCAATCTTACTCATCAGCTTCTCTGTGAAACTGCTTACTTGAAGATGTGTTCATCCTCAGTATGTATGCAACCTTTACTCTGCTTACACTTGAAAGACACCTAGTACCTCAGGATTGTCAAAATCTTAGAAAATATGCTTGGTTTAGCTGACTTGCACATGAAGTACTGCACGTCTACTAGATTCTTACCAACAGCACAAGAAATGGGTTCAAGAACTTATATAAAATATAGAGGATTATGACTGGGTCTCTGATAATAACAACATTTTATATTTGAGATACTGATGACAAGAAACTTACCCCAAGAGCAAAGCTTGAGAGGTGAATCTTGGCATGCATTTTGAGAACACATAATGGAGAGTTACATTTGAAAACCCAATCATAATTCTTTGTAGTTCATGGAGGTTTATCTGTTACATGCACTACTGGTTACAGAAAAAAAGAAAAAAAGTACAAGGTGTTTTATTGTCTTTGAAAGCCAATAAAGCCCTTAGCAAGCACTAGCAGTTCTCAGTGCCTAGCATGAGACCCAATATTAACAGTGCATAGAAAGATGCTTAACATTTGTTAATTTGTACAAGCAAGAACTTGATGTTGGGGTTGTTCCAAAGTCCGCATATTATAATTTTTCTTCAGTGATACTGCAATCCCAAAAAGTACAGATAGGATAGGACATTTATAAGCATTACTGCATTTTTGAGAAAGAACTCATGATAATGCGTTTTGAAGCAGAGACTGCTTTGTTGACTGAACTGTGGAACTCTGAACTGCCTATAATTGATGTTGTTGAAAGTTAATGTTATCCAGGTCTTTGTCACCTGGGGAAAGAAAACTTTTTCAAATCATACCCAGGGCCCTTTTTTATTTGTTTTTTTGTTTGCTAGATCATAATTTATTACTTCTGTAAAGACAAATGAGATCCAGTGTCACATCAGAGAACAATAAAGACAGACAGACTAGAATTTTAGACTGGGGCTGAGGCTATAATGCCTTGTTACATATGACAATGGCAAAGTCCAATATCTGCCAAAAAAATATGATGTTTTTGTGAAATATGTTTCATTTTTAAGCTGGCTAGCCCAATTTGTATGTTGAATATGGCCATGTTAAAACACAGTGTAGTAAGTGTGTATGTGAAAACTGTGTAGAAGGAGTTGTATTAAGGACAACTTTATCAAAGAGTGAACCAAGTATGGAAGGGAGCGAATTGCTGGATTGTTAATCTAAAGATCTATAGGGAGATCAGGATTAAGCAGATGCAGCAAAATATTTTTGCTGACTGTCAATAAAGAAAAGCACTAGTATAGGACATATGGAGCACTCTTTTACTGATAAGTGGATGAATATAAGGGTGAATATAAGGAGACGTAAATAGGCAATGAGTGATTTTAAAGTTGTTTAGACATAAAGCACATAATAGGTTTGAAATACTAATTTAGATGATGCTGGAAGATATTGAGCAATATCTGGTGAAGAAGGACCAAAAAGTGACAATATGGATCGCAAAGACTAATTGAAAAATAATAGAAATAGCTTAAATATACACTGAATTTGCCACTTAAGGTATAAGAGTGTTATCTTTTAGTACTAATACTTTAAAGGACTGTAAAATATGGTAGGAAGTTTTGAATTATGTGGATGCCTGTGTCATACATGATACACAATTTGTAATAATTAGAGATAATATTATAGCCAAGGTATATTTTTGCATGGGAATTATTACTATTCTAGACATGATAATTGGCATTTCTATTAAAAAAACATATGCTTAATGTTAGTACCTGAAATTGCAACAGGAAAAACTTTAGGAGTGGATATTTTCAGGCCTCATACCAAATGGAGCCGCAAGAAATATGGTTTTATATCTGGGATAATCTAATATTAGCTTACACAGTGTTAAAAGGCCACAACAGAAGAGAGCTAATGATGTGAATGTTAGCTTAGGAAAAGACATTTTACAACTGGGAAAGCTGCAGACCATAAGTGAGACACATAATAGAGAAGACACAGCAGATAAGGCAGACAGGGGCTAGTATTAGTTTCATTTCTGGAAAGAGATTTTGTGCATATCTGAAGGAAAAATATTTTTCGCAGGTTTCCTGTATCATGGAGTGAGAAAGTGAATAAAATAAGAAGGGAAGTATTGGAACATGCCTTTTATAAACCGAGAATGAACATTTCTTCTTAAATAGATAAAAGATGAAACAGACAAAATAGGGGGGAGCAGTTGCATTTCAATGGACTGCATGGTTCATAGGCTGAGACTTGGAAGTCCTAAAATGATAACTGGTGGCAGAATATAAAAGACAAGTTAAGGGAAGAGAGATACAAGTAGTGGAGCACAAGTAATGGTTGGCTGTTTGGGACAGCTAAAAGGATGATATTGAGAAGTTTGGTTGCTCATTTTAATATGAGGATGACAGGATGGTTTGTGGAGGAAAGTTTTTTTTGTCTGAGAAGAAAGCCAACAGAAGAGACAGTTTTCATAACTCCGAGTGAAACAAGAAAGAAAAGTTATATGGAAAGATTAGAAGTTGTTCCTTGTTGGGAGAAGTACACTGTTAGAGAAGTTGTTAAAGTTACTGAGAAATATCTACTCATAAAATTCCAGAATAGTGTGGCAGAACTATTGTTAGAAGCAGACAAAGAAAACTTTGAAGTAAAAGATAAACATAGAGAATTAATTAAAAGTGTGAAACCGCATTAAGGAAGATTAATTTTCAGATTATACTTTGGAAAGATATTTTAGTTTATTAATTTTCTAGGGATATGAGAAACTCAAAATTACACAGTTCTGTAAATTTTTGCATTAATGATTGTTTTGAAGAAAGAAGGCAGAGAAAGCTGAAATTATAGTGGCATCATCAATATCTTCAACAGAAAGGGAGAAAGGAAACTCTTAGACAATTAGAGATCTGTTTCTTGAACTTTGATCACATAGTTTTAGCTAAAGTTCTTTATATAAGGATTTCTAAAGTGAGTGGGACAATGGATAGAAGTTGGAAGGACTAGTCTAGGTATGGATACAAGGGAAATTTTCTGAAGGAAAAGGAAGAAATTTAGTTTCATTTAACTGTGACCAGTGCTTTTGGCTGGCTTAATCATGAGAGTTCATTTAGGTTTTAAGGTTTTATAATTCAGGATATATACATGTTTACAATGAGTGCAAAAGATTTATAGTTTATCAAAGTAAAAATCTGAAATTAATGAGTGCTTAGGAGAATGTCAGACATGGTGTGTAAAGCAAGGTTGTGGCTCTAGTCAAGCATTACTTGTTATTGGCATGAACTTAGTTGCCTGAAAGGGAAAGAATGCATATATCAAGACAAGAAAGTGTACAAAATATTGTATATTTCTTAATCTTTTATCATATTCTGATGATTGGTTTTTAGTAATATTCTGTGGTATGGTGTAATAGAACACATGGGTTTCAATAATGTGTCTGTTGTTCCAATACTAGGTTGTTGGGCATTTGGAGAACTAAAATGTTTAAGTACCCTCCTCTTGTTCTGACTGGTTAAACAAAATATAAGACTGCATAATATTTTATGATGCCTGGCACAAGACTTTTATTCTTAAATGAGCAGATGTGACGTCTTTGAGATAAAGACAAGATTTTCTGTTTAGCTGTAGTAGTGAGTATGTTCTTCTTTTGTAACAGTAGAAAATGTTGGCTTTTCTTCAGTTATTGGTATAGACTTTTTTGTGATTTATCCAACTTTGTTTATCTTTATGGACTTCATGAGGAAGTTAGGACTTTTGAGTAGTAAGACAGGATATTATGTTATATTTTATAAAAGGCATGTTATATTTTATGAAAGGCGTGACATATGTGCAAGCAATGAGATTTCAAAGTATGTTTGAAAACATGATTTAAAACATTTTTTTTATTTTCATTATCTTTCAAATGTATTTTGAATGTCTAAACCACTGCACCCTCTTCACCCTTAAAGGCAATTACCTGTGGGATTTTATTTTCATAGATACTGGTAATTTGTAAATCATAATTAAACAAATGCCCTTACATTTTGAAAAATGGCATCAGTGATGTGACATCCTAACCCCATGCAAAATTGTGGGAAAGGGAGAATGACAATGATGACTTGGAATCTTTTATATCTAGCAAAGCTATCACAAGCCTGGCTGTTGTATGCTCATCCTTGAATATATCTTATTTGTATAGTGACAATTTGTATGTTGTAAACTTAGGACATACTAGGCACTTTGCAAGTTTTTAATGTAATACGTATTATAATTTTGACTATTTCTAATTGATTTTACTACCTTGCACTGTCTTTAGGCATTTCTTCCTAGAACTCCATTGAAACTGGACCCTCCCAGTTGGACATTTCTGAGAAAGAGATGAAATTAAATAAATGAATACATTAAATAAATAAATTAGATATATAAATAAATAAATAATTGCTCTATCCATGTGCAGTGATACTATATTGCGTCCATATTTCTAGCCAGTGCCAGAATGGAACTCTATTTTAGTTTATCATGGTCAGATGTGGAAACAAAGACCAGCTTGAAACAGTGGACAGTTTTACCCTTTCTTTTGACCCTTAGGTAGTCCTCCAGTAGTAAGTGTGCCCAAGAAGATTTTTATTCATACATACTCCATGCATGCAGGTCCATGGTGCCATCATGTCTCAGTTAAAATATAGCTCAGTACAACTAAACAGCTACTTCTAGGTTAATAGGTATATAGTAGGTTACTAGGCTAATGACCCTAGAGCCCTTACAAGCCTAGCCATATTTATCCGAAGTTTTCCCAGTTGTCAGTGGTTAGGTGACTGAAGTTTACAGAGGAAAGGGTCTATGGTAGTTAATACTGACTTCATCTGTTCAAGAGGGACATAGGTGCCGACCCAGGAATGAATCTGCAGTCACCCATCCAATGATCTAGGTTGCATTTGAAGAGGTTCAGGGAGGGTCTCTGTTTCACATGAGCTGGAAGCTTGTTCCAGAGAAGTGGCAGTCTCTGGGATATGTATCTATCTCTCCAGCATGAGCCGTTCATGTCAGGAGCTAGGTTAAGATCCCTGGAGCGAGTGACCTGGACTCTACTGGAGAACAGTGCAGTTTTGGAAAGTCCTAGTTCCTTTCCCCTGGGATGAGAGACTTAGCCATTACCTATTACATCCATTTACAGACCAGCCATTTGAAGTCAAGGATATTACTCAATCTCTGGTCACTGACTGTAAAATCAGGAACAAAGTCCTTAACTAGTGGGACAATAGCATAAGTATACAAGCCTGAGGTCATGTGCACAGTCTCGCTACCTTGAATTTCCAGTGTGCAGACCAGTCTGGTAGTGAGGTCTTCCTCATCTTAGTACCTTAATGGCAGCAGAGCTAGTGATGTATTCCCCTATCTGACTGACCCTCCTAACTATTCTGCCATACTACTTGTCTATTAGGGATGATCAATCCAGAACGGTTTCCCATTATAATAGTGACCCCCACTGTATGCCTTCATTCTAGATTTCACTGCTATTACTGCTTGACTGTTTTCCTTTCAGTGCTAAATTTTATTTGTTATAATTTTAATATGGTATACTCCAATAAAGTAATTATCTCTAATATCTATACAAATCATACTTTGTGGAATTGCATTATAAAGTATTAACAATCCTCTGCAGGCTGTTTTTGGCTTAAATGTACTACAGTTGTCATTTTTCATATCTTTATTTTCTTTTAAGTGGTATGTTGCTGGAAACAGACTCTCTTAGTAGTGCCATGTCCATCTTTACAGTGTAGTTCTAATCCTATACTTCTAGAAATTACTATGTTATTTAACCTGTTTAGCTCAGTATTCTACCAGTTTTCTCCCCTTAGTGTGCCACTATATTCTATAATATGTTTTAGCTTTTAATTAGCGTTTCCACCTCCCTCTCCTTTGTAGTCACCTACAAGGTGTAACTGCTTTGTTTTTCTCATCTTTCACTATATCTTCCACCACATCTCCCTCCTTCCCCTATAAAAAGTACATATGTCCAATATCCACCACAATGAAGACTCAGGATCTGTACCACAGGTATACAGAAGTGATCATCCAAGTATGTGCTTAGTAGCAGCAGCATATCTGCTGCACTTTCCAGCTTAAAGTGATTTAATTAAGCAATAACCAATGACATGATGTGGTATAGTGAAGATTTACCCATGACTGGCATGGTTTAATCACAAGGGCGAAGCCCGAGTGATTAAATAAAGCCAACTGTGGGTAAATCTTCAATATACCACAACCAAGGAGTCGGTTATTACTATTATACAATGACATTATTTAAATAAAAAATACTTACTTTTCTTAAATAATGTCTTTGTATAACGGCACATTACTGTTCTTCCACTGTTGGTGGTATACTGTTTCCTTTTGATGATGTAGTGTGCATGCATATGGGACTTGCATTCCCATGCATACCCAGTACAGCAATGCTTTAAAATGGAAGCAATGGAGAAAAGAAAGTCTCCATTGCTTCGTTTTTCTTTTTTTTGTTTTTGTTATTTATATAAAAAAGTTTTGAGCACTTTATACCAACCGAAAAAGTTCGGGTGACCGGACCTTTTTTCTGTTGGTATATTGTGGGATTTTCAACAGGCACGCTGGCCAATCAGCATGCACGTTTTGTAATATTAGTGGGGGGTCATTGTATAATTGTATATAATTTCTTATCTTTGCACTACGTCAGGTAGAGCAACATTTTCATACCACAGGCGAATGTGTTGGCAGCTACTTTTGCTTGCAGAAAAAAAAAAAATTATAGCAGTGCTTTCGCTGTGATCATGCCACGGAACTTAAACTAAATCTTAACCTCAGTGACATCATGGTAATGAATGAATGATGTGCCTTCATAGACTTTGCTGGGTCCACTACTGGACACGCACAGTGGTGCACCCATTAAAGTCTATGGATGGAGTACTTTCTCTGCCTACAGTGATGGACTACACTAAATTTATTTGGACCACGGTTTAATAAAAAGTTTATAAACTTTTTATTTAAAAAAAATGCACAAATAATTACTGAATTACAACAGCGCAAATGCACTACAACACTTAACTCACTAGATATGGTGCAGTGATGCATCCACATTCATAACCTAACCACTGTAATAATCTAGTGGTAGGCTTCAGTGGCCTACTGTAGCTTATAGCAATCTTCTAAGTGCTCCTGATTACTGTACATATATGTTGATAACCATAATAGCCCATAATATCCATATCAATTTACATTTTCTATATGTGCTGTGATCTGGTGGCCTGAGTATATTAACATCAATCAAGTACATTGATTCTTTTATAGGTTCAAAAGTACTTACTAGGCTATTGATCAGTGAGAATCTTAAGAAGCCTAGCCTTACATTCCCATCATAGTTTTTACACCTCATATTTTACATACAAATAGGTCCATAGGTGAGTACTAGGTGAGCTGTCATTGCTGGCCATTTTAAGCCTAGCCAGTTTCAATTTTTTTGTGCTCAGAATAACCTATACCATTTGGTTGCAGATTGTCCTTACCCATGCCATGGTCAATAATTATATATTACCCCTAATGAAAATAACTGGGATCATACCATAGATAATTCAAGGGGACCCATACATAAAATAAAGCATTTAGGAGCTGCATCTGTCCATTGGTAGTACAGGCGCAGTCCTGGGGTAAATTTTCTGTTTCCTATCCATGGATTTAAGTTGTGCTTGAAAATGGACAGGGATAAACTTTGTTTTATGGGGATGGAGAGTCTGTTCCATAGAAGCAGTATCCTCTGTGAAGTATACTTGTCCCTCCAAGCCATGCTGTTGATGTTGCTGAAGAGGTTTAGATCCCTGGAACAAGTATTTCTGATGCAGTCTCACCTGGTGATGTACAATAAATCCATCAGTAATGGGTTGCAGGATGCCTTGTATCCAGACAAAGGTCACCTCTTAGCAGTCTGGAAGATACCAAGTATAGTGACAGGGATTTGAGTCAGTCCATGTAGGGCATGTTGTTTAGGCATTGTATCCTTTAGGTAAGGTATCTTTGTGTCAGGACAGATACATGTCAAAGGGGGCATTATATTCAATGACTGGCCTAATGAGGACTGAGTAAAGCGTAACAATGATATCCCTAGATCTAGACACAATCCCTTTGTATATAAGCGGTACAATATAAAAGGATTTTCTTACAACAGTATACACATGTTGGTCAAAAGTTAGGTCACCATCCACATAAGTTCCCAAATCCCAAACAACTGGGTCTGCTCTTAGGGGTGTGCTATCAATGTGGTAGCTCCCTGTGGTAGATGACTTCCCAAAGACACACTAATCCATTTTTGGCATTTAGGTTTCAGAACAAAGTTTTGACATCAGTTATTTATTTGAGACAAACCTTCCTGCATGATGTCTAAGCCATTTTGGGATTCAATGACTGTTCCCAGCCCATATAACTAAAATAACTAAAAGATGGTCCAAATAAGGACAAGTTGGTGGGCATTTTCATGTTTCCCCTATCCATAAGGAACAGGGGTGCTAAACTGGGTGTGTATTTGTGATTCCATATACATTCATCCAAATTTTATTTGAATAGAGTAAGAGAAGCACTTTGCTTTACGTAAAGTGCAAGTTAATTCCATAAAAGTAGCATTCTCTGTGATACAAACCTGTCTCTCTAACATGTTCAATTTATTTTTCAAATGCAATTGAAATTCCATGAGCATATGTTTATGATACACTGAACTTACAAATGTGTAATAGGTCTGACAGAATAGGGTCTGTTGAAGTTCTATATGCAAGACAGGGACTGCCTTGCAATAAATTGTTTGATACTGAGGAAATGGATAAGGCTTTGAGAAGGTCTGTATAGCTTTTACAATTTAGACCTTTGATTTTATTAGTGACATAGTGCCGTGGTCATTCTGGTTGTGATGTGTTTGAGCAGGTACATACTGAAAGAGGCGTTATGCTCAATGATTGGCCTAATGAGTACAGAGTACAGTGAAAAATCACATCCCTGAATCTGGATGCAATACCTTTAGATAAAAGCTAAGCAATGAAAAAGGTCTTCCTTACAACAATGGATACATGGTGATCAAAAGACAGTTCATTGTTGATGTAGGTAGTCAGATCTCTAACTACAGAGTCAGTTTTTCAGGGGTGAGTTGTCAGTGTGATAGTTACAATAGTTGTCATAACTGCCGATAGACATGATTACAGATTTCTTGGCATGTACTTTTAGTCCATGGTTTTGACACTAGCTATATGCTTGGAACAATCTCTCTTGGAGGATCTTGGTGTCCTCGGGGTTTATGGATGCACTAAGTTTGCAGTCCTCTGCAGACTTGGTCAGCCACAAGCTCTAAACATAACTTTAACCTTGAAGACGTAAATACCAAACAGGAATGGCACAAGTTCTGAACCCTGGGGTACACCAGCAATGACAGGTCATGCTAACTTCTTTACTGGCTAACTTTTTGCTTTCATCCTCTGTTTCAATGATATTGGGCTATCATGTTTCTAAACTAATTGCATTAAGTCATTAGATACATTTGAATGACACTTTGTGGAATTTGTTTATGTACTCCCTTGCAATTCCAGGCTTCATACAGAGTTTTTTTTTTTTTTTTTTTTTGTGGTCTTAGGATATCATCACCATTTCATAGAAGTCATATAACATGTCATATAACATTCTGAACAAATTCTATATTGTTTGATGAAGGTACCAAATGTTAATAAAATATTCTTCTTATGAGTATGTTTTGTTGTGTTATTTTTTATTTATTTTTTTTTTAAGTAAGCTGCTTGAATACTGCTTTGTCAGAGTTCCATATTTTATACATTCTTTAATTTTTTTCTTAATTAAGCCCTGGTCTGACTGCTGTCTAGCTTTGATACTAGGATTTTCATTTTAGTCACTCTTCCATATGAAATTGCATAAAATGTTAAACCTTGCAGGTACAAAAAAAATAATGCTGCTATATAACAGAAAAAAAAGAATTCCTAAAATAAGCTAGAATGGTATGGCCTGCCTGCGAGTTTTCTAACATATAAACTTTATTTTATACCTGTAAGCTTATACATTAAGTCACAATGCATATAGTTCCTTTAAAGTCACTTTTTAATACCAGCATTATCTATTGCATTCTATGTCAGTTTACCCATAAATCTATAACAAGATATAACGTGAAGGTCATTCAAAAACAAATCGGCTCATACCAAAATTCATGCATGATCTCTAGAACAATCTCATGACACTTTTACACCATTGAAAAGTACAGTTTAAAAATAGTAAGGTTCTAACTATTTATTTTTTCACATAACACATTTTTATTGTATGGACTTGTTATGAACCACTACATATGACAGTTGCACCATTTGTTTGGAAAACAATGCAGTCATATACAACCCAACCCAGGCCCAACCCCCCCCCCCCCCCCAGCAAACTTAGCCAATCTCTCATGCTATCAACCATAAATCTCCAAAGCCTCAGGAACAAGATACCTGAACTCCAGGTGTGGATTTCACAAAACAATGACGATATTATAGCAGCTACTGAAACCTGGTTGAAATGATATGTAAAAGACACAGAATTTCTTCCCCAGGCTACTCATGCCTAAGAGCCAATTGGTCCCACAAGACAGGAGGGAGAGTAGCAATACTCTTCCCTAGCAAATATACTTTAATTCCCAATGTAAAACCAACACCTAACTTCTCCCCAGCCAAAGTACTAATTTCTTTATTAAAACTTAGCAATCATAATAACATTCGCATAATTGCTCTGTATATTCCTCCAGGAAACAAATTACCAGTAATAGAGAACATACTTGCCTGGACATCCCAAAACATAGATAATGAAACCATCATCCTAGGTGATGTAAACATTGATTGACTAGACATTGCCCAAAAGAATCCTATAAAAAACATAAACCTTTACATCTTCTCCCAACTAACTGAAAACATCACCAGACCCCACAAAAATAACAACTGGGGCTTCACAATAGATTGGATATAAGTGTCCAACCTTAACAATATCGCCACTGCAAGCATACACCTAATACCATTAGCGACTACCACCCAGCATATATCCTCTGCAAACCTACCCCAACCCCAGGCAAAAAATAATACAAATCAGCCAGAAATTTGACTAAGTTCCAACCATCCATATTTAATGAAACCTTAGCTAAAGTAAATTGGGAACTGCTCAATCTCTTAATGAAGCTGTTGAATTCTTTAACTCAACATTCCTAGACATCCTAAATAGGCAAGCACCCACCCACCAAAGACAAATAAAACATAACCATGCAAGGTGGCTCTCAAAATCCACCAAAGAAGTCATGTCCACAAGGAATGAAATCTGGAAATCATGGCAGAAAAACAAAGACCCCTAAACTCTACTACAATAAAAACAACTCCATAACCAGGCAAAATGACTAATAACCAGAAATAAAAAAGTCCACTACCTCCACCTACAAAGCCAACATAAAGATAATCCCAAACATTTCTGGTCCTCCATTAAACAACTATTATACCCAGGCTCTCAAAGCAATCCATCCCTTGACCCAGACAAAACCCCCACCAACCTTGCCACCCTCTTCAATTCCTACTTCATTGACGCCATAGGTAACCTAATCACCACCTTTCCTATGATTAGCACCACCACCATCAAGACAGCTGATGACCAAATCATCCCAGTAAACAATCCTACCCTCAACTCCAACCTAAAATTTTCCCCCATACCCACCACTGCAATAAAAAAACTTTTCTTTAAGGTAAACTCTGTACTCTTGCCCCTGACAATCTCCCCCCACACTTCCTGCCACTAGCTGCAAACTCTATAGCTTATCCCATCAGCACACTCATTAACAGATCAATTAAAGAATCCCTAATCCCAGACATCTGGAAAAAAGTATACATTCTCCCCTTACACAAAGGCAGCACCAACACACACACCACAAACTTTCTGCCAATAGCAATTCTATCACTCCTCTCTAAAATACTGGAAAAATGCATCCATGCACAACTCCTCAACCATCTGCTTGAAAACCAAATTCAATCACCCACTGGTTTCAAACCAGGACGCAGAGCCACTACTGCCCTCTTTTCCTTCCTTGATACAGTTAACCGGACACAGGATTCTGGCAAAATAATCACTTCTCTTTTCCTAGACCGCTCCAAAGTTTTTGATACCATTTCTCACACCATCCTCCTCTCCAAACTATCCACCCTCCACCTTTCCCCATCTACACTACAATGGTTCAATAGCTATCTCTCCAATAGGCAGCAATCCACCAAATGGCAACAGTCTTACTCTCCCTTCCTCAATACTGTCACAGGGGTACCCCCCAATGCTCCATTCTTGGTTGTCTCTTATTTAGCATCTTTATTAACAACTTTCACTCCACTGTCCCACAGTGCTCAGTAATCTAGTATGTTGACAACTCTCCAATAATATGCAGTGCAAATTCCAGCTCTAAACTCCAACAAATTACCCAGAATGCCCTCACCTCTACTGAATCTTGGATAATAATCATCTTGCCCTAAATCCAAAAAAAAAAAAAAAAAAAAAAACTAAACTAGTACTTTTTACCCCTAAGAAAACCACTTCCCTAGATAAAAAAAACTCTTCACTATTCAAGCCCAAGAAAATACCACTACATAAGTTGTTCCCACACACTAAACTACTAGGCATTATTATAGATGAAAATCTTAAATTTGACCTACACATAAACAATAACATTAAAAAACACACCAAAAGCTCAGTATGCTATACAGGCACCAGCACTTTCTTAGTCTTTCTACTAGACAAACCCTTGCAACCACCTTTTTATTACCATCTCTCCTTTATGCACCCCTCTCCTCACTAATGTCCAAAATTCTGCAAAATCCAAACTTTAAATGTGTTACAACTGAATAGCCAAATTTGCCACCAAAGCCAAATTCTCATCCCACCACTGTAACTCACTGAAACAATTAGGCTGGCTGGAACTCCCCCACCATCTCTCATTCACCCAACAAACTACAGAGCACAAAATAATCTACAGCCCCACAGACTGTCCTGCTCTCTCGACACTACTTGCTCAATACCAACCCAGCAGGCAACTAAGATCTGAAAATCATCTACTTCTAAAAGTAGAAAAGCCCACCTTACCCGCCGGTCAACTCATTTACTCTTTCACCATCGCCAAACTATAGAACTCACTTCCACCTTCTAAAAAGCACCACCTTCAAACAAATACTGAAAAAATCATCTCAACTCTTCCTGGCTATGTACCTGCTCTATAACAACCCTTCCTGGCTATGTACCTGCTCTATAACAACCCTTCCTTGCTATATACCTGCTCTATAACAACCCTTCCTGGCTATGTATCTGCTCTATAACAACTCTTCCTGGCTATGTACCTTCTCTATAACAACCCTTCCTGGCTATGTTTCTGCTCTATAACAACTCTTCCTGGCTATGTACCTGCTTTATAACCTAACCTCCTCCTTCTCCTTATATGATAACTAAACTCCTTTGCTTTTTGCTACTGCTGACTGATGATATTTTCTCCATAAGTATTATTTTTCATAACTTGATACTGGTACAATAATACTGATTAATATATCTCTGTTTATACCTCTCTGATTGAATTCATCTGACAACCAACAAAATTCCTACTTTTATGTATATATTCTGTATATATTACTGTAATCACTATGTGTAACACTGTATCTACTTTTGTACCAATTAATGTTTAATATTTTCTGCATCTATTCTTGTCAGAGCTTCCATTCCTGGGTTTCTACTGAAAATGGGCTCTTTGAGGTTCGGTGGTCTTTCCCGGTAAATAAATACAATAAATAAATAAATAAATATGTGTTACAATATATAAACATAGAGTTTTGTTCAGATCTATTACAGCCTTTAGAAGTCATAAAACAATTTCAAACTTCTACCCTTCGAGAGTAGCAATTTGTTCATCCCAAAGACAATACAGGAAGCTTCCTAGTACAGACATTTTGTCTCTGGTGGCATTGAGAACTATAAGATACAATCTTTATGGCTTAAGCCAGGTAATTTAATTGCAAATTATTTTCAAAGTTAGGTGTATTAAGATTAACCTCTTCTCTTCCAGTATCCTCTGTTAAACCATATAAATTTAAACAGTTCCAATAATACATGTATATTACTTTTTCTGTCCAGCAGGGCAAATTGCTGGTACATTTTTAACACAAGGAGCTTTAGAAATACATTTAGAAATACATTTTCAACACAATCATCTGTACAAATCAGTTTAATATACAAATGACATATAATTCTTTACAAAATTTCAGCTAGCTGTGCTGACATATGTAACATATCCAGTGCCTTACTTCTCCTGATATAGCTTGCAAAACCTTACATCATCGCAATCTGCCTAGGCTTCCTACTCTCTTAACAAATGGGATCTGCAGCTACTTTGAAACTGACTATTCCCCAGTGATGGGTGAGCCACCAGTTAAGTAGCACCCCTGTTTGTATCTTCCAGGGCCAGTGTTTACAAGCTTAACCCAGCACTCTGGAGCATACCTCTCTACTATACTGCACCGCTTTTGGTGGTTCATTCTAATCTTTAGCTTTGCATCACCTCCTTTCACTAATTTCCATTTAGGCTAGTCCAGACATAAATTATTAAAGTTTTTTTTTTTCAAATTTTATTTACTTAATTAACTTATTTATTTTGCATGCAAAGTCCTTTTAGTTGGAGAATCAGCTGATCACCTAGCACTACACAGGACATAGCCAGAGAGTTGCCTACAGAAGTGCATATTAGTTTGAGGAGGCTGAAGAAGGAAAGTGAGTGATTTGTGTCATTTCTTTCACACATAAATAAAAACAAAAAGAAATAAAAGAACACTGTGCAGTGTCCACTGACTTATGTAGTGGCATGGACTTTGTTACCAGCAGGTAGCCAGCAGTAAACACCACTGCAATGCATTTTATTTCTTAATATTTACTTTTTAATGAATAGTTACAGAATAGTTTAACCCACCTTCTCAAGGGTGAGACAAGAAACACAGAGACAGTGCTCTAATCAAGCAAAGAGAATGTTCAGATGAAGCAGACCTGCCAAGAGTCAATGGTAAGCCTGCTATTGTTGGGAAGTAGGTAAAACCAATCAAATCAATTTGATCTAAATATCGTACAATGCTGCAGAGTACAGCAACCAAGGATCCATACACTATCCTCTACATCAAAGAGCTTTGGGGTAGTAAGTAAGGATGGAGGATACATAATTGGAGCCTGTGACCTAAAAAGATGAAAGATTTTTTTCTAGAACCTTATTTATTGTGTTTTGGAACTACATGAAAAGCCAAAGAGCTATGTCCTAGACAAGAAGTAGCACTATATAGTATAAAGGTGCACCGATGCAAGCACCAACACAGCTGTCCCACAGTGCTCAGTAATCTAGTATGTTGACAACTCTCCAATAATATGCAGTGCAAATTCCAGCTCTAAACTCCAACAAATTACCCAGAATGCCCTCACCTCTACTGAATCTTGGATAATAATCATCTTGCCCTAAATCCAAAAAAAAAAAAAAAAAAAAACTAAACTAGTACTTTTTACCCCTAAGAAAACCACTTCCCTAGATAAAAAAAACTCTTCACTATTCAAGCCCAAGAAAATACCACTACATAAGTTGTTCCCACACACTAAACTACTAGGCATTATTATAGATGAAAATCTTAAATTTGACCTACACATAAACAATAACATTAAAAAACACACCAAAAGCTCAGTATGCTATACAGGCACCAGCACTTTCTTAGTCTTTCTACTAGACAAACCCTTGCAACCACCTTTTTATTACCATCTCTCCTTTATGCACCCCTCTCCTCACTAATGTCCAAAATTCTGCAAAATCCAAACTTTAAATGTGTTACAACTGAATAGCCAAATTTGCCACCAAAGCCAAATTCTCATCCCACCACTGTAACTCACTGAAACAATTAGGCTGGCTGGAACTCCCCCACCATCTCTCATTCACCCAACAAACTACAGAGCACAAAATAATCTACAGCCCCACAGACTGTCCTGCTCTCTCGACACTACTTGCTCAATACCAACCCAGCAGGCAACTAAGATCTGAAAATCATCTACTTCTAAAAGTAGAAAAGCCCACCTTACCCGCCGGTCAACTCATTTACTCTTTCACCATCGCCAAACTATAGAACTCACTTCCACCTTCTAAAAAGCACCACCTTCAAACAAATACTGAAAAAATCATCTCAACTCTTCCTGGCTATGTACCTGCTCTATAACAACCCTTCCTGGCTATGTACCTGCTCTATAACAACCCTTCCTTGCTATATACCTGCTCTATAACAACCCTTCCTGGCTATGTATCTGCTCTATAACAACTCTTCCTGGCTATGTACCTGCTCTATAACAACCCTTCCTTGCTATATACCTGCTCTATAACAACCCTTCCTGGCTATGTATCTGCTCTATAACAACTCTTCCTGGCTATGTACCTTCTCTATAACAACCCTTCCTGGCTATGTTTCTGCTCTATAACAACTCTTCCTGGCTATGTACCTGCTTTATAACCTAACCTCCTCCTTCTCCTTATATGATAACTAAACTCCTTTGCTTTTTGCTACTGCTGACTGATGATATTTTCTCCATAAGTATTATTTTTCATAACTTGATACTGGTACAATAATACTGATTAATATATCTCTGTTTATACCTCTCTGATTGAATTCATCTGACAACCAACAAAATTCCTACTTTTATGTATATATTCTGTATATATTACTGTAATCACTATGTGTAACACTGTATCTACTTTTGTACCAATTAATGTTTAATATTTTCTGCATCTATTCTTGTCAGAGCTTCCATTCCTGGGTTTCTACTGAAAATGGGCTCTTTTGAGGTTCGGTGGTCTTTCCCGGTAAATAAATACAATAAATAAATAAATAAATATGTGTTACAATATATAAACATAGAGTTTTGTTCAGATCTATTACAGCCTTTAGAAGTCATAAAACAATTTCAAACTTCTACCCTTCGAGAGTAGCAATTTGTTCATCCCAAAGACAATACAGGAAGCTTCCTAGTACAGACATTTTGTCTCTGGTGGCATTGAGAACTATAAGATGCAATCTTTATGGCTTAAGCCAGGTAATTTAATTGCAAATTATTTTCAAAGTTAGGTGTATTAAGATTAACCTCTTCTCTTCCAGTATCCTCTGTTAAACCATATAAATTTAAACAGTTCCAATAATGCATGTATATTACTTTTTCTGTCCAGCAGGGCAAATTGCTGGTACATTTTTAACACAAGGAGCTTTAGAAATACATTTAGAAATACATTTTCAACACAATCATCTGTACAAATCAGTTTAATATACAAATGACATATAATTCTTTACAAAATTTCAGCTAGCTGTGCTGACATATGTAACATATCCAGTGCCTTACTTCTCCTGATATAGCTTGCAAAACCTTACATCATCGCAATCTGCCTAGGCTTCCTACTCTCTTAACAAATGGGATCTGCAGCTACTTTGAAACTGACTATTCCCCAGTGATGGGTGAGCCACCAGTTAAGTAGCACCCCTGTTTGTATCTTCCAGGGCCAGTGTTTACAAGCTTAACCCAGCACTCTGGAGCATACCTCTCTACTATACTGCACCACTTTTGGTGGTTCATTCTAATCTTTAGCTTTGCATCACCTCCTTTCACTAATTTCCATTTAGGCTAGTCCAGACATAAATTATTAAAGTTTTTTTTTTCAAATTTTATTTACTTAATTAACTTATTTATTTTGCATGCAAAGTCCTTTTAGTTGGAGAATCAGCTGATCACCTAGCACTACACAGGACATAGCCAGAGAGTTGCCTACAGAAGTGCATATTAGTTTGAGGAGGCTGAAGAAGGAAAGTGAGTGATTTGTGTCATTTCTTTCACACATAAATAAAAACAAAAAGAAATAAAAGAACACTGTGCAGTGTCCACTGACTTATGTAGTGGCATGGACTTTGTTACCAGCAGGTAGCCAGCAGTAAACACCACTGCAATGCATTTTATTTCTTAATATTTACTTTTTAATGAATAGTTACAGAATAGTTTAACCCACCTTCTCAAGGGTGAGACAAGAAACACAGAGACAGTGCTCTAATCAAGCAAAGAGAATGTTCAGATGAAGCAAACCTGCCAAGAGTCAATGGTAAGCCTGCTATTGTTGGGAAGTAGGTAAAACCAAGCAAATCAATTTGATCTAAATATCGTACAATGCTGCAGAGTACAGCAACCAAGGATCCATACACTATCCTCTACATCAAAGAGCTTTGGGGTAGTAAGTAAGGATGGAGGATACATAATTGGAGCCTGTGACCTAAAAAGATGAAAGATTTTTTTCTAGAACCTTATTTATTGTGTTTTGGAACTACATGAAAAGCCAAAGAGCTATGTCCTAGACAAGAAGTAGCGCTATATAGTATAAAGGTGCACCGATGCAAGCACCAACACAGCCCCAGTAACTTTCACATGTAAATCCGGGGCTTTCAAGGCTCAGATTTATGAAAATGGCATGGACAATGATATCACACTGAACTCTGAAAGTGAACAGGTGAGAGATGTTTTTCTAAAAAGATGCTGAAGATAACATTATGATAAATGGACTTATGGTTAAATCTTTTAGGGTGGAAAAAGGAGTAAATAAATATTTTCCTGAAGCTTATGTTATACACAACATTGTCACTATACTCTGTATCATACTATACTCTGTATCATACAAACCATTAAGAGGTGACATGTGTCTGGCATACAAGGCATCCTACAACCTAAAACTGATGGATTTACTACATAGCAGCAAATCAAATGCCATCAGAAATCCTCAGTCTAGGGATCTAAACCTCTTCTGTAGCATCAACAGAATAGTTTGAAGGGGCAGGTATATCTAGCAGAAGACACCACTGCTCTGGAACAGACTTCCTAGCCAAGTAAAACAAAATTCATCCTTGTCCATATTCAAACATAATTTGGATCTATGGATAAGAAACAGAAAATTTACCGCAGAGGTAACTTCTAAATATTTCAAGCAGGAGTCCCGTCAGACTATCTATGGCATGATACCAATTATTCTCACTATTGGGAATGTGAAATTATTGATGATGGAATGGTAAGGCCAATGTAACACCCAATGGGATAGGTTAATTTAAGCACCAAAAGGAACACTGGCTAGGATTAAAATGGCTGACAAGGGCAGCTAGCCTATCACTTACTCATGAACTTATGAACGTCTACTCTATTATGCTGAGCATTTAATAAGAGAGAGTTTGGAACAGGTTCAAAAGTATATGAGGGTAACTGCTTATGAAAATTATGTTTGTTGGCAAGTGCTGAGGTTTGTAGAGGTAAAGTTTTACCTGTTAGCAAGATGTGTATAGACAGAGGGATGTACTGCTTTGAAGAAAAGACAAGACAGAGAGTATCTGCAAAGAAGATGGTTGTGAGAGGATTTGTTGATTAGGGATGTAACAATCACAAAAGGAAATAGATATTTTAAGACTGAATGCATTACAGTATTTCTGAATGCAGTAAAATGGTTTTGGTAGAGCTGTTTGCAAAGAATTAAATTAAATTAATTCTCGGGCTGTGTACTACATGAACTACAACATGAACTGGCACCTCACCTAAGTGTCATGTTTAATCATAGCCTCACCTCAGGTTTCGTGCCCACTGAGTGGCGCAGAGCTACAGTTATCCACCTTGGATCCCGGAAACTACTGTCCCATCAGTCTGACGAGCCTTATCTGCAAGGCCATGGAGCGTATTATCATGGAACTTATAAACAAAGACATTGGCAACCTTCAAACACTGGACCCCACCCAGTTTGGGTTCGTGAAGGGCCGATTTTGTCTCCTGAACCTGACTGACTTCTTCAAATCTGTCTCCAGAGCCATGGACATGGGTAAGGTGGTCCACACAGCCTATCTAGACCTTGCCAAGGCCTTTGACACCACCCCCCACTCTGGAATCATAGCTAAGCTTACTAAGCTGGACATTAATCCCTACGTCACCCAATGGGTTGCTAACTGCCTTACTGATAGAACCCACGCTGTAAAAGTAGCCGACTCCAAATCCAGCTCCAGACAAGTGACAAGTAGAGTACCTCAGGGTTCAGTCCTGGGACAGCTCTTGTTTGGCATCTACTTCTCTGAAGTACAGGCCAACACTAAGGGACTCTGGCTGACAAAGTTCACAGATGACTATAAACTGGGAGCCATTATTGAATCCCCAAATGATGTGGATACTCTACAAAAGGGCCTTACAGAAACAGATGTTTGGTGCCAGAGCCATGGGCTCAAGATCAATGCCAAGAAATGTATAGTTATCCCCTTTGGGAAAAAACATGTACCCATGAATTACCATATAGGTGGCAGTACACTAAACACCGAAAGTGTGATAAGAGACTTAGGGACACAGGTGGACAGTGGTCTCACCTTCGATAACCACATCGCCACAACAGTCAGGAAATCCTTCTATGTGGCACACCTCATCACTAAGGGCTTTTCATCCAGAAAAAAGGAGGTCATTGTCCCACTGTACTCATGCCTTATTAGACCCATTATAGAATACAATGCCCCGTTTGGTATGTACCTCTCAAGACATCTGCAACAACTGGAAAGTCCGCAGAAATACCTCACTGAATCACAGGCCTAAAGCAGATGCCCTACGCTGACCACCTTAAAATATTCCAGTTATACTCTGTCACATATTGTCTACTCAGAGGCGATCTCTGCTTAACATACAAGGACATTTCAAACCCAGAGCTGTTGGACATGCTACACTTAAAGAAATCCCAATCCCTCAGAGCCACACGCTCCAGGGATCTGCACCTTGTCATCACAATAAACAAAACATGCTAGAGGGATAGGTTCCTGACCCAGAGCCTCCTCAGACTCTGGAATAGATTGCCCATACATGTCAAGCAGAGTGCCTCTTTGGCCCTCTTCAAAAGGAACCTTGACGATTGGATGGGAGAAAGGAAATTCACCCCGGGGATCACGTCAGTTGCCCTGCTAGACAGGGGTCCAGGGAAGTAAATAGTGTGGGAAGAAATAGCCAGGGATTTGTTATGGCTAGGCTTGTATAGGCCCTAGGGATGATAGCCTAGTACCAATCTATGAACCTATGAACCTATAAGGCCAGACAATGCTCCTTCCCAATCTAAATTATCTTGCTGTACATTTTCACTTGTATTGCTTTAGTTTTTCCTTTGTCCAGGTTTTTGGGTGGAGCTGTTGTGACCAGCTAGTAGAGTGACCATACCTACTGAAGTCAAGCATGGTCTCATGGCTATGTTTAATTCAAAGCACTTGATTTGTTTTCTTTTGTTTATGAATAAAATGATAGTAAAGGAGAGTGACAAACAATGGCTAAAACATAATCATTCGATCATTAAAAAAAATGGGTACTGTTCATTGTGATTGAAAACAAAAACGTATCTATGCTAAAAAGCTTTTAATGTGATATTGAGTATAAAAAGTGGCTAAAGTAAATACTTTCTAAGCATAATAAGAAACAGAAGTATTGCAGCTTGGAATTAATTTTTTTATTCTATTAGGGTTTATGATAGAAATGCAATGTTAAAACTCTCTCATTTTGCTGTAGCAATGAAAGTGATTAATTCTAAATAAAATTCAGTATGTGTGTGTGTGTGTGTATGTGTGTGTGTGTGTGTGTGTGTGTGTGTGTGTGTGTGTGTGTGTGTGTGTGTGCTTTCCAGTGGTAGTCAATACTATGAGATGGAGCAGTAAGTAAGCGATGCACAGAACTGTACCCATAAGCATCTTAGAAGTTCCTCTTTTAACATGAGTAACAAGTTCAGACTGCATCACCATGCAATATTCTCAGTCTTATGTCACAATACAGACGTGATAATCAGCTTATATTTCTGGCCTTTTGTCAGTATTACATTTAAATTTATGTTTATATGATCCCATAAGCCTTTGGGAAATAGCAGGAGTTACATGTAAGTGGTATGCTAATTATATCTCCAAATATTTAGTTGACTATATCTATTTTTTAGGAGCCTTTGAATGTATTTTCAATGTCTCCAGGTTGAAAGGTATGCTTCTGGGTCATAGTCAGGCATATTTTGTTTTTTATTTTTTACCAGGAAAGTCTGACTGGGAATGAATCACATTTTCAGCTGAGGCCCAGGGAGAAAAGCTCCAGCACACATAGTTCAATTAATAAACTACACAATATTATCACACGAATTGCAGTAAGAAATACTAGAATTGGCATACAGGATAAATAAAGTCAGATAAGACTTTGAAAAGACAGATCATACAGTGAGTATTAAGCAATAAGCACAGGATACTGAACATCTAGTAAAGTACAATTAATAGTGATAACTAATGGTAATGATGTTAAGCATTTTAAATATGGGCAAAAGACTAAGAGAAAGGAAAGAGATTCTGCTGTTGGGAAGATTAGGAAATGGAGTTAAATTAGGAAGCTATTGGAGAAGTAGCTAGTGCTTTGGCTAATAAGAGAAGGGAGGAAAGGAAAGGGAAAAAAGAAGAGCAAGGGAACGAGAAGGAAGAAAGACGGAAGGAAGAGAGGGGAGAGAACAGAAGAAAAGGAAGGAGTAATGGGTGGTGTCGGCCTGGTGTATGACATATACAGAGCCAGGAGTTAAGGAGAAGTCTCTATAGAAATTGAATATGTGACTACATGTCATTGCTCTAATATCTGTAGTAGTACTGTTCCAGACTTGGCTACTGAGTATGAATTAGGCAGTGACTTTGGTTTATGGATTTCAAGGAGGTGTTTCTCATGAGTGAAGAGGGTGACTAAGGAGGTAATGGTTAAGAATAGTGCTGGTTGCTGGGCAGGATGAGGATTTGTATACCATTTTATAAGCAAGGAGGAGTTTGGTGAACTTTAAATAGTGAGGTAACTCAAGCCAGTATAAATATCTGAGGGGGAAGCAGTGGTGGGGAGTTGTATAACTGACTGGCTGCAAATCTAGCTACTTTGCTATAGCAAAGCTCAAGTTTTGTTTTTAGGGAGATATGAGTTGTTGTGAAAATGGGTGAGGCATATAGTAGTGAAGGAAAGTGGTGTGTTTTGGCTAGAGTAACTCTTGAGGAGTTGGAAAGGAATCTTTTTGATCCGTAGAGCATGGCCAGTTTTTGATGTGTTGTCTTTATGCACTTTTGAATATGAATATCAAATTTCAGTTAATCATCGATTATGACACCAAATAAATTTGTGTGAGGTACAATTTCAGTTTCAGTATTGTTGAGAGAGGATATTTTGAGGGGGTATTTTATGTGTGTGTGGGATTTGGGGAGAAATAAGAGCAGTTTTGTTTTATTTGGATTTTGGAAAAACTGATCATCACTGAGACAGTTTTCAATAGGGTTGAAGGCCTTCTGAGTGATAGATTGTAAATGGGAAAGACTATTGTATGAGGAAATGATAGCTGAGTCATCTGCATATTGTGTAGCTTGTTGGTAGGATGTATGTAGATCATTTATAAATATGTTAAAAAGGAGAGAGCCAAGTACTGAGCCTTGTGGGATACCTGTATTAACTAGGAGAAAAGAGGAGTAAGTAGACAGCCATTTAACTGATTGTAGCTGATTAGATAGGTAGCTATAGAACCAAGTGACTGTTATACTGGAGAAGACTAAAGCAGACATTTCTGTGAGTAGTTTGGTATGTGGGACTGTACTGAGAGCTTTAGAGTGATCTAAAAAGAGGAAGAAACTAAATTGTTGTTATCTCTGGCTTTAATAATATTGTCTAAAAAGGCAACAAGGGTAGTTGTGCTACAATCTAGGCAAAGGCCATGTTGGGTTGAGGATAATAAATTTTCTTGGAATAAGTATTGTAAAAGATGTTTATGAATATATTTTTCTAAGATCTTGGAAAGAAGGGACAAGCTAGCAATTGGTCTGATGTTTGTTATTTAAGTGGAGTTTCCCCCCTTTGTGAAGTGGGATGATGCAAATTGTTTCCAGAGAGATGGGACATATGATGGATCGATTGATCAAGATAGAGATTGGGTAGACAATAGAGGGGGAAGCAATCTTTAGATATTCATATGGGAGATTGTCTACAGAGGGTGAACAGGGCTTAAAATTGTGAAATAATTTTGTTTATATAGGAAGTAGAGACAGATTTTAAGTTGAAAATGGCAGTGCTTTGAAGTTTGTTAGGGGTGATGGGATCATGTAGGGAGTTTTAGGTGAGGGTGGCTATTGAGCTTGTAAAGTAGGAGTTAAGTTTAGAAACAGTTTCTAAGGGAAAGATGTCTGGACAAGAGTTATGGGTACTAGAAGTTCCAGGGTGTAATATGTTCTTGATAGTCAACCAAAGTTTTAGGGGGTGATGTTTTTGGTTATCCCGTGGGTTGAAGTAATATTTCTTATTAGCAGTAACTTGTATTTTTTGTCATGTTTGAAAGTTGTTTGTAGGTCTGTAGGTGAGCTTGAGATTTGTATTTTTGCCAGTTTCTCCAGGGCATCTGTTTGAGGCCGGTAATTATCTTTGTGAGGAATTTCTGTGGCCTTTCCAGTTGTAGATGTCTTGTGAGGTACATACCAAAAGGGGTATTGTACTCTATAATTGGTCTAATGAGTGATGAGTAGAGGGGAACCATGACCTCTTTTTTCCTGGATTAGAAACCTTTTGGATGTTGTTTGCTGGAAAATTATGGTTTGATTGATGCCAGTTCAGTGTTATAGTTGAGGGAAAGAGATAGTCAAAGTAAGACAGAGAGGGTTTGGTGCATAGAAACACTGGAAGAGCAGATGTTCAAAATGGTAACTAAAAGGAAAGATATAATCACTTTGTTCCACAGATATGGCTTTCATGCATTCATTCATTTCTGTCTATAAGGTAAGTAAACTTAGCAAATGCTTGTATGTCTGTAGGTACATATGTACATGTTTATGTCTGTATCTAACAAGCTAGTTAGCTATTTTGAGGTACTACTGGTATGTAAAATTTCAGCTTCTGTGTAGTGTCAGATTTGCAACCATAAATACAATTGTTACAAAATCAGTAATAATAGTATATATCTTGTAGACATGTGAGCATTTTTCTTACCTCTTTATGAACTAGGAGTAGTGTTGGTGTACTGTTGTGGTATCATCAGTTCCTCTTAGGAATATGGAAACATTGATCCGCGGTGCTTTTAGACAGTCAGAAAGATACTGAAAAGATGCAAACTCAGTCTTACATATCATTCATAGCAGCTGATAAAAGGATGACAGGACTCATTTAAAAGGAGGAAGATGGTACCCTCTTCCAGCCACATTGCTTCCATACCTAAGTACTGATACCTTTGTAGATGCACTGATCAATAGCATGAATGTTGGTCTAAATGCCTTGGATGTATCTTATAATCTTATTTTTTTCACCTGCTCCTCATAAATCACAGATAATTACAGTCAGTCAATAATGCCATACATTGAGTTTCACTTCTCTTATTTTTCAGAAGCTGCATTGTCATACTAGACTAGTTGCCTGTTGGTAAATTAACTTTTTTAAGTGACTCAAAGTAATGTGCAAAAACTGTTTCTAGTGCTGTCTGATCTAACTCACAGCTTTGTCTAGAAGTCCTCAGCATGGCCCTTTAGAGGTATGGCAACCCTCAAATGGACACACCCCTAATTTTCACAACAGTCTCTGATTTTGTCTCTGTTCTGTGCCTCGTAACTCTCAGATTATTACAGTCATTAAATAATGTTGGACATTAAGAGTATCACACTTTGTAAAGTTCACAAAATACAGCACAATGCAGCCCCTCCCCCCCATTAAACATAGACAATTAAAGCTTTGAACTGTTAATGTTTTCCCATTTTTATTTTTTCAGTGAATTAACATAACATTTAAACAGTATCCCTAGTAACTAATGGTGGTACAGCAGATTAAATGAATGGTTTTGTGTGTGGAGGATGCAGGTTTCAAAGCTTCTTCCTTGTCCTTTCATGGAGCAGATATATCAGTTGATAAACATTACAGGAAATTATCCCATCCAGCAGATCACTTTCCACAGGCAATAAATTATGCTGTATTATACCATGACCCCCCCATTAATATTTCAAAACGTGCACACTGATTGGTCAGCGTGCACATTCTAAATCGACTTCTAATGGAAAAAGGTCCGGTCGCCCAGACTTTTTCCATTAGTATAAGTCTTTTTTAAAACATTGTCTCGCTATGTTAAAGGAGTTTAACATAGCGAGACAGGTTTAAAAAAAGCAATGGAGATCTCTGTTGCTTTTTTTAAAGCTGTCTCTCTATGTTAAACTCATTTAACATAGCAAGACAGTATGTAAAAAGCAACAGAGATCTTGCTTTCTGCGTTGTTTTTTTTTTAACCTATCTCGCTATGTTAAATGGGTTTAACATAGCAAGACAGCTTTAAAATAAGCAAGGGAGATCTCTGTTGCTTATTTTAAAGCTGGGTTTAACATAGCGAGACAGCTTTAAAATAAGCAATGGAGATTCTCCGTTGCTTTTTTTAAAGCTGTCTTGCTATGTTAAACCCATTTAACATAGCGAAACAGTAAAAAGCAATGGAGATCTTGCTTTCTCCGTTGCTTTTGCCCACAGCTGTGATGTACTGCATAGGCATACGCATGCGCAGTACATCAGAACTGTCACAGAATACCAGACAGCTGCAGAAGGGCAGCAAGGAGGCATTATATAATGCCATTATTTAAGAAAAGTAATTATTTTTTTCTTAAATAATGTCATTGTATAATAGCCATAACCCACTTCGGGCTTCGCCCTCATGACCAAACCATGCCAAACGTGGGTAAATCCAGCATTACCCACACCCAGTCGTGGCTTATTGCTATACTACAACGTCATACCAAAATAAAATCCACTGATATCCATTTTTTAGTAATGGAAATCAAAATCTAAACCAACTATACTAGAAGTTGCAAAGATAGTAACAGAGATAAAAATGACTGGAATTGGGATCCTTAGAAAATGGTAGGTGTAAATTACATAGGAAAAGTGGGAAATGTAGGATAAATGCATGCAGAGAAGGAACAAGGTTTAAGAAAAGGCAGGATTTGACTGGCAATGACTGGCTATATTGTAAGTTCTGTATACTGTTTGCAGCTACAGATAAGTCAGCATGGTTTGTAATGTAAAGTGTTTGCAACTGAAATAGTGTCGGTATGATTTATTTTCATTTATATAAATGTAAGGTTGCCTATGTTGTACGTGATAATTTAATAAAGATGTTTCTTATTTAAAAAAATAAATAAATAAAAATAAAATCCACTGATAGAGATGGTTTATCTATATGGACACCATGATCTAGACCTCAGACTTGTCAGTGGTGCTACAAAAAAACAGAAAAGGAAGGGAATACAGTGTACTTAAAAATGCAAAATGGATATCTAGCACACTACATATCTGTGGAAGGAATCTTATGTTATATAAGGGTGCCAAATATATATTTGAGACACTATATATATTTGAGAAGATAATAGTAAGTTGAGGCATATTGTAATGCAGACCCCACAGCTTCTGTATGGAATAATGCCATTTTCAATGATGTTTAACTGTCTTCTAATTAAAGAATGTGACAGGTAGGTTCTCAGTTTTCATGTTTTTAGTCAGCACTGTATTTTCAAAACAATCAAATGTAGTGCACCAAAGTACACAGTTCTTCACTGACAAATAATTTGGCACAGGAAGGCACATTCAGCTCCTCATTCTACATATTAATCTGGCATAGGAATAAGTAAATCATTTTAAAATATATACAGTTTAAATAACTTTCATTATATCCCTTTGCACGTGGAAATGGGTGGATCTATGCTGTGAAACACAAAAAGGAAAGCTAAGGCTGAGATATTCATTTGTAGATTTGCTCCAGGAGAGTTAAATGCTGGTTAAGCTACACAAGAGGGAGTCATGCCTTTACAAAAACAGCCACTAGTCATGTGCCTTTGAGCCTAAAACACAGGTGAGAAAAGAATAATAACTTGGCCGAGCATGTTATCGATCTAATTTTGGAGTTTGCTGCACTGTGAGTGTGAGGTCACTTACGATATTTTCACTCCGCTGCTCCTGTTGCCCTTTGCCTTCCTAAAGCTGCAGCTGAGAATTCAAAGATGAACCAGTTGTTGACTCTGTTTATTTATATGCATTTGTATTCTGGTTATTCAAAGATAGTGGATAATGCTTTTACAGCACTCACATTGGATCTCATTATTTATTTATACTGCAGACTGCATAAATTACATAAAAAAATGCATACTGCCCACGTTAGAGTCTAGTATTTGTTTGATAAAAATAAGGCCACAAGATCATTTTACCTTTTCTTAGGATACACAGTACAGAACTGATGCCTATCCCTATAAGAAATGTGAGGAATATTTTATTTATACATGGCATTTGCCCTTTTGTATTAAACTCCATTATTAAGGCACATTCTCTTTTGTCATATTCATGATATGCTTTTAAATTCATTTTTCGAAATGGAAGTTAAAACATTTTTTGTGCAACCGCTGTCAATACAGGTACATTGCAAATTCTCAGTGCACTTTATGTATTAGATCGTTGTTGCATCGTATTTATTTATTTGTTTGTTTATTTATTTATTTATTGACATTTGTTAACCTGGTTAGACCAACTGAGCCAGGGGCCCATTTTCACTGAAGGCATGCGGAGAAAAACTCCTGGTGTATTAACACAGCTACACATGAATGACAGAAATATGCTTTTTCTTGCCCCAGAGACAGGTAACACATGCAGAACACATTTCACAGTATGATACTATAAACGGGAGTAGCAATTTCAGAACTAACACAAATGGGACAAAGGAAATGCTTACTGTGAGAGCTGTGACACCCACAACACATTCACGGGATAAGCTCCCTTCACCCCCTTACTTTATATAATAACTTCTGAGGTAATATGACCTTGGGATAAATTTTGTGATTTCAATTAAACAGTTTTCTTATGTAAATAAACTCGAAAAATCATTGAAATTTTGAAAGGGTCACTTGGTTTGTCTGTGGATTTAGCCGAGACAAAATTAAAATGTGACAAGTGGAAGTTTGAAACATTTATGTGATTTCTGAACAGTTAAGCATTTATTCTGGTTCAGCAAATGGTTATGAGCTTTCTGTTGGTCAGAATTTTTATATTACAGAGAAGCTTGCTCCATTTTTTTATAAGAGGAAATATGAAATATCAATGATTTTGATATTTCATACTGATTATTGTCGAACATATTTTTGTCTTGAATACATTTAGAAAGAACCCTGAGACTCCAAAACATGATTCTAGTTTGGAAAAATTAGCTAAATTTATTTTACTGTACAGCTGATGTGTTGTAAATGGTCTAGAAATAATTAAATTCAATTTCATATTTCCACAACTATTCATAAGACAAACCTCTTGTAGTAAACTCTCAGAAGAAGCCTCAGTTGTACAATGTATCACACAGAAGAAAGGGGAATTTGAACAGCTGTTTACCAGTAGACTAAAACACAGAGCACAGTGCAGAAATAATGACACTTGTCAGCTCAGAATGTCTTTGAATCGCATTATTTTCAAATGGTGTAGTACACAGCTAGATCATGTCAAATGGGGCACTAGGCAGAGAAATGGACAAGCTCCCCTTCCCAGCCATTCCAGAGTCCCATTAACTGGCTGCCTCTCCCTAATTACCACAAACACAGTTCGCACCTGCCAGTGTGCATAGTATTTTTTTTTTACAATGATACAGAGATTTAGATTTAATTTAAACATTTTATTTCAAATTTCATTGCACAGATACTGATAATCATTTGCTAAGCAAAACAAAAATGTTGCACATTGAAAACAGACTTAGCATGAGTAACAGTAAATTTCTCTTCCCTTGAAACTCACATTACATAAATACTAGCTAATCAGTTTGAAGACTATTACAAGGATACCGCAATAACCCAAGATCAGAATCAAATGCTGCACATTGTCTGTATAAGGTAAAGAGCTTAACAATTATGCCACATCCACCCTCAGTGAAGATACATCTGGCCAGTAGTGGATTTAGTGTACCTTGGGATCTGTTTTTTTTTTTTTTCAAAACATGGGCTCTCAGCTCTCATCATTAGGGCCATGCATAAATGCATGTGTTCTTTGATTCACTTTCCCGATTGTTTTAAACTGTATTTATATAACTTTGCATTAATCTCCTTAATGTAAGAACTCCGACAATTGCAAGTCAGTTCTTTTATGACCCCATTTCTACTACATTTTTTTTTTAAATTTCTGTAATGTTTTTACCTTTACCTAATATCACAACCTTCACAAGCTTCCGGTATTGAAAATTACACACTCTTAAGGTTAATGGGGCAGAGAAAGAAAATGAAGGACTACAGGAAATATGTATAGACAGTGGCAATTTCCACAGATAAATCTAGTGAAAAGAGTTTTTAAGAAATCTTCATAGAAGAAATTAAAACTGTTACTAAAAAACTCAGTGAATCCATTTGTAGACAAAAAGTACAAAAGGGAGAGGAGTTAAGATGACAAAAAGGCTATTTTTTACACTCTTGGTGAGTATCTCACAATGTTAGAAAAGAAAAGGCAAAAACTTAAAGCAGATAATTGTGACAATTTATTATTAGAATCTTGTTACAAAGCCATGTTAAGGCTGTATAAGATTCCTAATGAGATAACACAGAACAGTGAAGCATATAAGGAGTTAATGTACTTGTTTGGTCAAGCAGGGAATTAATTTTTGGATATTTAATGAGACACAATTACAAGAGTGTAAATAGTTTACAGAATGAAGTGAAAGAACTGTTGCAGAAAGTATTTAGTGGTGTATTGTTTCCTACATATACAGCAGAATACAATAAACTTGTGGATAATATTAAGCAATCTGAGAAAGAACAGCAAAGGAGGAAAAAGAGAAAGACTTTAGGCATATAACAAGTATGAGAAAGGAAAAGTGTACACTAAGAATGGAAGTGGAGTCAGTGGATGTTTGTAGTGTCATCAAGAGGAACAAGAAGATTTTAAAGAAAGTGAAAGAGAAGTATGTCATTCACAATGACTCGCTAAGAAAGCTGGTGGAAGTGTTCATATAGGTCTAAATAAGGAAACACTACCAATCATGAAACAAGGAAGGATTTTTTAGAGATACCAAATGATATCAAGAAGGAGAGACTTTATCACCAGTGTGGATGGAAGCAGAGTCAATGGAGAAAAGTTTTTCTTCAACTGTTACACTTAGAGAGGAAGTGTGCACAGCTGGGGAAATAAGAGGAGACGTTCAATTATTTCCAAAGGTACCACTTTTAATTTTAACTTATCCACTATAATGGTAAAAATGTTGAAGGTTTATTGGCAGATAAAGAGTTGTTTCATTTATCACAGTTTCCCAAAAGAAAGATTGAACTGAAAGGTGTTGTTTATACAATGCTATAGACATTGAATTATGGCAAAAGAGGGGTGAATAACATGATTCAAACTAAGACATTTTTTAAACAATGATTACAACATTAGAAATGTTTCTAGTACATCTCATGTTATGAAAAGAAAGAGGGGTATTGGGTGTGCTGAGATATCAAGGTTTTAATAGAAATGAGTAAGAGAAAAAATACCTTAACAAAATGAGTGAAAACAAAGAATTAAGACATATGAAAGCAGTTAAAGGCCTGCAATGGAAATAATGTGAAGTAAGCAATATGATTAAAAATGAACAAGATTTTAAAGAAAGGTGGATGTTATATAAAAATAACAAAATACTTATAAATGAGCTAGCAAAGAGTTGACTTGCAAATTGTTAGGGCTCTTATATCAAGTAAAGATTAGTATACAGTTATATAACTTTTTGAAAGTTGAATACCCTAAAATAAGTTATTTTTGGCATACCAAAGATACTTAAAAACTCTTTATGTCTACTTTTTAGGGTGATAGTATCTTCTAAAAGAAGTAAAACATAATGTATTTATGTATTTTGGATGAAATGTTCAAAATGGAGGTTAGCAATATACCTTCTCATTTGAAAGACAGTTGACATTTTGTGTGCACTCTAAAGGAGGTAAAATTGGAAAATGGTCTATTGTTAGCAACTATAGATATAATATAGCTGTATTTCCACACAGAAAGGTAGAGAAATTTCTAGGCAATACCCAAATAAACATTCAAATTTAGCACCAGAAAGTGTTGAGGTTTTGTGCACTTTAGTAGAACTAGTTTTAGAGCATAATTATATTTTATTTGAAAAGTTTTTTTTAGATAAAGAGGAGGAGTGACCATTGTGTCAAAATGACCCCTATTTTGCTAACCTAATTATGGGACAGTGGAAAATGAAGTAAAACATGACAGTAGAATTAAAGTCAATACACTTTTTATAGATGTTTTATTGACTATTTTTTAATCTGGAAAAATTACATTCTTTTCCATCAATTTGTGGAATATTTGAATGATTCTATAGAATTCTTGAAATTTGCACCAAAATGGTCAAATGAAGGAATTAAGTTTTTGGGTGTGTTGTTACATATAGATGTAAGTAAAGATATTTAACATTTAAAAATGTAAGGAAAATGGAATTTACTAATGTCTTTTTACACAAAGAAAAATGCACATCCTGGGTTCTTGAACAAAGGAATAAGTAAAATGCATGCAATAACGGCATCATGATTAATTAGCAATAATACATTTGGAAAGGTTATGCACAGAGTATATGATCCAAGTTTAAGAGAAATTTTTGTAGAAGTATAAAAGAGAAAACATTTTATTCTAATTTCAAAGGTAGAAGGAGAAATGTCAATTTCATAAGAAAATATTACAGCTTGGCATGCCCCATTAGGTATAGCATGGATACCCAAGCCTTAAAAGGAATAATAAAAGGAACTGGAAAATAATTTTGGGAAATGTAGATTAAAGTAAAATCATAGGTTTAGGTCATACTTTTGTCTGAATAAATGGTGGGAATATAACAGATTTTATTTTAAAAAGCAAAATTTTAAGATATGAAGAAAAATTTTAGAACAGTTTCTTGTAGGTGGCATAATTAATGTAGAGTTGCCATCTTTTCAAATGCCCAAAGTGGGACTTTTTTTGTAGAAACATGCGAGTTTGCAGGAGAGACATACCCAGAGGGAGTGCAAAGGACAGAACTTCACTGTTTTTGTCCAAATAAAAACTTATTCCTGTAGCATATGTGAGTTGCTTATGCTATTTCATATAATATTTAGGTGTTTCAGATACAAAATAACTGTTTTATGCAACTATTAAAGAAAACTTAGTAAATATTTTCTGTCTTAAAATCTCAGGACATTTGCCATTTTTTAGATTTTTTCGCAGGACAAAACTGCCCAAAGTGGGACTGTCCCTCGCAAAGAGGGACAGGTGGTAACCCTAAATTAATGGAGATATACTAATAACAGCAAATCTTTGATATTACAATAAATGAGAAACACATTTTGCCTAGCAGGGAGATTCAGCTGTAACTTAAAGTAGTTTACTTAGCTGTTTTCTATATGTGTGATTCATTTGGTATAGGAACAATGGCAAGAAAATTGTAAGTGAGACTAGGTAAACATTAAATGCCATAAAAACAAGGTTTTGTCAAATGCATGAAGTAAACATGATATGTCTTGTGAAGGCTTTAAAAGGTTCATGTTTAGTGTATTGGAAACAATGCAAGAGACATCATGAGGGGTCATGCTGATTCCTTTTTGAATATAAGGAGTTCTTTGGCAAATAAAACTGAATGCTAACACACCGCCAGGATTGCATGAAAATATAAATATTAAGTTTTTAGTTTTGGTTGTTTTTAAGAAAGGGGCTGGTGGTTTAATGAGCTCTTATTTAGTATGTAAAGGATGCAGAGTGATTTTATTTAAGTCTTCTGAAGTCTGCAAAATAAAAGATCAAAGCACTTATCAACTAATTGAGGAGAAGATTTTGGTGTTTCCTGTGCATGTCTGTAATATGTCTGGTGCATTTTGAGATACAGGATTTCATTTTAGTTTTTTTATTTTTAATCCGAGAAATTAAGACTGAGACAGCCAATTAAATATTTGTCATGTCTAGTATCTTACAGTATCTTGCAAGAATATGTGCTCTGCATCAGTTTCTCAAGCCTCCAGATCACCATTTTGTATTTCAAATTTTGGGATAAGTGTATCTATTAAACTAAACTTAAGTAGTTTAACTAATATTCTACAGTATAGAGGATATCATACCTCAAGTTAGTGAGAATAGCAGATAACCCTTGTATCACATGGGCTTCAAATATTGATGCCAAAAATAATGTGTCAGTGAAATACAATGGCAAGATTGGCAACCAGATGTGCAAAGAGTTTGATAACCTCAAACAGTACCTTACACAGTAGAGAAGGAGCAAATACACAGGGATGACTGGCAGCATTTATCAAGTATGCATACTGCCTTGTATATGCCTTCTAATTCAAACTGCTTAGGCTTGTATTTCATGATATATACCAAACACTATCACAGCAGATCTATTTCTACTGTAGGTAGCATGACAGACTTCATTGCACTATATGTGTTATAGATCTGATAGACTATATTTGTCTACAGCTGAATAGATGCTAGGGAAGGAGAGAAAGTGGATACCTTTATGCTTCACAGACGAAGCTTGCAGCTGCCTGTTCGTTTACCACTATGTACAAGTCGGACAATATGCCCAGGTTCTCTTTCCTGTTGATCTCCTTGTTAGCCAATTGAATGATAAAATAATCAGCACTGCTTGCATTTTCTTGGTATATCTATGATATGCCAGTAACACTTCATAACACTTTCTCTACAGTTTTATTATTCAATTTACCTCTTAGAAAGAGGTAATTCCCATGCAGTGTATTGATATATATATATATATATATATATATATATATATATATATATATATATATATGCCATAGGATCATAGATAATACAAGGAAATTGAGTCACAAGACTATATACACTTAGCCAATTCTGGCAATTATGCTATACTCCCTTTTGAAGCAAGCAAAGCAGGTCAGACCCACAATAAATTTATGGATACCTGTAAAGCCAAAGGTTGTTCCAGGATAAACAAATCAGTTTTATTTTCTTCTCCTCTCTTGTGGTTCTCATAGTTAGTAATGTCGGATGTGGTCCATCTGAATATGAAAGAAGAAAGAATATCTCTGAAAAGTACTAAATTTCCAAATGTGCAAGCTCTGCCTTTTAATGCAGTTTGGTTATCACTTGTGAGCTATACCATTTTTTATACATCTTCTAAGCACGTAGGAGATAATTTCACCCCAGAGGTGGTTGTAATCCATGGACTTATGCACAATGACTTTGTTTAGTTTTACAATATTACAGCTGCCTGCACTGGGTTACTCAGATTTGTGTGATGTTTACAAAGTCATTCACCAGTGTGGTGGTCAATTAACAAATAGCATGAGTGTAGTATAGCTGTTGTTGTACCCATGTCATCGCATGTATATTTTCCATGTATATGTGTATGGTACGCAGTAAATAAGGATTTTATTTTGCAATATTACAATATGATAATCATATTTTAACCAGTGTGCTTGGTTCAATCTTTGGTATGATGACCCTTGTACAGGATATTGTGCACAAGTGTTTCACAAGTGTGGTGCAGGATGATACCTTTTGCTATATATGTTTTATATGTGTTTGTTGACAGCCTGACATCCATACAGCTTGTAGACACTGATTGGTAGTCTTTTCCATTTCTTTATCTAGTCTAGTATGTATTGTTGTGTGCATTATGCTATTAATATTAAGTCATATCTGTGCACTGTCCTGTAGTTAATCCTGACCTACTTCATGAAAGCATCTGCATCCACTGTCCACATTTTGAAACTGATTCCCTGGTAAGCCTAATATTATTTTAGTCTTGCATGCCCTTCAGAGTAAGCCGGCCACCCCTTAAGGTATTATGTTGCACTGCATTCTCACACTGTCAGACGTTGTGGGTGACATTTTGTAGCTTTTGTAACATACACATGACCAAAATGTGCCTGGCAATATGGATGTAAAGAACTGTTCTGTAAGTCTGAAAGTGCTGTACTGAAAAGTTTTCTTATTAAGCAGTGTTTTTGCTGCAGAACTTTCATGAATACTCTATGAATCAGTTTGTTTACTTGTTCATAGGTGCCACCGAGACTATGTCACACTTCTTTGCCACTGCTATTAGTTCTGTGTGTGGTACAGGCAACTGTATGCTTAAGTGAGTTATGCTTAAGGAATGGATCTTTTCAGGGAAAGATCTTAACCTGTTTTGAGTTTACACATGTTCAGGGTAGGTTACATTAGTTAGAAGCAAGCCTTTTGGTTCTTTAAATTTAGCTAAAAGTCTGTGACACTTTCTCTGAAGTGCTCCATTGCCTGAACATACCATATCCAGCACATGTTCCTTCATCTATGGTATATTTTGCCTGCATGGTAATGCCTGTTATGTATATAATGTTTATTGAATCAAGTGTGACTCCTACCAGAGTGCTTAGTACACTGCTGCTCACACCCCTCATTTCGATTTGGTACATTCCTAGCCACTTCCTGAGGCTAAATACTGCACCTTATCAGGCATCAATTTTCATGAACAGTGCAAGTTTTCCATTCAACAGCTGGGTCTCAAACCCCTAAATGAAGAACAACATGAAGACCACCTATTGCACTCCCTTAATATGTCTGCTGTAAAAATAAATAAATAAATAAATAAATAATTAAATAAATAATAGCAGGTGGTAGTATAAATGTGCAGACTGCTATAGGCCATCATGGTACTGGATAGATTTTAGATCAGACATATCTGCTGTACTCTGGGGTACACAGACTGGTATTCAATCTGTCTTACAAAGCATATACATATGTAAGCTATGGGTGCATGTTTGGTTCCCATTACTATAAGGTACAGTGATCCCTGAGTTAGCATATGTAAGTATCTGCGCCATGTTGGGGAGTATAAGAGTGAGCTTTAAGGTGTAAATAGCACTTTTTTATTTTCAACTGTAGGACACACACTTAGGGGTCTCATACTTTCAGTAGGGAGCCAAGGGCCATTTTATGTAGTCACATTTATCTTTGTGTTTGACATTACAAAATTTAAGTGTGTGTGTATGTGTGTGTGTGTGTGTGTGTGTGTGTGTGTGTATGTGTGTGTGTGTGTGTGTGTGTGTGCGCGTGCGCGGGCATGTGGAGTGTGGGATGGAGAAATTGCCTCCTGCAGAAAATCAGCTGTTTATCATACAACATTCTGACCTTGATATGTAATGGTCTGTTTACAAGATACTGTCATTTTCTCAAATGAGTGCAGAAATCTGTGATCCAGCCAATTGTGATTTGGTGAAGTTACGTGTTATCTTGTTCCAGCTGCTATTAAATCATTACTATGAATTTACAATTTTCCATATTGTTTGTGTCTTTCGGCTTTTCCTGGTTAGGGGTCGCCACAACGTAACTCCGGTCCGCTAATGATTGGTAGTTGATTTTTACGTGCCGAGTTACCAGCCCTGAAGCACAACCTTCAATGAAGGTATGCCCATTCACGCATGTCTCCATGCAGTTGACGCTCTGGCTGAGAATCGAACCGGACAGTGCCTTACTGTGAGGCGACAATGCTACCGCAGCATCACCACTGCGGTAATTTACAATTATCATATAAATAATTCAAATGCCCAATTTTAAATTTTCCTTAATTATATCTGTCAGGTTCTGCAGAATTGTTGCTCATGTGCAGAAATTTACTAGCTATTGCACAGTATAGAACTTTTTATATGATCATATAGAAAAGGGCTAACTCTTTGAGGCCATTTCGGTCTGCTGTTGAGGTAAATTTATGTTGAGATAGAAACAAGTATCTGCAACTATTTTTATGGGGAGCAAAATATCCTTGCCCATACATAGGGATTCATAAAGAATTTCAATGCAGACACTAAAAGTTGCAGGCAAAGAGGCTGTTTCCACAACTGTGAAAAGCACATTAGCTGCAGTGAGGAAAGACCTTGTTTTCAGCTAACCGACATGCCTCCAAATCTTATGGTAACGTTAAATGATGATTTCCTGTGGTAACCACATCTGGTGGCCCATGCATGGATTTGGCATAGGTATCCCTTCTTCATTTTCACAAACACACACACACACACACACACACACACACACACACACACACACACACACACACACACACAAGCATAGCCAACTATGCAGCTGCCTAGGACACTGCTCTAGCAGGGGCAGTTTTCCAGTAATCTGGATAGTGTAGGTAGATCAGGAAGGGGCACTTGGTGGTGTGGGGGGGGGGGTGCTGTGGAGCCCTTTTGCCTAGTGTACCAGTTGACCAAAGGCCGACTCCACACACAGATATAGCCCCAGCCACTGGACCACACTCATGGACATACTTATCCATTGATCCACATACACACACACACACACACACACACACACACACACACACACACACACACACACACACATGCACACACATGTGCGTGAGCGCGCACCAGAGACAACTCACCTTCTGCATTCATTCACACATGCAGCCACACACACACACACACACATAAATAAAGGTACATACCCCCCTCCCCCACCACTACCTATCTAATAAACTGCCTGGAATGTACCTCTAACATAATCTCACCCATTGAAAGTAATTGGTGAATGTAAACATTTGACCAAGTTAATTAACTTGGACAGGTGTAATTAGCTTACACAGCAAAGCCATTACCTGAATTGCTCAGCTCTGTAAATTCCTTAATGCAAGCATTTCTCAGGGAAAACACAAGGCTAATTAGCATAGGCTGCTCCACTCAGAATGCCTCTTTTGCATATATCAGAGGAGATGATCCAGAGAGATGATCCTACAGGCTGTATAGGATCACAGCAGTGGGCTCTGTCTCTGAATCAGAAGGAGTAGTCTGTGTTAAGGCTCACCACCGATGACAGCACTTTCTGAATCCAGACTACATTTTTTCAGGTAATTTGTTGCTGAATATTGTTGCTGAATGTTATTTAAAATGTTATTCTTTTCAATGTTGCTTTGGGTATGTGCAAAAAATAATCATTTTGTACAGAGTATCTTGGAACAGAGACACATGCAGAGTGCAGCCCATTTTCTGCTCTGCACTTGAAAGCTCAGAGAACTTACTATTCCCAGATCTTACTTGGTGAGGCTCTCTGTAACTTTTTGACTTTTCCAAGAATCTTGTGAGCTACTAGTACTTTTGCTAATTATGAACCCCTAAATTTGGGGCAAACATGTCCTCATCCTGTACACAGTAGGGTATAACTGCATCCAGGGTTGCCAGACATCCCTATTTGAGTGGGACTGTCCCAGGATCAGCAGCCTGATCCTGAGTCATGCACTGCCGGTTAAAATCCCAGAGAAACAGCCTCCACTTTGTTTTTTTTTTTTTTTTGATTGGCCCATATGCTTGCATACGAGGCAATCAAAAAATTGCAAAACAAAGCTACTTCTGTTTAATGTGGAACTGCCTGATGTTCTGTATGAACAGAAGAGGGTCCGCTGCATGATTTTTTTGATTGGCTCATATACTGGCATACAGGCCAATCAAAAATTGCCAAACACAGAGCTACTTGTGTTTATGCAGAACTGTAAAGTGTTCCACATTAACGACTTTTTTTTTTTGTTTGTTTTGGTCTTCACTTAACATGAAGGACCTTTTTTTTTTGTCCCTACCTGTCCCGTAAGAAATCTGGCATCCTTGCTTGCACCAGTCAGAGGTTTGGACTGAACCACATTAGCTTAATTTCTTTCTTGTCCATTGTCATGAATTCACCTGTGAGGCTTTCATTGATTTTGCATGATAATGTAGATATTTTTGTGGGCTTTGTTTAGCTGTGTGGATTAAGATGAGGTGAGGAAGATAATTTCATCTATGTGGCCTATCTACTATAGATTTTACCATGACCCACAAGTTTGATTTTTGTCTTGCAGTTAGCCACTGGTGTCCCTTATTTTTCAGACTGTGAGATCCTTTTTGAGAGCTGCCACATTTCCAGCATCCCTGAAAGATGCACCTATCACCCCCAATCCAAAAAGGTAGTACTGAGTCCTTCTTGTCTTAAAATGACTGCCCTGTCTCAAACCATCCTTTTAGAGGTTCATAGGTAAGTACTAACCTAGCTACCCTTGTAGGCCATTTTAAGGTTAGCACATTTCCTTTTCAAATGTAAGACATGTTTGTGAGGTAAATACCATAATCATTTTGCCAACCCAACCTGGTTCCACATTTAATGGAAAGTAGTGTATGCACAGATGTATTCTTTAGTTACTTCTCATGACCTCATAGGCCCATGTCAGTTCAGTTTTAGATCTAGACACAGTTCTGAGGCAACCATCATTCAAGTGGTTAATGACCCTCTGGGAGAAGAGAGAAATAAACAAGCATTTATTTATTTATTTACTTACTTACATTTGTTTACTGGGAAGGTCTGACTTGACAAGCTGCCCCTTTTCAGCAGAGATCCAGGGAGAAAACCTCCACAATCTATACACAAATAAAATGTACAAGGATGCAGTGATGGAACAAAATAGTACAAAAACACAAAATAAAAATGACTGAGTGTGTGCAAGGATCTAGATTAGAGAGTACAACATTTTAGAGTTTAAATTGTAACCACACAACATTGTGATTTGCAGGTAATACAGGCATATTTTATACAGAGTACAAAAAAAATGAATGGTAGAATATGTGATTACAATATTTAGTGTGGCCAGATTTTCTTAAAACCAGGGTTGGTACAAGTGCATATACATGTATTAGTTAAAGAGGTCTTAAGGATCTTTTTGAATCTTGTAGTCCAACTGATAGTTTTTATTTATAGGGCAGAGTATTCCAGATTTTGGCTATGTAATCAGAGTACAGGGATTGACCATCAGTAGTATTAGCTTTGGATATATTTAATAATGATTTGTTGATGGGATGCAGAACACGATTAGTCATGTAGGGTTGTAACTGGTTTTGAAGGGCATTTTTTTTTCTGGTTGATTAAGTAATTGATAGGCTAGTTATGCCTATTCTTTGCTCTATGTGATATATTGGTTGCTTTTAACATCATAAACTGTGGAGTCCTTATTATCCACTTGTAATATCATTATTCCACATCAACCAGCAGACCTGTCACCAGCAGGGTGCCACAAGGGTCAGTGCTGGGCCCCCTAATGTTTGGTATATACTTCTCAGAAGTTCATGCCAAAACTAAGGGGCTGTAGCTGACCAAGTATGTGTACGACTGCAAACTGGGTTCAATTACTGAATCCCCAAATTATGTCAGTATTCTCCAGGAGGGTCTTATGCAGACCAGCAACTGGTGTCTTAGTCATAGTCTCAAACTGAAAGCAAAGAAATGCATCATCATTCCCTTCAGTAAAAACTTTGCTCCTTGACACTGTCAAATTAACAACAATACTCTATGTATCTACGAAGTGGTAAGACATCTGGGATCACAAGTACACTGCGACCTTAACTTTGATCACCATGTGTCTACTGTAGTAAGGAAGGCTTTCTACTTAGCACACTTGATTAGCAAAGGCATCGCCTCTAGAGCAAAGGAGGTTATAACCCCTCTATACTCATCACTAATTAGGTCCATAATTGAGTAAAACACCCCTTTTGGCATGTACCATACAAATCACCTGCAGCAATTGGAGAGACCTCAGAGGTTTCTAGCTAAGAAGATTAAGGGACTCCAGCACATGCCTTATACAGACTGACTAAAGTCTCTGTCACTATACTCAGTATCATATAGACTTTTTAGGGGATACTTATGCCTGGCTTACAAATCAATCCCTGACCCAAACCTAATGAATTTGCTGCACGTCCATAAATCAAATGGGACAACAGCTACCCATTCCAGGGACCTAAATTTGGCTTGTGACTTGAATAGGATGTGCTGGAAGGACAGATTTGTCTCCCATCAACTGCCACAGCTTTGCGACAGGCTGCCAGTTCATGTGAAGCAGAGCACCTCTATGACTCTGTTCAAAAGGAACATGAAGATGTGGATTGGGCACCACAAATTCTTACTGGGATAGTAGCCACAACCTTCCTAGACATGGGCAGTCATTATTGACTATAGTATCTATGGTATTACATTGGGATGAAACTGCTAGGCTTGAAATGACCTCTGGGTCAGTAGCCTAGTAACCTCCTATGATCCTATGATCCCATTATCCAAAAATAAATGTGTAGATGGATGGATTCATTAAATGTGATAGAAACAGGTGTGCTCATGAATTTATTCAACTCTTCCAAATGTCTACTTAAATTAATTTATGACCCACTAAACATTAGTTTTGTCTTAGAATACCTTTCTAAAGTTATTTTCTGTTCTGCAAAATTAAGAGTTTCTGTATTATAACCCTTTAACATAAAATCCTTCTCCATCAGAACCAGCTCTTTGTCACATTACTGTTGATTTATAGTTCATCTGGAAATTTTCACCATTTGGCCATACAATATATTTTTAAAATTTGGTTAGAATTCATGTTTTCCTATGCAAATATGTTATTTCTTTAAGTCTTTCTCAAAAATGCAGGTTTCAGTTTTATTTATTTTATTCTTATTTATTTTGTTTAACATTTGTTTACTGTGAAAGTCTGACTTGGAACAAAGCCAATTTTCAGCGTAGGCCTGGGGAGAAACACTCCAGATGCATGTGTTTGTAATATATATTAATATATTACAAATATAAAAATATATATAATATATATTGATAAAAATTATAAAAGTAAAATAAAATATATATTATTAAAAAAATATATATATATATATATATATATATATATATATATATATATAAAATACTGCGGTGGTGGTGCTGCGGTAGCGTTGTCGCCTCACAGTAAGACATTTTCCTGTTCGATTCTCAGCTAAAGCGTCTTCTGTGTGGAGACATGCGTGAATGGGCGTACCTTCATTGAAGGTTGTGCATCAGAGCTGGCAACTCGGTACGTAAAAATCTACTGCCAATCATTAGCGGACCGGAGTGCCGCTGTGGCGACCCCTAACCGGGAAAAGCCGAAAGATACAACAACATGTATCTATATATATATATATAAAATAGCGATATTATATATCCCTATAATATATATTTATAATTATCATAATATAAATTAATGTCAAGGAAATCTATTTTCTTCTAAGATGATGACATTTTGAATTTTAAGAAAACTTACTATATTCATTTATCTACAAAAGGACTATAATTCTTCCATTGTACCACCCCACAAAAGAAAAATATCATCAACAAAACATTTATAAAATAAAATGTTTTCATTAAAAATATTTCTGTCATTGTATCTAATTCATTTTTCCCACATAAATATCAGTAGATTGGCATACATATTGGCCACAGGCATATTCATGGCCACACCTAATATATATAAAAGCAAATCTTCATGAAATATTAAAGAAAAAACATTGTTTTTTAAAACAAGATGCATCACTTGACATATTGTGTTAATTAACAGAGTATCTAATGAAACAATCTCCAACAGCTTTTCATAGGATCATAGGAAGTTACTAGGCTACTGGCCCTGAGGGCCTTGGGTCTATATCATATGAGCGAATCACACAAATTGCAAACGCTCATAATATCGAACATACCAGACCTCGAACTTCCTATTGTAGGGGGCTACCCCCCCACTGAATATATATTCCAACTCCAAGATTGCACTACAGTGAGGAAAGGGCAAATATCCCATTTTTCACTGTACTGTGATCTCAGAAAAAGCACTTTGAGGTCCAGTACATTCGATATTATGAGTGTTCACAATTTGTGCGATTCAATCATATGATATAGACCTGAGGGCCTTATAAGCCTAGCCAAGAGTTTAGCCCATGTTTAGACAAGACAGCACCCAAAGCACATGTCCAGCACGGAACACTGGTGGAATCCTAAGGGTGTATTTTCTGTTTCCCATCCAGTTATCGAGGTTGCGCTTGAAAAGGGGATAATGAGGTACTCTGCTTGACATGGAGAGGGAGACTGTTCCACAGATGGGGGAGTCTCTGGGACACAAAACTGTCTCACCAACAATTCCTATTGATGTCACAGACCAGGTTGAGGTCGTGTGTGTAGGTTACTTGAGTGGAGCTTGACTTGCGGATATGCAGCAGTCCCATCAAGGCGGGGTCTGAGATTGCTTTGTATGCCAGACAGAGGTCACCTCTGAGGAGTCTGTATGACACTGAGTATAGGGACATGGTTTTTAGCCTATCTATGTAGGGTAGATGTCTAAGGCCCTGGATTCTTCTGGTGAGGAACCTCTGTGGTTTCTCCAGCTACTGCATGTGTTTTGCGAGGAACATGCCAACAGGGGCATTGCACTCAATAATTGGCCTTATAAGGGAAGAATACAGGGATGTTATGACCTCCTTGTCCCTGGATGAGATACCCTTACTTATGATGTGCATCATATAGAAAGCTTTCCATACAAAGGAAGCAACATGGTGGTCAAAAGTCAGGTTTCTATCAACCTGGGTGCCCAAATCTCTCATGATTGATTGTGGTGCTTAAGATATTGTTATTAATGTGATAATATGTGGGGGACATCACTCTCCCCAAAGGGGATGATGATGATGCAATTTTTGGCATTTACCTTGAGGCCATGTTTCTGGCACCAGTAATTTGTTTGGGTCAGACCCTCTTGGAGGACGTCCACTCATTTCAGGAATTGATGACCATGCCCAGCTTACAGTCAACTGCAAACTTGGTCAGCTACAGACCACTTGATTTGGCCTGCACCTCAGAGAAGTATATCCTGAATAACAGAGGCCCCAAGACCGATCTCTGGGTACGCCGCTTGTTATGGGTCTACTGCTTGAGTTGGCTTCCTCATTTTGGTTAGGTGGGGTCAATCACTGAGCCAGTTTGCTACCCATCTGATAACATATGGATTGATTCCTAGTTGAGGGAGTTTGTCTACTATGCCTGAGTGGGGAATAGTGTTGAAGGCCTTGGCCATGTCAAGGTAGGCAGTGTGCACCATCTTCCCTTCATCCATGACTTTAGTGACTGTCTCAAAGAAGTCGACCAGATTTAACAGACATGATCTCCACTTGATAAAGCCAAACTGTGTGGGGTCAAGTATTTGGAGGTTACCAATGTCCCTGTTAATGAGGTCCATGATAATTTGTTCCATGGCCTTGCAGATCAAGCTAGTTAGGCTGATGGATCTATAATTTCCCAGATCAGTGGATGCTCCACCTTTGTGCAAAGGGGTGACAGTGGCTGTCGTCCACTCAGCTGGGACAAAGCCGGTACTCAGGCTTTGGTTGAATAGGGTGTCTAATGGTGTTGCAAGTTCTTGCCTGAGTTCATATAGGATGCAGCCTGGGATGTTTTTGGGTCCCATGGAGGCTGTATTTTTTGCCTTTGAGTGGGCAGTGATGACCTGTTCCCTAGAGATAAGGGGAGGGGGGGCACGTACTGGGGATGTCCTGATTTACGATGGAGAGCAGAGGTTTGAAGTTTTCACTGAATCTGTCAGCCAGTAGGTTGACTGTATCTACAGCATTTGTGTATATGATGCCCTTGGCCACCAGTTCTGAACAGATCTGGGTGCTTCCTTTGAGATTGCGGACATATGTGAAGAAGGTCTTATGATTTTCTCTAGTAGCTGTTGCCAATTTGAACTCAAAGTTGGCTTTAGAGGATTTCCAATTGGCTACCTGCTCCTTTCTGGTCCTAGACAGCATTTTTTTCCTTTTGTTATATAGTTTATTTATTGCAGATGTCCACCAGACAGGTTTACTCTTCCTTCTGGAGAATGATTTTGTCCTGTCAGGTATTCCTGATTCCATGCATCTATATAAGTGCTCATATAGTACTTTGGTGTAAATGTGGACATTGGCGCCAGTTCCAACGGAGGGGTAGGGGGCTGTGAATCTGTTTACACCATCCCACAGGAGGTTGTAATCAGCTTTGGAAAAGTTTTTTTGTTTGACCCTAGCTAGCAGGATGTCAGGGGAGATGCTGACTTCAAAAGTGACTGCTTTATGGTCAGATCTTACCAGGAAGGATGATACTGTAGGGGTGCTGCAGTGGTTACTCATACTCACTAGGTATTACAATAAATAATGATGCAATATTTAATGTAACAAAAATGATTTCAAAAATGTATTATTAGCTTTACATTTGTTTAATTGCATCTTTTAATATAACTAGTCACATATCCCAAAAATATTTTCAGCATTCTGTCTATATACATGGATACTGGTTCAGCAATCTATCCTCTAGATGACATAGTGAGTCTCATTGGTGGATTCCTACCATTTTCATGTATTTTGGAGAGTCATAGTACATTTGTACCACTGGTTTATCCACATGAAAAAATGTTAATAGCTCATTAGTGATGTAACCATTTATATGTAATTCAAAAATAATAGGTTTCACATTCATAGATAACATAATACAATTATCATTGATTACAATAATCCTTAATTACAATATCCCCTCTAGAACAGGTCCCATCTTTCAAATATTTTTAACTATATTTAGAACGACCCCAGTCCACTTTCATCTTGGCAACACTCATAAAAAGATTGTCTCCCTATTCTTTGAACAATAAAATTATCTCTTTTTCTCTCCTATTCCAACAGCTCAGTCACAAGAAAAGGCATTCTCCCTCAGCTTGAATATGAGCTCACTCTTGTTGCATCTACTTCTATAAAAAAATTCTAACATTATACAATTCTTCTTAAGCCAGATCTGTCAGTTTATCAGTAATTCTCCTAAAAATGATCATCACTGCCTAACTTTGATAAAAAAACATATATATATATATATATATATATATATATATATATATATATATAGCTTCCAGTTAAGCAGAGAGTATATCTTCTTCTTGGCTGTCAGTAGTTCAGACTACTGCATGAACAGTCCCACCGTCCTCCAAATTAATGTGACACACCCCTTTGTACAACCACACAAACCATAATTATTAAGGTCCTCTTCTTTAAACTCAAACCAAACTGCATTCTCCTGATCTTTCTTTCTCAGTACTAGGCCCCAAACTTTAAGAAGCCCCCCATTCCAACATTAAAGATAAAACTTCATGCACCCAAGTAATGTACATTGTTAAAACCTCATGTTAAAATTCAAACCCAATGTACTTAGAACCCATCTTGTCATATGATTGTCATTCTAACTTTTATA
>NC_056742.1:327659840-327714840 GCF_019279795.1 Protopterus annectens
TACAGCTTTGGGGGTACCAGCTTAATTGAGTTATTTCCTAAATGGCTATTACTGAGTTGTCTTGGTCAGCAAAGGTGTGCTGAAAGGATACAAGGAAAACTAAAGCTGAACAGCAACAGTGATTTTTTTTTCCTTAATCATAATTTCTGTTCAAGCCATTATTGGATGAAAAGGTTGTGTAAAAAAATTAAAATGCACTTCAAAGCATGTAGAAAGTTATGACTTGCTGAAAAAGCTGAGAGTAAGGCAAAATGTGAGAAAATGAAGGAAAAAGTAATGTGCATGGTTTGGGGAGCCCAAAATGTAGGGGGGGGGTGTCAGAGGAGAGGACTGGAAGGTGTGCAAGGGGTGTTGAAACAGTAGGCCTAGTCATCACTTCATTTAAGTCCAGACCTTTACATACAGTTGTTGTAATATATCATTGTTACAACTAAATGCCAGTAACTGCAAGTGTCCCTTTGTTAGACAGGTCAACAAAGTGTGGTATATAGGCCTGTTGTAATGTAAGAGCTTGTAGCTACAGGTCTGTGTGTGCGTACTACTTCTAAAAGTTTGCAGCACAAACTTAAAGGTTTCTTAGGAGGTGTGGCATTCACAGGATGATACTTGTACTGGAAGTGCCTAGGGGCCCCCAACTTGACATTTGCTGGGGGCCCCCAAAATGCTAACACCGGCCCTGGGGATCACGGTTAGCTTTAGGGATAAATATAGTGCTGTTTGTGTGCATTTGTGTGCTTGTCTGTCCATGTGTATCTTGTGTAGTGGAAGTGTTATTGGAAGTTTTTTTATGAAGGGTAAGATGTAGGGCTAGGTTTGAGGGCAAGGGCAGCATTAGGGTTAGTGTTAGCATTAGCACCCATTACTAAGGTGGTACAGGGGGTGGAGCCCCCCTGCCCTCTTTAGCAATTGGTGGTAACCCTAAGCCTAACACTGCCCCTTCCCTCAGTCCTAACCCCAGATCTTACCTTCATAAAAACCTTTCCATAATACTGCCACTATTCAGGTGAATTCAAGGCTAGTGTTATGGGGGGGTTTAGTGTTACTATGTATATATACATATATATATACATATATATATATATATATATATATATATATATATATATATATATATATATATACACACACATACATATATTCTGTTTTTTCCTGTATCATATCATAATGGCAGTTATAGGGGATCAATATATTCTAGGAATTTCGTAGCTAATAAATCTGCTGAAAAAAATCAAAACTGCTATTAAGACCCAATCCATTTTATAGGATATTTTCAAAGCAAATGGGTCTATTAGATATTTAGAGATTGTTTTCATCTGTGATTCTGGAATAACTTTTTCCCAATCAACAGAAAACAGAATTTGACTGGATTGCTTTAGTTTTTTCTTCCCAGTATTCTTATATTCAGGTTTGAAGATGTCTTCTACATCTGACCAGAAACATTCCTCTATGATATACAAGTAGTATTGTTGTTAAATTGTCTAAGACTGTTGCTTCAATATGTTTCTGGGATACATGAGGGTAAGTGAGATCTTGGAGTAAATGACTCACAAGGATATGTTTTAGTGCACCCTCCCCCATCACCAACAGATATGCAACATCCTTAGGGTATATCACACAGATAGATAGAGATAGATAGATAGATAGATAGATAGATAGATAGATAGATAGATAGATAGATAGATAGATAGATAGATAGACAGACTAAATACTAAATAGCATATTAAAATCCTTTAACTGGTCAATACTAAAAACATTACCTTTAGATGATGCTGTCAACCACTTTAACTATTTCTTGATACCCTCAACAGCTTAGCTCTACTATGAACAAAAAAAAAACAAAATAAAATCATCCACCCTGGCTAAACGAGTCCACAAAAATTTACTAGCAAACGAGATAAAGCTTGGAGGGAATATAAAAAGAACAAAAATTACATTAATTTGCTAAACTGTAGATAATTCCTTAAGCAAGCAAAAAAACAATTGGATAATACAGATAAAAAGCATTACCTCTCACAACAATTATCTGACCACAAAAACAACCAAAAAAAAATTTGACATACCATCACATCTCTCCTCACCCCAGGGTCCAAGCAAAACCCATCTCCAGACACAAATAAATCTCTTTCCCAAATAGCAGATATGTTTAACACCCACTTTATAGAAAGTATAGCTAAGTTTGTTAAGGATTCTAGTAAGCCCACATGTACAAACTCCACAAACAATCTCAACCCATCTCCCTCTCAAACATCCCCCAAACACAAAACACGCCACAACTTCTTCCCTTTTCTCCCCAAAATAGTCCCATTGCACACACTCAAACCCCCTCTCTCTCTCTCTCTCTCTCTCTCTCTCTCTCCAACCAGTATCCACAAGCTATAAACATAAACTTCTAATCAAATTAAAACCATGTTCTTCCTCCTATTATAACATTCCTTCCAAATACTTGAAACTTGCAGCTGATGCAATTATATACCCTGCCAGTATTCTCATCAATCAATTTATCCAAGAATCCTACGTCCCAATCCTTTGGAACAGATCTATCATATTCCCTCTACACAAAGGAGGTCAATCTAATACATTAACTAATTATCATCCTAAAGCTATCCTATCTTCTCTTTCCAAACTGTTAGAAAAATGTGTACATACACAACTCCTTAACCCCATTGTCCAGAACAATTTACTTACACTCACCCAATGCGGCTGTAGACCAGCACATAGTACAACCACTGCACTAATCTCCTTTATAGACACCATTAACAAAGGTACAGATGTTGGCCAACTAACCTCAGTACTACTGTTAGATTTTTCAAAGGCCTTTGACAAGGTCATGCACCACAAACTTCTGCAGCAACTTTCTGCCCTGGGTCTTTCTCTACCCTCTCAGCAGTGGTTTACCAGCTATCTATCTGACAGCAATTTACAGTCATCTGCACACTTAATTAATTATAGGCCGGAAGTGCTGGCCTGAAGGTCTGAGAGCAATATATCAAATAGGAGAAGGTCCAAATCTGAGTCCTGTGGTAAACTACTATTAACTTTTTTGCTTTCAGAAGTGGCACTTGCTACTCTAATTACATGGGTTTGTCAGAAAACCAGTTAGCTATCCATCCCACAATAAAAGGATTTATATTCAAATTTACAAATCTATTAGTAAGGCCTGCACAGGGAATAATGTCATAGGCCTTGGCCAGATGTAAACATGCTGTATGTACTGCATAACCACTATCCACTGCTTCAGCTACTTTTCAAGGAAATTAATGAGGTTAAAGAGGCAGGATATTCCTTTGATAAAACCAGATTGATGAGGCTCTCTGGTTAAGAAATTTTCAATGTATAGACAAAGTCTGAAATAATGTGCTCCATAGATTTAAACGCAAGGCTATTGAGACTAATTGGTCTATAATTATGAGGGTGTGTGGATGAGCCATCCTTGTGTAATGGCATACATACATGCATACATACATACATACAAATATTTCAGGCATGGCATTAATGCCCTTCTAGCTTGCCAATATACCAAAACACTTGTTCCCATAATAAGTGTCCAGGCTGTTCTTAAAAATATCTAAACTAGTCTTGCTTTAATGTAATTTGGTAGTCTGTTCCATGCATCAGCTACTCTGTCAGAGAACCAATTAGTGAACTTCTCATTCCTATAGAATCTTCTACTCAGGTTGTCTGATGATTCTCTAGCACTTTTTGATAGCCCCAAACATTCCCAGAGGTAGTTGTCTCAAAATGCTCTATATACTGAATAACATCTCCTCTTAGATATCTGTAAGAGACACTGTGCAAGTTCAGATATTTTAGTCTTTCATAATAAGTAAAATGTTCACATCCATGGATGCCCTTGATATATTTCTGCTGTACTCTTTCCAATTTACTCATGCTTGTTTTCTTATAGGGTTTCCATGTTGTTATACCATACTCATGTTTAGGTCTAATGTAACTAACAGACAATGACTTCATCATTTTTTCTAGAATTTATAAATCTTTTTATGCTACCTATAGTTCTATAACTATCATTAACCAATTGGTTGATATGATTAGAAAAATTCATAGCTGAATCTACCCATATACCCAGGTCCTTAAATGAATCTACAATTTCAATCACTGTGTGCCATATTAAATATTCACCTTTCAATTTATGTCTCCCAAATCTCGTATGCTTAGTTTTTGATGTATTTATCAGCATGTCATTCTCCTGTGCCCAAATGGTCAATTTATTCAAGTTATTTTGCAGACATGCCTTATCTGTAACACATGTAATCAGTTTACCCAGTTTCAGGTTGTCTGCATATAGACTGTAGAACACTTCAGATGAAAAAGCTAGGTCCGAAAGATACAATCTAAACTGGTATGGACCTAAGACAGAGGCCTGTGGGACACCCTGACTCTGTAACCAAGGATTTTGCCTGTCCAGTTGCTGTTTGATGCTTGCCATGTCCTATATGTAAGCCATGCAGCTATCCATCTTATCACGAGTGCATCAATACCTAGTTGTATTAATTTATTGATCAGTATTTTGTGTATGACCCTGTCAAATGCTGAAGATAAATCTATATAAATTACATCACAGCACAATTTTTCATTCATAGCTGTTATTATATTGTTATAGAACATCATGTTACAGGAGGTAATAGATCTATTTTCAACATATGCATGTTGCTATATGGTTTGAAGTCCAAACCTATCCGGTTCTGACAATAAATTATCCAATATTACCTACTCCATTATTTTTCCACAACATGAAAGTAGACTTAAGGGTCTATATGACTCTGGGTTTGTCATACTCTCCTTTCCCTTAAAGACAGATTCAATAATCACATGTCTCCAATCTTGCGGCATCTCCGTATATTTATATGACCTAGTGAATAACAGATGTAATGGTACCATAAGTTCTTGCTGAAGTGTTCTCAGGTCATTGTTACTAACTCTGTCTCCTCCCTGTGCTTTGTTTGGATCCAATTTGTGCAGTTCTTTTTCAATATAATCTAATTCAATTCCAGTATTTGGGGTTAACTGGATGTCAGTAGGACAACTTATCACCCATTTTGTGGAACCAAACTGCTTTGTTTAAGATTTTGTAAATATATCTATAATTTGTTGTGTCTGCGAATAAATTTTAGAATCTGCACACAGTTTATCAAATTGTATGTCTTTACTCCTTCCACACATTATGTATCTATAAAAAGGTTTCCTATTATTCTCAATATCTTTATATACATTTTCTTCAATTTTTTCTTGATCTAGTCTCACACTGTACTTAATCTGTTTGTCTAGCTTGTTTATTTCAGTTTTCAAAGTTGTAGTTCGACCTCTCTTCCATTTCTTATATTTTTTCTCTTGCCTTAATCAGATATCTAATATATTCCCTTGATGTTGTATGCCTAGATCCTGATGTTAAACATTTTTTCAATTTTTTGCATTGAAACAGTTTCTCTTTCAAAACTTTCCACATTCCATCTGCCCCTTTTCCACTGAACACCTCACTCCAGTTAGTTTTGTATAGTGACTGTTTTCCCTCCATATAATCTGTAATTAACCTTCTATGCATTGGTTTAGATTTCAGTTTGTTAGAATTATCTAGCAGCAAATTAACCTTTATAACCCCATGGTCACTGCATATCATCGGTGGTAAAACCTGACTTGAAGTAACAGTAATTTCTTTAGGAACACAAACAATATCTAGTATGTTCCTTTCCCTGGTAGGTTTTTTGACAATCTGAAGCAATTGTTCCTGAACATATATTGTGAATAATTTCCTTACTAACGTTATTGAATCAATATTATTCCAGTCTGTTTCTGGTAAATTTGAGTCCCCAGCTAATATTATCCTTCCCTTCTGTGTTTCATGCAAAAAATGAATGAATTCCTCTAGGTCATCTGCACTTGACCTTGGTGGTCTACACACTCCAACAATTATGTGTTCCAGAGTTGACTTCATTGTCACAATTACACAGCCTATAGTATTGGTGTTATCATTGAACATGTAATAATCACAGGTCTCATAACAATCTTTATTTATTTATTTAACATTTATTAACCAGGAAAGTCTGACTTGGAACAAAGCCAATTTTCAGCAGAGGCCTGAGGAGAAATGCTCCATATGTATGTCTTTGTAACATGGGAGGAAACTGGATCACCCGGAGAAAACCCACATGAATGCAGGCTCTGCACAGAAGGCACCCCAGCCAAGAATCGAACCAGAGCACCTCTTGCTGTGAGGTAACAACACTACTGCTGCACCACTGTGCCAATCTTTAATCCCTATCATAATACCTCCACCTGATTTTTTTTAGAATGTCTGTTACAGTAAAAAAAAAAAACATTTATATCCTGACAAAAATGATTTCCAATCATTGTTCTTTAATCATGTTTCACAAACAATGACATCAATGTTGTGGTAACGTAGCAAATTTTCCATTAAAAAAACTTCATTATTAATGCTCATAGCATTAACAACCATCAGAGATGCATCGAATGTTGCTATCTGTGAACTGTTAAATTTTCAACCTGGCAAAAATCCTGCCTAGTGTTTGTCAAATATTGCAAAATATCTACTGCAAAAATTTGTTTCCCTGATCTTGACAAATGCACACCATCCTGCCTGAACACGTGTGCCCAAAACTAGGCTTGGATGCTCTACACATTTCTGTTTTTTAAAACAAGACATTTTTCCATGTAAGTATTTACCCCAAAAATGTTTTCATTCACAGTGACCTGACTATCCTTTCTATAGGTGATTTGTGAAAAATATGTCCTGACACCAGTACAAGCTATACTATCTAAGAATGCTGTCAGTTCCCTACTAACAGTCAGAAAATCCTTGCGGATGACATCATTTGTACCGACATGAATAAAAACGGATCCATACTTCTTTACATTAAGGTGTTTCAAGGCTTGTCTCATGTCTCCTATGTTTGCTCCTGGCAAGCATAACACTGGCTGTTTTTCAGACTTCAGGAATGTGTTTAATAGAAAGGCTTAGATTAAAGAGGTTAAGTAGCGGTTCAGAAAGGCCATATTTGGCACTGATAATCAGGCAACCTTGTAAATTGTCACGGTTCATAGATTTTGAAAGGGCTGAGAGAACTTGTTCCATAGTAACTAAAGGGGTGGTTTGGATTATGGAAACTGAGGGATAGCTGTAACTGCAGGTGGAGTAAAATTTGCAGTAAATTTGTTAGTTAGGATATTAGCTATTTCATTCTGGTCAGAGAGTGTAGTATTATTGTAGACTATCTCCAAACACTGTTGGGTGTTAGTTGTTAACTGCCTGGCATAGTTAAAGAAAGATTTGTAGAATTTTTTGGTGTAAGTGGTTAATTTCAGTTCATGCTCTGTTTTGAGCTTCCTAGTGGTTCCCTTAAGCTCTTTGTTAGTTTTCTTAAGTGTGTTCTTAAGTTAGGTAGAATGAAATATCTTATAAGTATTAAACAGTTTCTTTCTCTTATTATATAATTTATTTATATGGATATTCCACAACATGGGCTTATTTTTAAACTTCTCATTATATTTAGTGTGGATAGGGACTGCCTTATCAGTGCAACTATATAAGTGGAAATAGAGGTCAGAGACATTGGTAACAGCTCTAGCAATAGAATCCTATAGAGGATTACAGCAGAATGTATTTAAGTCATCAAGTAACTAAAGGTTTGCTTTTGTGAAATCACTCTGCACAGAGCTATTTAGAGGGGAAGTACCATCTGTTTTAAAGGGGAACGTCATTAAATTATGGTTTGATTTAACAAAGACATGTTGATATATATGGAGATGTGCAAGAAGTGGCCATGTTTGTGAGGACTGGATCCAAGATACTGGGCCCTAGCAGGATGGTCAGCTATTTGTGAAAGAGAGTTAGCATTAATGTCAAAGAAACACTAGGCATGCCAACCATTAGCAGTGTAATTCAGCCAGTTTATTGACGGATGGTTGAACTCCCCTAGGAGAAAGGTTTTTGGTTTAATGAAATTTCAGCTAATGCATTAATACAGCTATCATGCTCAGAAGGAGACATAGCTAGTTATGATATGGTAAATTTTATTTTATTTTATTTTATTTATTTAACATTTGTTGACCGGGAAAGTCCGACTAGGTTCCACAGATCCTGTTTTCAGTGGAGACCCAGGGAGAAATGCTCCAGACGCATGTCTTTAGAATGTGGGAGGAAACCAGAGTACCTGGAGGAAACCCACGCGAATGCAGGGAGAACTTGCAAACTCCACACAGAAGGCAACCCGGCCGAGAATCGAACCAGAGAACCTCTTGCTGTGAAGCAACAGCATTAACCGCTGCACCACTGCACCACCCGATGAGGTTTGAGGTTTGGTAACAAACCAAGTTGTCCTAGGACATCTTCAGAAGGGGTTAGGCTGATATATTAATGGGAGTTAAGTGGGTTGGGGAGGTAAAAGGGTTAAATGGAGGGAGGGATGATTGGGAGGAAATGAGATAAGAGTGGGGAGGGGCTTAAGGGGTTTAGACAAGTATAGCTGGGTAAGTAATCACATTTTGGCGTGAACTTCCTACAGTGCAGGTTTATGTCCAAGACGACCTTAGGTACTGCAGCTATGGTCAGGTGGGCATGGCAGAGGTAGGTAAGTTTAGTCAGTCATGGTTTGGGGGTGTGCTAGTATTTGTGGTTGTTTATCACAGGGTCACTTTTCTGTGATTTGTTAGTTGTTCAATGTTTCTGGTGGTCCAGTTTTGGGGATTTATGATTAGGGACTGTGGGGGTGGTCATTCAAGTCTGAAGATCCAAGAGTGAGGCTTTTATGTTTGTATTAGTTGCTGCATATGGTCAGCAGCATTGTTGTGATTTGGCTGAGAGCTTACATATGAGTTTAGGGAGTTTGGCTATGTTATTGGGTTTCTGAGATTTAGAAATATGTGAAAGTTGTCTCTGTAGGAGTTAATATTGTGCGGTGGTTGTCGGATGGCTTTTGGGGACATTGCTGGATTGTCTCTGGTGTCTTCTTGTGGCTGGGCTGTGTTTGTTGGACTCACAGGTGTCAGTTTGTGGTGTTTCATGGGTGCTGGTGCAGTGTTGCTCTTTGCGCATGCATGTCTGCCTTTTTTAGAAACGGAGAGGTATCTTAATTTTATTTCCCCTCAACTGTACAGATTTTCACAGAGTGACAGCTTTAGGCTGATGTTTTGATCCACTCATTGTTTTTGTTTTAGACTCGCTGTCATGTGGTTTTCCACTGAAAATGAGCCACTGGCTCGGTCGGACTAACTTGATCAACGAATGTAAAAAAAAAAAAAAAGGAAGAACTGTATGCTGATGGTGGTGGGGCAGGGGCGGATCCTGGTACATTGGCAGTGCTCTAAGTTTATAGGAGCAAAGATTTGGAATGAGTCCCTGTTTGTTGCTTTGTCCCCTCATGAGCTTGTTGAGGTTCCCGTGGTTGTGGATGGAAGCCTGGTTTTGGTTTCGGGTCTCCTGGTGCTTTGGATGTCATCATCTCCCCCCTTTGCATTTTCCATGTTGTGTTAAAGTAACTACATGGCAATTTAACAAAAATGTCTTCTCATTCAAAACAGTAGATTTGTATGTTACAGCTAGAGGGTCATGTACAGTCTGATGCTGTTACACTACTACTTTGAAATATTATGAGATAAACATTGCCCTTTGCCAAATAAGGCTGAGTTTTTAAATGTGAGAAAGGCCTTTAGACCTAAAATAATGTACCTGGATTATAACTGTGCAGACACTGTGTGAAAATGGAAGTGTATACATGTAGCTGTTGGCTATTGAGACTGGGGGGGACTCGAGAGGAGGGCTGCTGCTGGGCTTTGGTGTGGGTGGTCTTCCTGCAAACATGAACTGCGTTGGATGGGGTGCTGTGGTGCTGACCTCTCGGGGGGGGGGGTAGATGAGGAGTTTGGTAGCCTCAATTCTGGAGTTCCGAGGGTTTCTGGCTTGGTGTTGCTTGCTGCGTGTGCCTGCTGCACGTGCGTTGTGACTGCCCTTTGGCAGCTCACTTATGGACAGGTCACAGGGAGACAAAAAATAAAAAGGAAGAAAAAGAAAGGGAAAAGGAAGGAGAAAGAAAAAAGGGAAAAGAGAAGCCTTTAGGGTATCATTCATGCAGTTTAGCAGGATTTCCAGATTTCCGGCTCATACTGTGGTCTGTTCCTCATAAATTCTGTGGTTTTCTGGCTGATCATGCATATGATTTGGCCTTGTAGTTTTGGTCTGTTCCTGGTGCAATTTCTAGTTTCTGGCAAACTGTCAAAGAGGGAGGGTACAGAATAAAAGCATGATTTTCAGGCTTTGGTTCATTAAAAATGCAGGTTTAAATCAATGGGCAGTTCTAGTGGCTTTGAACTGTTGGTGATTTTGCTTTTGGTTGTCACTACTGGCTGAGTGCTTTCTGACTAAGGCTTTGCTTTGGAGTGTCAGAGGTGTTTCCGTCTTGAAGTACTGATGTTTGGGAATTTTGAAGGCATGTTTGTTTGTTTACTTAATAATGCTTTGGCTTTTGTATATATAGAGAATTTTCAGTGTTGGGGTGGGGATAGAGCATGTGTCTTTGTGGTTGTGGGCCGGAGCTATGGTTGCTTGAAGAGACTGTGTTGCCATTTTGCGGGTTGCGAGTTTCCTACTCAGTGGCATATTCGCCGGTCAATACTACAGTGCATCAGCAGAGGTGCCAGTATCTACTGCAGATTACAGAGGCAGACCCCCCTTTTTTCTTTAACTATGGTTTTGCAAAAAAAAAAAAAAAAACCCAGAAACACTACTAACAATGCAATCAACACTAGTAATGGGCAGGGCAGGCTCTACTCTCCATGTACAGCAGGATGGATTTAACCATGATGGTGGGAGTCCTTTGTTGACCTGCATTTGTGTTCGAGTTTTGTGCAAATCTTGACATAATTCCTAAGGTATTATCTGGCATTTAGATTTGGCCTCAATGGCTCACAAACCTTGTATGCTAACGTGGTTAGAAAATATCTGGATGGGTTTTGTGTCTAAAATAAAGTGAGTACATATGTTCATAGAATTGCAGTATACAGTATGATGCATCTCAAACATTAATTAAAAAAAAAAAGAGAAACATTGCATGGAGCTTCTTTATGATATCACTAGTTAGAATAGCTGCAAAAGCACATCAGCAGTTCTGGAGCGCACTAGTCGGGAGGAATTTAGTTAACGTTGGTTGCATTTTTTTTTTTCCCAGGTTGGCAGTCTGTTGGGTTGTGTTTTATCTGGATTCTGTGTTGGTTAGTGTGTCATTTGGAGATGGAAGGTTAAGAGCTAGGCTACTGGTTTTACATTATAAGCTAGCTTGGCTTATACAGTGTGCTAATTGATGTGGTCTGGAATTGCAAGGTTATCCGGGTTGTGGATATTGATATGTCCCTTCATGTGTGGGATTTAGCTGCAACATACTCGAATGGCAGTTAAATTCATATTGGGTATTTGATTGGGTCATTGGAAGCATAGCCTCAGTTATGGTTGCCTTGGCATAGATGGGTGTGACGTTGGTACATTCCTTCCCGGATTGGCAGGAAAGTGTTTTTGAAGATGTTTTGGCTTGTGAGTTACGTATTTTAAATGATTTACATGTATTTTTCTTTCTTGCAGATGGGAGTTTTGGAACACTGCTGCTATAAGTTGGAATAGGTGGGTATAAGGTGGAGCATTCTCTTTACATATTAGAGGTTTTACGTTGTCCTTTTCTTTGTAGATGGTGGTGTGCCAAATACCAGTTGTGGCGATACGCAGTGAATTCGCAGATGATGGAAGCAGTGGCAAGCAAGATGAAATGGCTTTGAAAGGTAATGGATTTCTTGCATGGATTTTGATTGTTGGAAATGCTACACAATGGGGCTGTAGAGGGAAATATGTTGGGGCAAGGTGATGCAGGGGTTTGTTTATAGGAGGTTTGGGGTTTACAGGCAAGGCAGAATCACAACAGTCATAGGAGCATAGGAAGTTATGGGGTTAATGGTTTAGGGTGTGGTAGGTAGCAAAGATCAATTTTATTTCCACATGCTGCTTCTATTGTCTTTCTTGGGACAGGGGTAGAACCCTAGGGTGAGTTTAGTCACCCATCCAGTTGTTTGGTAGTGGGATAAAGAGGTATTGTTATTGTATATACAAGGCAGTGTTTTGTTTCAAACATGGGTTTTTGGTGAGTTAGGTATTTCTGAAGTTGCATGGCAGCTACTTTAAGGTGGTTACTTTGGTAGGGGTTAATAAGTTGGTGTGTTTCACCATGGAAGTTACCTTTGGGTTATTTCACCGGGATGTTCTTTGGGGTAGATGGATAGTGTTGGTCATGGAGTTAGGCATTTTGTTGAGAGATTCAGTAGTTTTAACTTTCCCTGCCTTATTTATTAGTTAACAGCTTGGTTGAGAAACCTCATGAGATGGTTAAAAGGATACCAGAATAGGCCTTTTGATGCAATGAACTTGGTAATTTTGTATGTGTATCAGTCTTATCATGAATATGGGTGGTAATAAAAAAAATAAATAAAAATTGCTAAGATATCTTAAGTCCGGTTGTTTGGCATTTACTAATGCATGCATTTCGTACAGTTGATGAAAGAGCTGTGCTCTTAATGGTGCATAATGCCATTAAGAAATGGGCTTTGCAGGTGTAGAAGATTTACAGTTTTTCTTTTACAGATCACACTGAGGTCGCAGATGGAGACTTGCTGAGCTGGCATTTTTGGTGGTCTGAAGGAATTTGGACTCGACAGGTGAGGGAGGCTGCTGAGGAATGTATCAGCTGATGGAGCATTAGGAATGAGGTGATGGATTTGCAGCAGAGCAGCTGTATATGGGTTTGATTTGTTCATTGCTGTGGAAGCATCAGGGTGCATTTCACACTGTCTTGTTGATAGTCGTTTTTTTATTTTTCCTTGAATGGATTTGGTGGGCAGATTACTATGGTAGCATACCAAGTTATGTTACTATTTGAAGGAGATATTAGGTAAATTGAGGTAGGTAAGATGATGGTTAGGATTACATGATTGTGGCAGGTTTAAGGGGATGGTTGTAGAAGAGGTTTTGGTAAAAGGGGTGTTGTCTTAGTTGGGATTAACAGGTTGCATTGAATAAGTGGATCAGGATGGTGAGCTGGGTGGTGCTTTGTGTATAGGAGGAATTGACTTTGAGTGACAGCAGTTTTACAGGAGGTAGGGTTGGATTATTTTACCACATTTTGGAGGGTGAGGGGTAGTCACTGACCTGGTGTGGCTGGAACCAGTAGGCATTTCAGACTGGTAAAGGCTTTGTATGGTGGTGTAAGTAGCTTGTCTACATGGGCTACTTTATTTAGTTTCATTAGGGTGTGTTTCAGTGCTGGTATGACACGGTGGGTTTGTGACAGGATTCTAAGGTGCTTTACAGATGATGGTACACTGAATAATGTTTGGCTTGATTCTTCCCTTTATGGGAAGTAGTGGGTTGAAGAATTTGAGTTGAAGGGAGAGGGAACAACCTGGTCAGGCTGGTTGGTGGAGAAGAGGGACAGGCTTGCCCTCTTCTGTCCCTCCTCCGGTGTGTGGAGGTTTATTCCAAGGATTTGTGGAAAGGAAATGAGCAGCTGGAGGAAGTTTGCTGAAGAGGTAAGCAAACAGAGGTAAGGATGCTGCTTATTTGGTTGGTAATTTGATGAATGGTTTATGAAGTGAGATGGGACGCTGATTCATAAGCAAAGTAAGTGAGCAAAGGTATGGGCACTGCTTACTGGGCAGGATGAGCAGGGACAGTGTCCTGATTAACATTACAAGGAGGTTTATGCTGTGTTTAGAATCAACTATGCTATGTCCAGTTGTAAATAAAATTCGTAATCAAAGTTATGGAAGTTTAATAAAGGTCGTCAAATGTCATTCGGTGTGATGTGTTTATTGAAGGGGACCAGGACAATTAGTCTTGTTTATGGTGAAATGGGCCGCCAATAGTTTACATGTGGTGTCCATCTGTCATGAGGTGATGATATCCTTGACAAATACTGATACTCCCCCACAATTTTCAGTAAGTCTAAAGAAGTGATAGGTACTATATCCACAATTAGAGGGACCACTTTCATTGTTCTGAAACCATGTTTCTGTAATTACACATATATGAATGTGTTTGATTTGCAGGAGAGCCTCAAGTCCAGCTACTTTTTGTTAAGATTACTGGGATTAAGCAGAGCCACATTAATGTGTTCCAAATTAGAATTCACTAGGTTGGAATGTTCATCAAATGGACTCTGCCTAAAAAAAGACATTATGGGGAGAATAAAGGCTTTAGCCAGACTGTCAAAGCCTTGGTAAGAGATGTGAAGGCCAGCTCTGGCAAAGCAGGAAGACTTGTCAGCCATCTCATCCCAAGATGACACAAGATCCCCCTATAATGATGCCAGCTACACAGTAAATTATTAAAGCCAATCATCTTGTCTTTGAATCTTAGTATCATTTTGGGTGATGGCAAAATATCACTCAATACCAGTGTTTTTCCTGCCTCAGACAAATGCATCGCAAGTGCAATCATATCCTTCTGTATGTCTTTCTGGGCAGAGTGTCTAAGGTCATTCACCCCATGTGGATGACTATCGGTCATAAATGATTATTTGTCAAGATGGAGGGAACTTAGACCCCTTGTCATGTCCTAGATCCTGGCTGTAGAAAGATAGCTAACCGTCACCCTATTCTTATCCAGCTTGGTGAGTATGGTGTCCGTATGCCTTACAATAAAGCCTATTATTAATAAAACATTAACATGATTTGATGCAGTCTCATTGGGCCATAAGAACATGAAGACCACACCATTGTGACTCTTAGAGATATATGTCTTAGGTGTGAGTATGAATGGTGATGGTGGATGTGTTGCAGTGTATACTAATGTCTGAGGTTTCTTAGCCTTTACCTAGGCAGCTTAGGTAGTGTTCTTTTAACATCTTCAGCTTAAGTTAGTGTAGTGAAAGGGCTGTATGCCATACGTGTACATGTGTTGTGCTTACTGAATGAGTTCTGAGTTGAGAAGGTAGCCTCCATAAATTACCTACACCTATCACATACCAAATCATGGTGAGGTAACAATAAGGAGTTTTTGGTAAGCATGAGGCAGTTACTACACTGTCTCTACACAAGGGGAAACAGCTGACTGAGATTCCATGTTGTCCAGTACAGATGATGGGTAATGCAGTGGTGCAGTGGTTGTCATTGTCACCTCACAGCAAGAGGTTTTCCAATCTGATTCTCAAATCGGGTGCCTTCTGTATGGAGTCTACATGCCCTACCTGTGGTCATGTGGGTTTCCTCATGGTGCTCTGGTTTCCTCCCACATTCCAAAAACATGCATCTGAAGCATTTCTCCCCAGGCCTCTGCTGAAAATGGGCTCAGTCCCAGACATACTTTCCTGATAACAAATGTTAAATAAATAATATATGAAATAAAGGGATAAAAGATAGGTTTAAGAAAAGAATGAATGACTGGGCTAGAAAGAATGAATGACTGGGCTAGAAAATGTGATAAATTACAAAATGGCTAAAGGATAAAAGAATGAGCCATGACCACTGTAGTATTACTCTCAAACAAGGGAGGAAACTGTGCAAATTATGTCAACAATGAAAGCACTTCAACCGATAAAACAAAAAAAAATCGGGCCTCAAACACCTTTCAGACCACTGACAAGTGGAGTACCACAGGGGTCAGTCCTGGGTCCTCTCCTGTTTAGCATCTCTTTCTCATACATCCAGGCTAATACAGCAGATCTTTGGCTAACAAAGTTTGCAGATGACTTCAAACTAGGAGCCATAATAGAATTGCCTAATGATGTGGACATTCTACAAAGGGGCCTCACTGAGACTGATGCTTGGTGTCAAAGTCATGGCCTCCAGCTAATGCCAAGAAGTGCATTGCCATCCCCTTTGGGAAAAACACTGTTCCCATGAACTACCACATAGGTGGTAGCCTACTAAACAATGAAAGTGTGTTAAGAGACCTTGGGACACAGGTGGACAGTAGTCTCTACTTTGATAATCACATTGCCACAGTAGTCAGGCAATCCTTCTACATGGCACACCTCATCACAAAAGGGTTCTCCTCTAGAAAAAAAGAGGCCATTGTTCCTCTCTACTCATCCTTCATCAGACCCATCATAGAGTACAATGCCCCATTTGGCATGTACCTCACAAGACATCAACAACTAGAAAGGCCACAGAAATACTTCACTAAGAGGATTACTGGCCTCAAACAGATGCCATACACAGACCATCTCAAAAAACTCCAACTCTACTCCATTGCTTATCGACTACTCAGAGGCGGCCTCTGTCTAACATACAAAGCCATGTCAAACCCAGATCTGTTGGAGATGCTACACTTAAGGAAACCCCAATCTCTCCGAGCCACATGCTCCAGGGACCTAAACCTTGTCACCATAATAAACAGAACGTGCTGGAGGGATAAATTCCTGTCCCAGAGACTTCCCATACTCTGGAACAGACTACCCATTCACATCAAGCAGAGTTCCTCATTAGCCCTCTTTAAGAACAATCTTGACAATTGGATGGGAAATAGGAAATTCACCCCAGGGATCACTACTGTGGCTCTGCTCGACATGGGTGCAGGAAAATAATGTTTTGGGTAGTCAAAGCCAGGGAACTTTTTTTGGCTTGGTTTATATAGGCCCCAGGGCCAATAGCCTGGTACCTACCTATGAACCTATGAAATAACAGGCAAAGCTTTAGGGATACCTCCCTTTGTCAATGCTCCTGTAGTAGTTACAATGTCCAAATAATTGTAAAAATGATAGATTATGCAGGAGGATGTAAGTAAAAAAATAACAGTGGCAATTTCAACTAAATAGCATCACACAATGTTTCTATCAAGTCAATATACACAAAGAACATTGAGTAGTCTAACTCATTGGATCTGGATGAAGTAACTAATATCTACAGATAATATAAAAGAGCAGTTTCAAGTGCAGTAACAGTACAGCAATCAGGTAAAAAAGATAAATCAGAAAAGTAACCTTGTACTCTCTACTGTGGTACTGTAGAGCTTTAAATATCAGAACTCTATAGTAATCAGTAACAAGCAGAAATTCAACACCAGATATCAAAAAGTGCAGTCAGTAACTGAGATTAAAAGTGAATTTGTTTTTATATACCTAGTATGAGCAAAAACAACACTGCAGTATTATCTTAAAGAATGCCTGTAGCAACAGAACAAACACTGTGTATTTTTGTTCTAGGTCTGAAAATTAATGGATATAACAATGCAGGTACACTGTGACGATGTGTCATTTTCTTTAACATTAAAATGCCAGTTCTGTGGAAGAAAAGCATGGAGTCCTGACTGTGACAGCAATTGAAGCTTGGGTAATAGATATAGGATGGGTTGACGACAGCCCAGTAAAATCATTTTTTCTTTTGGAGGGGGTGCCCAATGTCAGTCAATCATCAACACTGCCGGTGGTTTAATGATTCATTTGTTCCCTTTAAGACCAGGGCCATTTCCAGTCTTATTCACCCCTGTGAGATAAGGGCCATCTACTTTAATGTCTAAGCTGCTAACCCACACCCTGATAACTGACATGAGTGCCCTCATCTTTGCTGGAGTCTACACTACCTCCCTTATGCTTGCATGCTTATACACACCTGTATTGAGGGCTACCATCATCAGCTTGCTAAATGCAACCCTATCTCTCTTGTCCCTTACTTTGGGCAACAAGCATGCCTGCACTTGCTTATCGGCAATCGATGTAACAAAACCACCAATGTCTTCCTCCCATGACAGGCTGGTTGGGATCTGCCACTCACACTTGTCAGATAACTCTTCCAGTTCCTAAGACTCTAATCAAACCCAGGTCTTAGGGTTGCCACCTTTTCAAATTCCCAAAGTAGGACATTTGTTGTACAAATATGAGATTTTGCAGGACAAAACATACCCACAGCCAGTGCAAAGGTTAGAACTTTATTTTTTTGCCCAAATAAAACATCATTCTTATAGCATTTTAGCTGCTTATGCTATTTCTTATAATATTTAGATGTTTCAGATAAAAAAATAACATTTATGCAACTATTAAAGACAACTTGGGAATATTTTTGTCTCCTAAAATCTCAGGACATTTGCCATTTTTTAGGATTTTTCACAGGGCAGAACTGCTCTAAGAGGAACAGGTGGTAACCAAGGTCATTTGAGGCAAATTCTGTGCATTAACCTTACGTGCCAGAAATCTGGCTTATATCAGAATGTGTTACACAAATCGAGGTCCTGAAGGTTTTATAAAATAATCAAAGAAAGTAAGGCGACTGCTGCAGTGTTGGCCATGTGTCTAGATTTGATAGGCCTACTGTAAAGTATACAATACTTTTCAAGTGTGCTGCCCATTTACATACACTAAACATTTTTAAATAAAGGGTATTTTTCATGCCTTTAGTAGATAACTTTTCATATAAAATGGGGAATCTTAAGTTTAAAACATACTCGAAGAAGAGTGGGTTAGTTACAAAGGATAATCACTGAATGTGTGCATTAATATAAAGAAGTGGATAAAACTTAAACTGCCTTTTCTTTTACATTAATGGATTGATCAAAACTATCCAGAACTTGTTTCCCCCCTTTCTCATCACAAGTTTTGGGAAACTGGATTATACTTAACTGTATTAGAGAGGTACTTCTTTGTTTGTTTAACATGTTATTATCTGGTTATGAGCTTTTCTCAAGAGCAAGTTCTTTGATGATACTGTGAGAAATATATAGTCTTAAATGATCAGTATAATCTCTTCACACTTTGGATGCAAGTCCTCATTACAGAAATGTTCTGACATCATGCAGACCTTTGATTGTAAATCTAGCATGTCTTTGAAGTGCTAATTACTGCAATTAAGACCATTAGCAGCAAATTAACCTAATCTTTTCTGACCTGAATTTTAAATAAAGCTTTTAACTGCTATGATAGGAAACTGATTTTGCATTTTATGTCTTACGTTCATTCCCTTTACTGGTTGTCCTATAATATATTCTGATGATTTTTGCTAAATTACCAACAGCTTATAATGTGTGTTGATTTAAGTCTATAATTGTTTCTTTTTCAGATTATAATTATACATGGATCTCCTATATAACTCATTTAGGAACTTTTTTAATGTGCTTTTTTATATATGAATGTCTAAACCCTCAGAAGAGTTCATTACGTAAGGATTACAAAAAGAGACAGTGGAATGGTAAGACATATCAGTTTAAGTGGTACAGTTCTAAAATGTTAAAAGTGTGGGCTCTCCATTACAAATGTTAAATATATATTTTTTTTCATTTTTACAGAAATTAGAACATTGAATATGAAACTCCTAGCAATCTTGGATTTGATTAGTAAAGCATTTTACTACAGGAAGTAATCTGCATCATATCAGTTGGCACTCCTATGTCAGATCACAGATAAGCTGAGCATATGTTTAGATACATTTAAATAAGAAATGTTTAAAAAAATCACAACATGAAACCCATTTGTGACACTCAGAATATAGTCATATCTCTGGATAGTTAATGAAAAAAATGCTATATTTACCTGCTTACTAAAGTGAGTATAGCATAACCAGGCACATATCCTATAAAAAATGCATTACATGATGTGCATTATGCAAAGTAGACCAAATTATTAATTTTACAATCAGCATAAAGTTGAACTCAATATAACAGCCAGATATTGGATGTTTAAAATGTAAGGCAGACCAAATAAATTTGCACACACTGCAGGAGCGACAAGCAAAGGTCCCTATAAAATCAGCCTATATGAATCAAAGTAGTCTGTTGTCTATAACACAGCTGAACCCCAGTCTAAATGACTGCATGTCTTTAAAACCTGTTCCCATGTCACATGATTTATTTCAGTGATTTGATTTGTCTTTTGAGGTTTGAAATGATTGTGGAACTGTGTTTTTTTTTTTTTTATGGTCTGGAGAAGTGGCTGTTGTCACGAAAGCTCTTACCATTGTGTTATGTGAATAAATAGTTTGGATTTTAACAAGCTGTGGTGGTCGACTGTTTGTTTTTTACTACTAGCAAAATGACATAGGGCAGGATTCACGAAGGCTTGCACGGAGTGTAAGAGACGTGCAACACTCCATGCAAGCCTCGCGATCCAGGAACAGCCCTAAACTCCGTGTAAGAGACCAGCTAAAACGTCTCTAACACGGACTGGGCGTGGACATGCTAAATACCTCACTTGCATCCGAAAGGTATGCAAATGAGGTATATTAGCGATCCACGAGGCAGAAACCAGTCCGTGTAGGAGACGTTTTAGCTGCAGAAATGTACTCAGTTGACAACTGAGTACATCTCTGCAAAATCAACAACGGAGCGATGTCAGCTCCAAAAAAAGGTTGCATATGAGTCAGGTAGCATGCCAATGGCCAAATATGTGGCCATTGGCAAGATAACCCGATGCAAAAATATAAAAATAATGTTTTTTTTTCGGAAATTGCCGATGTTTAAACCCAGCGCAGCCCAGCAAACGGGCTGCGCTGTATAAAACTATAAAAGAAGGTTATAAACCCACAAATGTGGGTTTAATGCAATACATGGAATGACAATGCAGGGACCAGCAGACAAAAACCAACATGGCCACCGTGTAGTGGTTGCTAAGGGGGGAAGCTGAGCCTAAGACATGTAACTAAGCATTAGTAGGCAATCTCATGTAAATGAGGGTTAGGATACTGAATCCCACAGTCACATAGCAAATGAGCACTGTATGAGTAGTGTAAGAGATAGAAAAGGGGGAGGAATAGAGTAGGAAATAGGTGACATCACAGGGGGGAATGGTAGACAGAAACGCAGTTCATTGTAGCCCAGTGTAACATGACAGATGACAGGCACAGATCATGGAAAGAGGTGTGCCACTAGAGAAGTCATGGAAAGACAAGAAATGGAAGGTGTACACTGTTACCTAGACCAAAGTTTCTTGCTGGCCGTGCATGCGCACGTGTGCATGCAATGAAGCGCGAGTAAGGCAGTGTGCCCGTGTGTAAGGCAGTGTGAGCATGTGGGAGCGTGTTGGGAGATGTTTAACACTGTTTGCGCGGGTGTGCGCACGTGGAAGGCAGTCCGAGGATATAGGAGGCTGTTGGCAGACGTGTAACAGTGTTTGCGCGGTGTACGCGCGTGTAAACCTGAATAAGAAGATACTTAACCGTGTAAGCACGTGTGCGCGCATGTAAGCCACTGTGAGCGTGTTTCACATAGTATGCAACCTGCTCCCCCCTGAGGAAACAGAGAGGAAAAAAGGAAGCAACAGAATTAATAGGAAGCTAGCAGGGATAACTGCTGAAGCTAGCAGGTGAAAATAATTAGAAGCAGGCAATTACACAGGCAGAATAGTAGCCCAGCCCAGCACTTAAAACTCTGCAAACAGTAGTGCAGGATGTTCTCATTAAGAGACACTGCAAGACAGGAGTAAGCTAATAGAAGTGAAAATTGAAAAAGCTGAACTCAGAGCAGAAATGCTAGGGGCTGCCATAGCTGTCATAATGAGACATAGGCGACTTGCTGAGGGTGGTGACAATGCAGAAGGTGCCAGACAACCCACAGTGAGGAGACGGAGAAGAGTGTACAGGCCCAGCGTCACCTACCACGGGTTACATGAGCTGGAGATTGTAGAGCGCTATAGAGTGGACAGAGAGCTCCTGCAGCAGATTGTTGAGCTATGCAGGCCACGCCTCACACACAGAACCAACAGAGGGGAACCCATCCCAGTGGAAACCAAGGTATGTGTTGGCCTAAGAATACTAGCAACAGGTACCTTCCAGAGACCAACTGGCGATATGATGGGGATATCACAGGCATCAGCCTCCAGGGTACTACACCAGTTCCTGGATGCCATGTCAGCACATGTCGGTGATCATGTATATTTCCCCAATGCCCGTGAGGTATTTGCCAGCAATATGCGTCTCTTCCAGCAAATAGCGGAATACCCTGAGGTACTGGGTGCTATAGACTGCACGCACATACGCATCAAAGCACCAGCAGGAGAGCGGGGTAAGGCCTACATAAACCGCAAGGGCTTCCCCTCCATCAACTGCCAGGTCGTGTGTGATGCCCAGGGAATAATAATGAATGTGTGTGCTGGCTGCCCTGGGAGTTATTACGATTCCCACATCTGGCATCTGACACAGCTGTACCAGACATTTGCCAATGGGGACATCCCACACGGACACCTAGTGGGGGATGCAGGTTATGCACTGGAGCCGTGGCTGATGTCACCCATCAGAAATGCACACACACCTGAACAGGAACGCCATAATGAGGCACACGCACAAACACGTAATGTGATAGAGCGTGTGTTTGGGCTGCTCAAGTCACGGTTCCGGTGTCTGGACACATCTGGTGGAGCCTTGCAGTACACATCAACTACATGTACCCAAATTGTCATGGTATGTGCCATGCTACATAATATGATCCTGCGAAAACAGCTGCAGCAGGACCAGTATAGGGCAGGGACAAACAGCCCCCCACCATTGCCAAGGCCATCACAAGCAGAGCGTGACTCGGAGGAGGAACAACCTGAGCCTGCCCCAGTAGGCAGAAGGAGGCGTGCCCAGTATGCCCTGGCCTTGGCAAAGAGGCAACGCATAGCACATACACTGGCTCAGTAGGAACCCTGGGAATGATACCCCTCTCTGACTCACTCATATAGTAAAATGGATGCCTAACGTGACACAACCTGCTCTCAAACATGTACAGGGAAGTGTAATATGCGCATCCGACAGAGGCAGCCCTGCTGCACTACCTGAGGCATGAATGCTATGTGTTAAGTAATGTAACACCAAGTACCATATGCACACCTGAGGACCCTGACTAACATCCTACCTCACCAAGTATCATGCCACAACATGACAACGAGATGACCAAGTGCAACAATTGCCTGAAGTATCGCAGTTATCCGAAGGGGACCCAATGTGTGCCAGTCTGGGATGACATGCTGAGCATGACAAGATGCACCACCTGCCAGGACTGGCGTGCACCTATCAGTGCAGGCCGTATGGATACTGACAAAGGCTGTTGTCACCCACAGTGTGCCCTGAATAGGTAAGGCTCAAAACACAAACCTATCTCCAGAGGTACCAGAAGGGATAGGAATAAGATAAGGGATAAGTTGAATCAGCAAGATGCATGCAGTCTAAACACGCCCAGTATGGTGAATGTTGATAACTGTGGTGTAACAGAAAACTGAGGCAAGGCTCACAACAGCACCCTAACACTACCAGGTTACACCTCATACTGTGCTGTACAGCCTCAGAACTTGGACCAAGCTACAAAATGATGGTGACTAGCAAGAATTCTCAAGGATAACCACACCCCCATGTCGGTACCACAACAAAAAGCAGCATGGACTAGCCATGCTCAAGTAACAATGGCTACAACTGCCCCCCAGTGTATAGCCTGCTACAGACAACTGTCCCAACACCAGGAACTGCATCCGGCCTATGCTGGAATACATGAATATATCAAGTCCTCAAACCCACATTATATTGGGTGACTGCAAATACCCAGACATAGACTGGGAGCATTATACTAGCTCTAACAGTGTCGGACAAAGGTTCATAGAATCCACAAACCAAAAGGCCCAGGAACAACGTACCACTCCCACAAGAGGGGTAAGCATACTGGATGTGATAATCAGCAACATGGGTACTGGATGTCAAGATGAGAATTGTATTGCTCACTGGTAAAACCAGACCATAGAGTAATCACACTGGATATACAAATCCTGACCACAGTCCCTGGTCGGGAAACCACAGTGGAAAACATGTGTTAAGCAATATCTGCACTCCTCCAAACTGATGTGGAATCCATTAAAGGTCCCGTGCAGGAGCAAAATATGGGCCACACCTCAGAACCTGTAATACAGCCATTCCATGAACACTTGCCAGGAATGCTTGGATTATGCAGTCCTAAATTAAAACAAGACACAGTGCCTAAATCTGGCATGGTGGACACCAGCCATAACGAAAACATGCAAGAGAATGAGGAAGCTACTACATGATAGAGCAAACATGAACAATGAAGTAATCACTGATCAGTAGTATGGCAATAAAATCTGTCCACACATGCAATCCACTAAGGCCAGCCACAACAAGTGGAATCTGTGAATCTTGAGGCAATGTCACACCTGCCCCAAGTACACAGACAACCCCCAACACCACCCAAGAAATACAAACATATGTGAGAGATGCAACCATCCATCCAAACTGGAGGCTGAGCTCCCTCAACTCAGTACTCCCAAAACAAGTCAGTAGGAGAAGGTAACCACACACCACAAACACAGTCCCACATAGACCTATCACAACTGCAAACCAAACACATAAACACAGACAAACATTCCCGGAGGCACAAATTACAAACACAGCACACCAACAGAGGCCTCTAAAGCAGACACCCAATCAAACAGCCTCCAAACATAGCACATGCAACACATAGCACACAAAGCTGGTGTGCCAAACAGTCACAGGCCAGAAGGAGAAACAACATGCCTGATACAGTTGTAATAGGTGACTCCATAGTCAGACACACTGCTGTCCCGCACACCAGACTGAACAAGGGAAAGGGTACAGTAAGCTGCCTGTAGGCTGCCACAATATGCCACATAACAGAAGTATGTAGGTCACTCCAAAGCAAGTAGAAATAGGATGCAGTCATAGTCCATGCTGGTGCGAATGACCTGAGATGTACCGCCCTAGACTACATGAAAAGAGACATAGATGAGCTATCTGATTATGTAGTCCAGGCCAGTATGACACTCACCGTTCGCAGCATCCTACCCTTACCAAGAGTAATGCCACAGTACAAACATGGAATGATCAGTCATAGCAAGTGGCACACTTACTGGTGTTATTCCAAGGGGATGCAATGTCTGTCCGCTTGGGATGTCATGCTTGACAAGCCACGCAGCTGTCCTTGGGATGGCCTGCACCTGTTACCCTGGGCGTCTGAATATTGGATAAGGCCTTTGCCACCTCCATAGAGCCTTTTGTAGGCAAGGCTGAAAAGACTGACCCACCACCCTAGAAAATATAAGTGGGAAGAAACATAAGGGAAATGCTGACCAATGCCAGATGTGTACACCCCAATATGCAAGCTCCCGAGGCCATCCCCAGAATGGAGAACATCGATGTCTGTGCAGTGACAGAAACCGCTGCAAGCCTCCTGACAGCACACCAGCACTACCAGGTTATACCATGTATCATGTGTCATGGCCCCAAAACCTGGAACGAAACATAAAAGGAGGGTGAGTATCCATAGTCAGCACAGACACCCGTACGTCCAGGTAAGTGACAATGCACAAGGCATTGGAGTTCACACATGTGCAACTAACTGTAGGCAAGACTGCTGTGCAGTCTGTAGCATGCTACAGACTGCACTCTCACACACAATAACCCCACCCAGCTGTCCTGAAGACAATGGGCAGTATGAATGTCCCACCAAATAACAAACAAGGTACCACTAATTACCACATAGGTGGTAAACCAGTATGTATAGAAAGAGTAACCAGGGACCTAGGGACACAAGTGGACAGTAACCTGTTATGTGACACCCACATTGCCAATGTGGCTAGGAAGACTGTCTACATTTGACACCGTAGCAGGAAAGGAGTCACATCTACGGCAACAGAGGTCATTGTGCCCCCATACTTTTCCCCAATCACACCCATAATCCAGTACAATGCCTCATATGGGATGTACCTTACCTGACACCTGTAGCAGTTAGAAAGACCTCAAAGGTACCTCACCAAGAGGATAAAGGGTCACAAATACATGTCATATGCTGCCTGGCTGTAGACACCCCAGCTGAATCCAGTCACATACTGCCTACACAGAGGCATTGCATGCCTGTTGTAGGAGGCCATGCCCAACACAGGAGTAATGGACATGCTCCACCCCAGAAAACACAAATCCATTGGAGCTGTGAGAGGGAGAGGTGTCAACCTCAACAAATAATGAAATATGATGTGCTGGTGGGACAGATACATAATCCAGAGGCTCCCCACACCCTGGACCAGAATCCCATTCCATGTTAGGCAGAGCCCCTCACTGACACTCTTCAACAGGAATCTTGCCAAGTGGATGGATGATTGTAGAGTTACACTGGGGGTCTTCACTGTGTCATGTCCAGACAGAGGCACAGCCAAGCAAAACATAAATGGCCATAATATGCACATAGCAAGGGGTGTCAAAAGCCACACACACTCTGGCTAGGCCAACAAATGCCCAGGGTGGATAGCCTAGTATGACCCTATGAACCTATGAAGATACAAATTGTACAGGACACTAAGGATAATCCCAAGGCTTTCACAACTGAAGGTAGGAACCATGTTGGGAATTCACAGATATGCCCTGAATCACACAAATATCACAAACACACACACATATTGCCCACATACATCCTGACAGGTGCAGTGCAACCCCCCCCCCCAATGCAGAATATCTATCCCAGAAGACTGCTGGCCCCCTGACATTGCAGATGCTGAGGTAACAGCCAACATCTACAAAGCAAAACACACAGCAGCAATGGTATGAGATGTTGTCCTGGGCTTAGTGCAACATGGACTCCAAGATGAATGGAATGCCAAACCACACTACTGCTCAATGTCAGCCTTACCACAGAATATGTACCCAAAGAGCAGTGTACAACAACAGTGGTCCTTCTCAACAAAGGTGTTGCCTGAATGGATACTGAACACTACTACCCCAGAATCCTGAGAAGCTCGGTTTGCACAGCTATGGAAAGGATCAGCATGTACCACAGACATAAAGATATTGGGGACCTACTGACACCGGATCCAACCCAGTGTGGCCTTCCCAAGTGCAGATCCTGCCCCTAACCATGTGTGACTCAATTGAAACAGCCATTAAGGTCATTGATGAGGTCAATGTGCTCCACACAGTGTATCTGGACCTTGCAAAGGCTTCTATACAATACCCTATGTGTTCATTATAGATAGGCTCACCAGCTTAAATATAAACCCATATGTCAGTAGAGGGGTTGCAAACCAGACCAAGGACAGAACAGACATGGTCAGACATGCTGCAGCCATGTCAGACTACAAACCAGATATAACTGGCATCCCACAAGGCTTTGTCCTGGGAACACCCTTGTCTGGTATATATGTCCCATAGGTACAGGCAAACATGGAAGGACTGTGTCCGAACATGTCTGCAGAGGACTACAAACTGCTCACCACATATGATCCACCAGCTGACACAAGCATCCCACAAAAGGGCCACATAGAAACAGACAACTGGTGCCATAGCCATGTCAGCAAGCTAAGTGCAGAAACGTGTATAGTCAACCCCCGTGGATATACAGTAAGTGCCCACCAATTACCACATAGGTGTGAACCCATTATGTAGTTAACATGTAATGAGAGACCTGGGGACACAAGGTGATAGATATCCTGCATTGGACAAACATGTGCTGTAGTGTTTACAGGAACATACCATATACCCACCTACTCACAAAGGCTGTCAGATCTAGATAAGGGAGGTCATTGTGGCTCTGCAGTCATCCTTCATCAGCGGTACAATTGACTACAATAGCCCCTGTGGGATGTACCTCAGCAGACACCTCCATCAACTGTAAAGTCCCTAACAGTACCTCATCAGGAGTATCAAAGAGCTTGCACAGATGCCATGTGTTGCCTGTGTCACTGGCATCAATGAACATGCTGCACCTTGTACAATCTGAATGGCAGTGAGCCATGCACATTAGAGACCTGAACCTCAGCACTGACTTACATAGGACAAGCTGTACTGTGTGCTCCATAACACAGAAGCCACCCCCAGCACAGGCTACCCATAGAGTCACATATCAATCTTCCTCAATAGGAACCCTGATGAGTGGATGGGAGATGGTAGATTTATCCTGGGTACCACTGTCATGTCACAGGTAGACAGAGGCACAGTATACTAACCATGACATATGTCATGGCAAACTCCACGTACAATGTGTGTTGAAGGACAAACATACTCTCCAAATAGCATTACACATGGACTAGGGCACATCGCTAGTGTTTGCAAATGTACACCTATGTTGTGGAATACACTACCAATGTTGGACAAGCCTGGTTTAAGTAGTTCATATCTGAACAGAATGCAACATGGTCAGATGTACACAACTGGCCCATAACCAGGCTGTTGTGCCCACTATCAAAATGTAAAGCAGTGATAGCAGTAAAGCCTAGGATACTGCCCACCACAGTCAAAGTACTACCAGTACACTATACAGTACTACAGTGTTAGGTCAGTGTGAAAGGATGTTGACAACTGTATGCAAAGTATCCCATGCAAACACTGCAGGCACAGTATAACCCTGCTGTGTTCACACACAAAGCAGTTGTACCGTAACTACACAACATGACACACAACACACAACCATAAACGGGTGATAGTTGTTGAAGTTCACACTCATCCACAAATGTGGTGGGCTGCAGAGTCCAACATATGGAATGCTCACACTGGGCATGCTCACACACATTGACAACATGCCATGGGAAGGCTGAACTGGGCATGCTCACACACTTAGGCCAAATCTCGGTGTAGCAAATCTCGGTGTAGCAGTTGGACACACATAGCTGGTATTGTTATGTTGTATTCCAGGAACCAACCACATTATAGCAGTCTGCCCAGTGCACACAGCTAAATGACTACAGAGACATACGTGATATAGTGGATCCCTCCCAGATGCAAACATCTTCCACAGATGCGCAAGTTGTTCATACAAACAGGGAATGCTATGGCAATAAAGATGTGCAAACAGTCTATCAGCAAAAAATAATGTGCATTTCACAATTAAACATATGGGTGTAGGGTCAACACTAGGCTGTGTGCCCTAGGGAATGACAGCTTAGCCAGAGTGTGCTTGGTGTCTGCCTCCCCACAGGATGCACATTCCCCTTTCTAAACACAGATGATGTCAGCACCCTCTAAGTACAGCAGGAGAAAAGAAACTCCCCAGTAATCTGAATAGCGTGCTCTGCTAATGCGTCCGTCTCAAGTGTCATAACATAGTTAGGTTGGGGTGTCAAATCCTGCTAATGCTCAGTGTGTGTGTGTGAGTGGGGTTGGTGTGTGGGAGAGGACTGTCCCTTTTGGCAAATAGGAAAACACACTACAGAATGCACATTCCCTTTCTAAACACCAATGATGTCAGCACCCAATAAGTACAGCAGGAGAAAAGAAACCTCCCAGTAATGTGAATAGCACGCTCTGCTAATGTGTCTGTCTCAAATGTCATAACATAGTTAGGTAGGGGTTCGAATCCTGTGAATGGCAAGTGTGTGTGTTTGTCTGAGAGGGGTTTGTGTGTGTGAGGGAAATGTCCCTTTTGGCAAATTGGAAAACACACTACAGGATGCACATTCCCTTTCTAAACACCAATGATGTCAGCAACCAATAAGTACAGCATGAGAAAAGAAACCTCCCAATAATGCGAATAGCGCGCTCTGCTAATGCATCTGTTTCAAGTGTCATAACATAGTTAGGTAGGGGTTTGAATCCTGTGAATGGCAAGTGTGTGTGTTTGTCTGAGGGAGGTTTGTGTGTGTGAGGGAAATGTCCCTTTTGGCAAATAGGAAAACACACTACAGGATGCACATTCCCTTTCTAAACACCGATGGTGTCAGCACCCAATAAGTACAGCATGAGAAAAGAAACTTCCCAGTAATGCGAATAGCGCGCTCTGCTAATGCATCCGTCTCAAGTGTCATAACATAGGTAGGGGTTTGAATCCTGTGAATGGCAAGTGTGTGTGATTGTCTGAGGGGGGTAGTGTGTGTGAGGACAATGTCCCTTTTGTCAACTATGTGAACAGACTACAGGATGCACATTCCCCTTTCTAAACACTGTTCAGCAGAAGACCATGGCTCTGGCACAAGATGTCTGTTGCTATGATGCCCCTTTGGAAGATGCTTGTGTCCGCTGAAGAGGCGATTATGGTGGCCTGTTTGCAGTCATCTGCATATTTGGACAGCCACAGTCCGTCCGTGTTGGCCTGTACCTCCAATAAAATATACCCAACAAGAGGGTCCCAGGACTAAGCCTTGTGGGACACAACCCGTAACTGTTGTGGGGTCTGGCATGGCTCCAGCAATGCTAACCATATGGTATCTGTCCTTGAGCCACTATGCAATCAATCTAGTGACATAGGGCCTTATATTTAAGCTGGTGACCTTCTCTAGAATGGCCAAGTGGGGTATTGTTGTGACGGCTTCTGCAAGGTCCAGGTAGGCTGTGTGAACCACCATCCCTCGTCAATGGCCTTGGTGACTGTTTCAAAGAAATCAACCGGGTTAAACCCGGTAGTGCTGGTGTGCTCTCAGTAGCCCTGAACCAGGCATCTGTAACTGCACAGATATCGATGTTTTCCATGCCAAGGAGTGTTTTGTGTGCACGCATCTGGAGGTTTAGATATCTGGCGTTGGGTAGCATTGCTCTTAGTTTCAGATCCTTGTGATACCTATGAAGGTAGGTTTGTCATTCGAGCCCTGCCTAACATAGGCACAATGGGTGTAGCAAGAGCCTTTGCCAATATCTGAATGACCAATGCAAACTGTACACATGTTCATAGGATGCAAGTGTCAAGGAATATGCTGCGTGGCCAGTATAGTCCTCCAGCATGGGTCCTCTGAAGTCATCCACCCCAGTCTACACAAGTGTGCTAAACACAGTCTGTGTGCAGTGACAACCTTGCCTGGGGGTGGAGATGGGATATGGATGTCCAGGGAAAGGTGGACATGGGCAGGTATCAACAATGGTGGTCTACCTCTGGTGTGGAACAGTGGGTACCCACATTGCAGATGGACATGTGCAATATGTATTAAACCATGTGGCTGTGGTTTGTGGTTCTGCCATAGCACATGGACCCATAAATTGTAGTGGTGGTAGGGTAAAGAGGTAGAGGCCTGAGTAGTTCCCACACACAATATGCCTGTACCTGATGTTAACAACTGGAATGGTGTATGTGAATACCTGCATATCCTGGCACTGTTCCCAGGGAAGTTAGGTGTGTGTCCTGTATGTGGGTGTGGTGTGCTGGACTGGTAGTGTTGTGTGTTACAGGTCCTGTGGTCCCAAAGCATGGTATAGAACATAACCTGCCAGTGCGATGTGCACATCTGACCCTGATGTAGGTGGCTGCATATGCATATACATGCTATCCCCCACCTGACAGGTAGTAAGACAACCACAAACCTCTGTGGAAATGAAGATGTCAGCACCCTAGAAATACTACAGGTGTAGAACAGATGCCCAGTAATTCGGATAGTGTGCTCTGCTAATGCGCCTCAAGTGTCATAATATAGTTAGGTAGGGGTCTAATCCTGCAAATGCTCAGTGTGTGTGTGGGTGAGTGGGGTTTGTGTGTGAAAGGCTGTGAGAGGGAAATGTTCCTTTAGCCAACTGGGAGAACACACTACAGGATGCACACCCTTTCTTAACACAGATGATGTCAGCATCCTATAAGTACAGCAGGAGAAGGGAAGCCTCCCAGTAATGCTATATAGCCTGCTAATATCCATCTCATGTGTGTCAACATAAAGTTAGTTAGGTAGTGGTTTGAATGCAGTGCAGATGCCAAGTGTGTGTGTTTGGGGTGTGTGTGTGTGCAGTATGATGAAAAAATTCCTTGCTCAACTGGGAGAACACACTACAGGATGCAGACGCTTTCTTAACACAGATGATGTCAGCACCCTATAAGTACAGGAGGGGAAGGGAAGCCTCCCAGTAATGTGAATAGCAGACCCTGCTAATGCATCTCCCGAGTATCGTGAATGTAGTTAGGTAGGAATTTGAAACCTGTAAATGGCATGTGTGTGTGTTTGGATGTGGGGGGTTTGTGTGTGTGCATGTCCGTCTGAATAACATGTTAGTTTTGGCAATCAGGAGATCACACTACCTGATGCACATTACCCTTTCAAAGTACTGATGTTGTCAGCACCCTAAGTATAGCCAGAGACGAGGAACTATCTAGTAAACCGAACAGTGCGCTTTGCTAATGTGCCACTCTCACGTGTCATGACATAGGTAGGTAGGGGAATGAATCCTGCATATGGCAAGTTTGCATGTGTGTGGGGGTAGTAGGGTGTGTAAATGCAAGTGTGAGGGAACAGATCCTTTGGCAAATACTACTATACACCAGATGCTGCATACCCCACCAGTAAACACAGGGGATGTCACCACACTATCAGCACAGCCAGACAGGGCTGGTTGGCTAGTAATGCCAATAGTGTCCTCTGCTACTGTGTCTATTACCATCGTCAGAGTACAGATAGGCATGTTTGGGTAACCCACAACTATCACGTGTGGTTGTGTCATACAGTATGACCTTGTGCGGGTGTTTGTACATACCAATGCATGCCATCGCCTAACCCAGCAATGGCATTGCACACATGATGTATGTGTGTGACACATACACAGAAATACCTGTGACCTGCAGTAGTTACCATGTCTGACACACGCTTTGTGTGGATAAATGGTATTAGCAATGTATACCAATATGACTGTGTGTCCTAGTGTGCAGGGTCCGCACGTGGTATGTCCCTATTCAGTGTGGGTGTCTATGGTGAAAGACCTACAGCAGGGGATACACATCTGGTCTGGCCCATATAGTGTACATGTAGTCAATGTACAGGTGCTGTATGTTCCCACCTGTTGTGGTAGTGGTAACATGTCATTCCACTGCATGTCGGTGACCACATGCCGTGAACTCTTCAGCTAGAGTGTTGTAGCTACAGTAATGCTCACACACAATGTTTGGCTGGATGCAGTATGGCCTTATAAACACAGTTCATGGGACTGTCATATTGCCGGTGTTGTTATGGAGGATAGGTGGTCTTCCTGTGTATGTGAGGGTTGTGTGTGCCATGCTATGAACCAGATGGCAGTTTGACACACTGTCAGCTGCACCTGAGTAGGCCCTGATGGTTTGTGCTGTGCCAACAACCTGGAGGTGTGTGTATCTGTGCTAACTTGGGATACCACACCCCTATCCATGTGTGTTACATGTGTAGGGGACGACAGGCATGGTAAGGGGCATAACCTGTCAGTGATGGGTAACACCTGTGAGGCATGAATCATGCATCTGGTACTGCACAGACACTGCAGTTCACCGTGCTGAGGGCAGTGTCCGGTGCATGCATCCTCCGGTGTACACTGCTGTAGTTGTGTAGCAGCACTGTTAGTGTCCTAACCTGTGTGATACCCACAGAGGTCGCTATGTAAACCATGTCCTGCAGCATAAGGCAGTATGTGTGTACCAAGGAGCCATGCCAGTATACATCGGGCCATGTGTGTCACGTGCAAGATGACCCGTGAACATCAATGTGGCTTCCCTAGCATGTAAGCAGACGTTGACAGCCAGTGGATACCCTATGGATGACAGTGGAGACTGAGCATAATGTAGACGTACAACAGCCTTCCCACATATAGTGGTAGAATACCTGGGGAGAGTATGTTGGCAACCAACATCAGGCTCATACTGGCCTGTGCCACATGCTGAGAGATCCATTATATGTTCCCTATCATGTAATCCAGGGAGGTATGTCCCAGGCAGCCACACTGGCATGGTCAATGAGTGAGTCCTATCTGTCCATGCCTCTGTCTGACCTGTATGCATGTGTGCTGTGGTGGACCATAGTGCCCCTGTGTCATATTACCGTGCCCTTCACCAGATACAGCCTGTTGAGCGGGACACCAGTGCAGCACACATGACAGGTACCTGACACGTCTGTAGCAGGTGTGTTGTGTAGCCCTACAGGCTGTGGGTGTGTGGCACAGGGGATGTGCAAGCCATGTGTGGCATGTGCTCTGTTCTGACGGAACATATGCCTGTGTGCCAGCTGCGGAGGTGTGTGATGCACAGGCAGACTGCTAGTCTGAGTCCCCATGTATGCCCCAGTGTGTTCAGCATGCTGTCAGTGTGTGTCAATGTCTGACTGGTATTGTCGTCACTGTAATATCATGTATTGCTTTATTTATTCTTCCTACATATGTTGACAGGGATAGCCCAACTGGATGCATGTCCATTCCCAGGGTAGGCCCGTGGAGACAAGCTACGAGGGTAGCAGATACAGCATTACAGAATACTAGCATGACATAGTACAAACAGATTATTTACAGAGATTACATAAGTAAGCAGGTCCAACATGTTCCACAGGTTAATGTTAGACCTGAGCACAAGCCAGGATTAGATTGTATTTACACAGTACAGTGGTTCACACAGGTTACACATCCGAATTAGCCAGGCCTGATACACTGACATAGCCAGTTACATGACAAATGTTGTTTGGGTCTACTGTTAAATGACCTAAGGTGGACATTAGGGTAATATCAGCTGGAAGTGGGTTCCAGGATCTATATACAGGATTTGCAAAGAGAGAATCACCAGCTGTGTTAATAGACTCGCTAGTTCGAAGTAGTACAATGTTAGAGGATCAAAGCGGTCTAGGATTGTTATAGGGGGTGATTGTAATTTAAGTGCAGGAGTATTGTCTGGACTATACAGGATTTTATAGGCCATAATCAGTTGGTTATACTGTATTAGGCTGGGTATTGATAGCCAACCAAGCTGATTTAGATTGATGCAATGATGTGTCCTAACAGGCAGGCCAGTGGCAAACCTGGCAATGTGGATGTAGCAAATCCAGTGCTTGTTAAGGACAGTCTTGTTCATATGTGAGAGTAGAGGGGATGCATACAGAAGGGCTGCAACAAGGTGTGAGCGAGCTATGGCACCTTTAGCTGGAGGGGCTAGGAAGGCTTTAATTCTGTACAGTGACCCTAGCTTTCTATTGATGGCTTGGCTAATCTGGTTAACATGTATGTCACATATGAGGTTATTGTCTATGATGACACCTAATAAATGTTGTGATGGGTCAGGGTAGATTATTGTGCCATCAGTTGATGTTATGGTAACAGTGAACGTGGTAGACCTACGTGTTTGTGGAATAACAGCAGTTCAGTTTGATTGGGATTTAGGATCAGACGATGTTCAGAAAGCCAGTTCGCTATTGTATTACAGGTGGTCTGGGTAGCTGAACATAACTCTACTGGAGATGTGGCTGAGCAGATCAGAGTAGAGTATACAGCATATTGGATACAGCTGGCCTTTGGGATGACAGTATAATGGTCGTTAATGACGATGGAGGACAGCAAGGTCCTTAGCATACAGCCTTGTGGTACTCTGTGGGTGTTAGGTAGACAGTTAGAGGGTTTGGTCTGCCAGAGGCCGGCCTGCTGTTGACCATGCAGGTAGGATTGACACCATTGGAAGGCTCCAGTATCTAGACAGTCTGTGCAGGGTGTGGAGTCCAAGTTGGTGATCAACCATATTGTATGCCTTTGAGTTATCCAAAAAGAGGGCTGTGGATACATCATTGATGTTGCAAGTATGGCTTATGGTGTTAGTAAAGGCTAGGAGGCCTGACGGACTGCTGTGATGAGGACGTACGCCATGCTGAGTGTCTGCCATAATGCGAGTTTGGACTAGGTGGTGCATGACTTGTCTATGACGAAAGTCACCATAATCTCTGCATGTGGAGAGTGTATAGCTATTGGCCTATCAGTGGAGACGTCAGTAGAGCTGCCTCCTGTGTGAAGTGGGATTACATATGACATTTCCCAGATGGTGGTGAAGTTCGATTCTAACATAGTACCTCTGATTACCTTTGAGACAGGGTAAGCAATAGCATCATCTGGTTTTGATAGGTACTTGGCAGGGTGTTGATCGGCACACAGTGTAGTGGGTTTCACTGTTACAACCAAGGTACAGAGGAGTGACATGGCGACTGGTTGGCAGCTGGACGCAAGTAGATTTCTAGGGGTGCTGCTTTCAGGACCAGGGGAGCTAGGAGGTAGATGGCAAGCTAGGGCCTACACTGTCTCAGTAAAGGACTGGTCAAAGCTATCAGGAACATCTTCAGGGGTATTATCATTAGTAGCAGCAGGGATTGGGTTTGACGTTTGTCCTGTATGTAGTATATCTGACATGCCACCTGGCAGTGTATGTAATCACTGGGTTCAGAGAGACCAGTCCCCAGATTGGCTGTGTGGTGGCATCCCACACATGTGTTGTATATACCTGGCCAAGGGTGATGGCTGACTGCATACATGTGGCAGCTGTGACAATGACACATGACCCACATAAACCACGACTAGACCATAGAGGCGATTCACAGGTTACCTTTGGACATGCCACCCTAGTAGTGTGATTGCCATGGTGTGTACCAACACATAGGGCCAATGGGGAACAACATACTGAAGGTGTGTATGTGTGGGTGGACTGCCTCTGTCTCATAGCACTGACATATATGACTGCACACGTGGGTATATGCCGGGTAAGACGCGGGCAATGTCTCACAGGCTACTTACATGCGCATGACAGGACAGACAGTGACGTTCTGTCATTTGTAAGGTTGACATACATATGGTACGCTATGCAGATGTCACTAGCAGTCTACAGAAGCACTGTAACCCTGCATTGCAGGTGTAAGCAGTGTTCCAGGGGACCCCAGGCAAACATGCATGCAAACAAGGCTACAGTACACAGGGCTGGAAGTACTGCATCATACAACAAAGAAGGGGTAACAATAGCAGTAATTCACAATGCATATATGTAGGCACTGTCAACATGTACCCAGGAATACGCAGCACAGATGGCCATGGTGGAACCAATATTATGTCATACTTATTTGTGGTCTGGACAACATTGGTACTGCACACATATCTACATGTGTGAACATACACATGGCATAGTTGTTGTGGGCATCTTGACACCATTACTGTACATGTCCACCATTGCATATCACTACTTGCGTTAGCTTTCCCCCTGTGCTACCCATGTATGCGGCTATCTGTTGAGAACCTTACCACTGGCATGCAATTATGTGCATCTGTTATGTTTTGGTATGTACTATGGGTGCAGATAACAATTCAGGACATTCATACAGTTACTACAGCAGGCATGCTGGGGTACACACACAGTCATAGCAGCACACTGTACTGTCACCAACATGATACTACTATTACACATCTATGTAGTCACCCTGTGCATCAGCAACATGTTTACCTGTTCCCGCAATGATGTTGGAGATTGCAGGAGGTGGCACAGTGTCATCATATGCACAGGGTGTGGATTAGGTATGCCTGAGTCAGCCACTGATACCACCAATTGACATGTGTGTGTATGTGTGTTGGTGAGGGGCAGCAGTACAGGGTGGGCCAGTGTTGCTGCAGTGTGTGCGTGTATGTGGTTGCCCTAGGTGTTAACATTCCGCATGTGTGTATGCACGCACACAGTTCCACCTCATGGCTGCCATATACAGGGGTTGTGGACAGCCACAGACTGCACCTGGCAGGCCATACAGATCAGTGTCTGCGCACGGACACGGTACCTGTGCCTGGCAGGGTGCTACGGACCGTATCCAGTACAACGCCTGACTGGGTACTGTCATCAGAAGCGGGTGTGTGTTGACTGGACACATGTCCCTGTTGGGACTGTCCAGAGCCACGTGCATGTGGTCTCCTGGGGCGTTCCGATGACAGCACAGATCCAGCATTGCTGGGGCTGCTGCTGGCACTATGGGGGTGTGTGCGAGCCTGTTGCCGTCCGCGCCGACTGCCAGCTGCTGCGGCTGCCGGCAAACGGCCACGTCGACGCCGCAGACGCCCACCATTGCCCTGGCTCATGGACATCTGGTTGTGGAACTGCTGTAATATGTCCCCACAACGTCTGCCTATGACATCGGTGAAGTTACGGATAGCATCAGCAATGTCACGCATACTGTCCATCATGGCTGTGCGGCATGCTCTGAGCTGCCTCAGACCCTGTCTGGTGTACCTTTCCATATGTGACTGAGCCTGCATGACAGTCTGAAACATCACTGAGGTTGACAGACCTCTTTGGGCACGTCGGCCAGGGGCAGTACGCCCACGGATGCTCCCACGAGAACCCATGGGCAACTGTCTGTGTGGTACCATTGGAGGACCCTGCCCATGGCTGCTGTGTGGGGACGCATGTGCCACAGGTACCACATTACCCTGGTCTATGCCCGCTGTATCCTGTCCATCACCTAGGGACAGTGGTGACATAGGATGTATAGGCAGGATGACTGTGCGCAATGATGGGGTTGACAGCTGTGTACTGTCAATTGGCTGACCAATGGCAGACCCTGACACACCTTCCTGTACCATTACACATATATCATCATCACCAGTAGCCATGGCACAGGTTTCAGGTTCCCTGCTGCAGGTCACCAGAGCAGCCCCAGAACCTGTGGGATGAAGACAGGAAACACAGTTTACATTCTCCAGACATTGTTACCAGTGATGCACTCATACACACATGCACACCTGGACACATGAACGCAGGCACACATGCACACATGCACCCATGCACACATGCACACGTGGACACATGCACACATGGACACATGCACACATGCACACGTGGACACATGCACACATGGACACATGCACACATGCACACATGCACACATGTTCACATGAACACATGCACACATGGTCACGTGTACACATGGACACATGTCCACATGCACATATGCACACATGCACACATGGACACATGCACACATGCACACATGGACACAGGCACACATGCACACATGCACACATGGACACAGGCACACATGCACACATGGACACAGGCACACATGGACACATGCACACATGCACACGTGGACACAGGCACACATGCACATGTGGACACAGGCACACATGCACAACTGGACGCAGGCACACATGCACACATGCACACATGGGTACTGACACACCTGCACACATGCACACATGCACGCCCTGCAGTATACACACAGAGCAGTACTGAGTTACACTACTGTTACTAGCATTATCAGGACTATTATAGGTTATGTTAAACACACTCACCAGCATGGATGGCCTGTCTCTGTAACCCTGGAGGGACCTGCAGAAATTATGAGATTAATGTTAGTGGGCACATCTGTCCCATTGATATTGCATATGTTCCAGTGTACAGAACAGTCAGGTGTACATATGGCATTTACCTGCACGCTCCATGTCGTGCTGCTGTGTGGAACCAGCCTCCATCATAATGCAGGTGTACTGCTGTTTGTGTTCCGGGGCTGGAGCCACAACACTTAGGAGTAGCCCCTCCAGTCTGGTGAGGGGGGATGTGTGGCCACCCCACCTCCTGTGGCGACCTGTTGCCTGTGGATATCTGCTGCACGCTGCTGGACAGTTCGTATTAAATCACTGCAGTGATGTCGCACCTGCTCATATGTCCTGTTATGCGTGCCAATTTCATTTACCCTACGGACCAGGTCTTGCCACAGTGCGGCCCTCTCCTGCTGGTTCTGACTGGTGCGGGAAAACAGGATGTCATACTCCCGCACCAGGCTCTGGTGGATCTCCTCATCCTCCGCATCAGAGTAGGCGGGGTTACGCTGTCGCGCCATCTCCCTGGAAGAGAACACAGACAGGATATCAGCGGACGATGACAGCAATGTATGGCACACATACTATACATGATATGCATGTGTAGTAATATACTACTACTCCCATATGTTGCATGTGTGTGTGTCACGGCGGATACACGGGTGCATGGCCAGATATCAGTGCTCAGCTTAACACCTGTGCAACAATACCTGCCACATTCCACACTACGAGTAGCATGCCCCATCGCTCAGCACACACTGACAGGTGCCATGCACAACCTCACTCTGGGGTCCAGTCCAAGGTACTGTATGTGGGACACCGGCCCACTACTCTGATGTAGACATATGTTACTCGCCTGGATATACATATCCCACCACCACCACCAGTACAGTGGACTACATTGATATGTATGTGGTCAGACAGTTATTCACTTGCTGGGACTGGGATGTTATCCATGCAGCACACTGTGCCAGTGGAGGCCACAAGCCACACTGCTGGCCCCTTTGCAAATGCTTACCACATACATGCTGCAGATTGCATGGCACTTGCACACACATGTCTACCCCAGACCCTATGCACAACGGTTAGGCATCCTGTCCAGTGGACCCCAGACAGAGGCAGACTGTATAACAATAGCAGGAGGTTACTGCAGGACAGTGCACATTCACATTGAGTGTAGGCATCTGTGGTCAGCACTGGTACTATGCTACAGTCCGTCATAACAACAGCCACAGCCTACTCTGGGAGGGTGATAGACAAGAACACTGTGGATGACCACGGGGCCTTCTTCAGTTATGTTACACATACGGACCACATGCCTCAGATATGCTCTGTGTTAGTCCACACCTACTTAACATTCACCTGACACATGCATATTGGCTACATTCCTGCAGACATGTGTGGTGCACATATCCCCCCTCCCTCTCCCTCACATTTTGGATATTTATCACAGATGCATGTAACATTACTATCATCACACATGTCCAGGTGGGGGGAACAAAAACCCATCCTTTCTGGGCCCCCGGAGTGTGTACCAGACTCTAGGGAATAATCATTAAATATATTTATTTTTAAATATTATAATATAAAAATTAAAATAAAGGGGGTAACTACCCCCATTAAATCTATGCTAATGGGCCTGGCTGCAAAGCATGGGTTATGCATAATGATTAGTGACATATATGCAGCCTTGTTCCCACCATTCCTTTATTATCCTACTTTTCCGGTATTTCAAAAGTATAAGCCCTTGCTGGGAAACAGACAATGTCCAGGTCCTTTCCGCTTTTACATGGATTATCCCCCTTTTGGGAAATAATACAACCAATCACATGGGCAACCTTAGATAAACCTAGCCTTTGGAGGGTTACGATGCCACTTTAACCGCACGCTTACCTCTGTTTTCTGGGCACCCGCTTTCTTTGGGTACGAGTGTGAAGTTCAGGAGAGGGACAGTTTTTTGGGATTTTCCCTCTCCCTTTCTTCACCCAGCCTCCCCCCCGTTGTTTAAGTGCAATTAACTTACTGGGGAGTGTTAGCACTATCTTTTGTAGGTATTGATAGGTCCATGTATGGCCTTGCCCAATTTGGGGGAGCATTTGCTAATTTTTGTGTACAGAGTTCCCTTTTTTCAGGTTTAAAAAGGGGATTGTGAAGGCGGGTTTTAGTGGGGAAGGGGAGCTTGGGGGTAGGTAAAAGACCCCCGACAAACAACCCCCATTTTTTCAAGGGGTTTTTAAAGAAAAAAATAAAAAAAAAAAAAAAAAAAAAAAAAAAAAAAAAAAAAAAATTTATAAAAAAAAAAAAAAAAAAACCCCCCCCCCCCCCCCCCCCCCCCCCCCCCCCCCCCCGGGGGGGTGGGGGGGTTAAACCCCCAATTGGAAAAAGGGGACCGGGGGGGTTTGGAATTAAATTTCCAGGGAAAGCCCAAAAAAAAAAAAGGGGGGCCCACAAAAAAAATGGCAACAGGGTTTTTGGAAACTTTTTTAAAATAATTCCCCCACCCCAGTTCAGATCAGCATTGTGTGTGGGCGGGGACCATGCTGGTATGCTGTGGACAGTGTTCTGTGAGTGTAAAGGTTAGTATCTCTCTCCTGCTTCAGGCTGTGTTGTATATTCACATTTCTCCATTCCTCTTTCATGTTCCCTGTAGCAAGTGTGTATGCACATTGACTCCTACAAGTATATATAGTCATATTTATATATATATATATATATATATATATATATATATATATATATATATATATATCTATATATATATATATGTACATATGCATACATATATCTATGTACTTTAACTGACCTTATTATCTACAGGCTGCCAACTAGCATGGCTGTTTATTTTCACACACTACTATTATGGATATCCATTGTTTTTGACATTTATTTTCAGTTACATGCTTTGTGTACTACACATACTATATTCACTTTACATTCATCCCTACTTTTACAGGTTATATTTATTTTAGCACAATATGTTTGTATGAGAGTCATGGCTTAGTGGTAGGTTGTACAGACTAGTGTTTCCAAGGTCCTGGGTTCGGGACTGACAGTGGGAGTTTATTTTTCTTTTGAACTGAGTACAGGACCTGTCAATCACAGTGACTAAGGCACTTTTAAGCAGTTGTAACCGGGCTAGCGCTGGTTTGCGCAGAGCTCACGCATGCGCACTGGCGGTAAGCTCCACGCACACCCGCTTACAACTGCTTAACGGTGCTTACTCTGGCGCACACCTGCGCTATTTTCTTTGAAAGAAAAGAAAATGGGGAGACAGGAAAGTGGTGAAAAAGGGGTCACAAAGAGGGTAAGACAGTAGGGAAACAAGCTTGGGATGTGCAGGAGGGATGTAGGTAAGGCCCATAGCTGCCCATTTCTTCAGCAGCAACAGCTGTGCATATGTATGTAATTTGGTGTGACATTTGAAACCTTCCACCCCTGGGAGAGGTGTCAGGACAACAATAATACTTGTTGTACAGCCAATTGTAATTGATAGGGTCCATGTCCAGTGGACATGTGTGCGGAATGGGCAGCTATGTATGGGGCGTAATGTTTTTGTGGGTACAGAGTGCCCTTTTTTTTTTTTTCAGGTAAGAGTGGTATGTCAGGTGAAGGCAGTTGGTTCAGATGGGGAGGTAGGCTGGGTAGGTAAACAGACAAGACAAACAAGACGCATACAAGGGTGGTGTATGACACGTGTGGGGGGGTTACACAAATGACGGGGACGGAGGTTTGGATAACCAGAGCCCATGAGCCCACAGATGGCAACAGTAGAACTGATATCCCCACCCATAGGCAGTTGCCACTGTCCCTTCACTGCCCAAGATGGGGCTGTGCTGGGGGCTGTGTAGGCGGGGCAACGGGCAAGCCCATTATTTGCGCCACCCGTGCCTCGAGCTGGCGTAGGGGCTCAAGGACAGAGTCCCGAATCTCCCTACGCACCACAGTCCGGACACTATGGAGGGTGAGTGGTGGATCTCCTCCGGCCACACTTGCAGAGGGGGGGCGAGCCCCATCCCCTGCAGTGCTTCCACCCGCAGGTGGCACAGGGCCACCGGAGGAGGGTCAGGACTCGGCACTAGTGCCAGGTGCACTCGCCAGCTGAGGTGGGAGAGGTGGGTCCGCCAGAACCCGCCTTCCCTGTCGTTCTATGTTTTGCATTATGTCATGACAGTTTGGGTTAGTGACATATAATACCATTCACAGTTAGTTGTAACAGCATGCATTAGTATTCCCATTAACCAAACACCCAGATATTCACACCATTGAACAGCGTGCATAACACATGCATAATTTGAACAGTAATACACAGTCCAACAACATGCAGGGTTGATTGATGGCAACAGGCCATCAGGTGTGGATGTATGAACAGGGCGGATGCATCAACAGACATGCAAATATATATGACCCAACAGGACAGATGTCCAGGGGTGTTAATTGTGATTGCACATACCATTTTCATGTGGAATGGGTTATAGATGGTTAGAGGGTGGGGTAAATACAGTAATATTAACACCTTCGAATACAAATACATATGCTGTACATTTCTAATAGCTACAGTTATATACACACTACTGTTCTAACTACAGTGTCCTATATGTTAACTACTTAACCTTGCAGATGGGACTGTTACTGCAACATCAATCTACATTTTCTTGCTGTTCATACACATTCATATCGAGCTTTGTTCAGATACATCATCCTGTTACTTTTGATTTATATACTTGTAGACAAGTGTGGATGTTTGGTATATCAGACAATCATCCTATCTGCGTATTTCAGACTGGGAGCAACATATCCAGATTTTGGTGTACACATTCCACATGCAGCAACACTTTGAACAGATTTTGCTGTTTGGTTCTGAGTCTCACATGCATTTAATTCTGTCCTAACTGCAGTATAGTTTATTCAGGGGTTATTACTACTGTATTGCTGTATTCCTGACACTTTCTCACACTCTCTCACTTGCTTTCATGTTACTATTCAGACTGGTACTTCTAGGCTTTATTGACATGTTTTAACAGTAGTTATTACAGTTCTTTCCAGCAGTCTCACTTCTGTCATGTTTCAGTATTTCCACAGGGATATATTTCACACATGTGATTTCATCCTCTTCTGCAGCTAGATTTTACATGCTGCTGCAGGTTGTGTACTATTTTCTTACAGGCAGGGCAGTTTTATTTCAAAATATATGTTGGACAGTTTCATGTTTAGTTTACACTTACAGGCTGGGAACTGTTGCAATCAGGCAATACTTGCATACACTTTCACACTGTTACTTGCAGATTTAATTCCTTCCTGGCTACACTGCACTCTTTTGCTGACTGTCACACATTTATATATCTTTACAGTTACTAGTAGTGGATTACTGACCTGCCTGGTGGCGCAACCGCACCAGCCTATTGGCATAGGCTCTGCGGTTCGCAGAACGGACACCTGCAGCTGTAATATAAATGAAGTAATATTGGAATACACATCTCCATAATTTCAGGTAGTTTAACTTTCTACATACATAATTAATTGTTACTTACTCAGTGGTGGGGGTGTTGGGCGATTGCCGGGCCTCCTGGATCCAAAGGTTCAGTTGGTCCTGCTTGCGTCTCTTCAGGTCCGCATGGTGGTGACGGACCTGCTCACCTGTCCTTGGAATTCCTGTGGCACTGGTGAGTTCATGAGCCAACTGGTCCCATGCCTCAGCCCTGTACGCTCCCCAGAGGACCTGGCCCTGCATGAGTTGGGCCTCATGGTTGTGGACTAGGAGCCAGGCCATGTACCTGGACTCCTCAACACCCCACCTCTGCGCTCAAAAGCGACTACCCTCTCCTACACCTGACATTCTGCCTGCAGGTCTGTTCTACAATCGTTTATGCTGTGTATTCCCGCCTATGGGGCTTATATAGTCCGTTTTTCCCGCACATATCTGTCATTGGCCATTTTGGAATTGTATCAACTTCAGTAAACCTGCATTGTCATGCTGTAGTTTGTATTCATTCCTATATATGAGCTATTATTGCATTTCTAGGTACTGCTGTCATGGCTTAGTGGTTCTGTACCTTGACTATGGTGTATAGTATCCTGCGTTCGAACCTGGCCACTGCTTTTTATTTTTCATGACTGTCTAGACATGTTGAGGGGTGTGTCTGTGTAAAGGCAGTTTTGATACGGCTTGCTCAACGTTGCCCGTCGGTTAGCTTGTTTGCGCGGTGCGCAGCTCCGCGCAAACGGGGTACGCTGGTTTAAGCCTCATTTGGCTATCGGCACGCATATTCTGCTCAGCTCAGTTAGGGGCACATATATTTAGCATGGTAAACTACTGCTCAGCTACGGGCACTCATTTTGCACCAGTTAAACCAATGCTTATCTACGGGCACATACACTCACTCTGTTGAACTGTAGCTCAGCTATGGGCACATCTGGCAGTTTCTTTTCATTTCTTAGCTCACATTTATTCAATATAAATGGGCTATTTCATTGCATTTTACATATATTCTGGTTTTATGTGTACATATGTGTCAGGGACTTGTTTCCTGCTTATTTTGCATAAAAAAAAAAAATTTGTGTTGTGGGGGCTTGAACCATGAATGCCTGCTCTGCAGCCGGCATCTCTACCGCTACGCTATTGCTTCCTGGCTTATTTTGCATATTTAGTTCTTATATGCTTTCCCATTGACTGCTAACTGTAGCTGCGCTTACGCACGCCACGAAACGCATTCACGGTTAAACATTGTTACAATTTAAAAAAAATATGACATGTTCATTTAGATTGTTTTATGTTTAATAGTCTGTAGGGACATGTGTTGTGTTGTGTTTATTCACATTTCCGTGGACTCTGTTGTGGGTGTCTACTTTGGACACCTTTACTTATGGGGCGTGTCCGCTTGCAGGGATCAGCCTACGGACACGCCCCCACATGTCTTACACGGACCGTGTTAGACTTAGGTGTGATTCAGCATGCTCTCATGAATATGCAGTGCATGCTGACATCACTCCGTTTAACTGCAGCCTCCGTGTATGAGTTATAACTCTTACACGGAGGCTACGTGAATCCTGGTCATAATCAACAGTTACAGCATACTTACTTAAGAAACTAGTTCTCTGGAAAGAAAAGTAAACTTAACAAACTAAACTTGCACTTAATACAGTCAACTTTCAATTATATACATTTTACAGAAAATAAAATATGATTTACAAGTGCAAATAAAATAATATACATAAAGAAATGCACATTTCTAGCCAAACAGCTCCAATCACAACACAAAATGCTGCATAAAGTATGACATACGCATCTCCATATAAAACATATACATAGCCAAACAGCACAAAATAAAAAACCCACTAACTGTAGGAAACTGAAAATAAACAAACATATACTATACCCATGAAAAATCCAAAGACATGCATGGAAAGCAAAATTAACCAGTACCACAAAATGCTAAAACACTGTAACAGAAACACAATATAGATTATTGCACATAAAATATTGTCACAATAAATGGACACCTCATATACAACTAAATATTCAACTACTAAGCATGCAAACCAAACAATAAACAAAAGTAATGGAACAGAATATTTAGAAAGATGCTTAATGTCATTGCGCAGTGGTGAACAGCATGGGAAATTTAAAGTGATGTACCCCCCCCAAAAAAATGATCAGATATGCACGAGTGCTGCTGTATCAGTGTTATGCTAGGGACAGTGTTGCATAATGAATCATTGCAACAATGAACATGGAGGCAACCTTGTTACTGGAGTAGCTACACTGTTGGTTGGTCATATGACCCAAGGAAAAGTAGCAGGGGCTATGATGTGCTGAAAAGCTCTGTGCTTGTAACAACATAAATCCTAATCACAGTCCATGGAAGGACACCCTAGCAGCTACATGAACCCTAATCACAATCCAGGGAAGGACACTCTAGCAACTACATGAACCCTAATCACAGTTCAGGGAAGGACACCCTAACAAAGTGCTATTTCTTGTCATCATTTAAATGGAGAGAAAGGTAGGATACCATGAACACAGAAATGGGCAAGAATAAGTAGAAGAGCATACAGAAAGACTACATGAAGGAAAGATAGATGGAGAAGAGGGGGGTACTTCTAGCACAACAGGCGATGTGTCTATTTTATTAATAAGAATAGTGGGGGGATGCAACAAGAAGCAAGGGTGAGGAAGAGGAAGAAGGGTATTTTGAAAGATGCAGGGACAAACAAATTTGCAATTTAGACTATGACTGACAGATGAAGTAGTAACACATGAGACGGTACCAGTGGAGTGTCACAGACTGAAAGAGGGCGGTCAAGTGCTTATGGGGAGAATTGAACTCAGGGCCAATTTTAGCATTTTGGGGGCCCCCAGTAAATGTCAAGTTCGGGCCCCTGGACTCCAAGCCTAAGTATCACCCTGTCACTCCCACCCTTCCTATTCACCCTTTTAGTTTATGCTGAAAACTTTTAGGAGTAGTGCACACAGACTGACCTCTAGCTACAGTGCTCTTACATTACAACAGGCATATGTACCGCACTATGTTGGCCCATCTCACAAAGGGACATTCAAAGTTACTGGCACTTAGATGTAACAATGATACATTACAACAACTCTGTGTTGCAGGGCAGGACTTAGGTGAAAAAGAGCCCTAGGATCTGCCTACTGTTTCAGCCCCTCTCCCAAGCACACACACATCCTCCAGTGCTCCCCTCTGTTTCTCCCTATCTTGGGCTCCCCACACCATGCACATTACTTTTATCTTCCATTTCTCACATTTGAACTTTCTCTTCAGCTTTTTTAAAAAGCCAAAACTTTATATATCCTCTGAAATGCTTTTCAAGTTTTTTTTTTCTTTTTATACAACCTTTTCATCTAGTAATGGTTTGAAAGGAAATTATAATTATTTATAGACATTCTGTGTTGCTGTTCAGTTTTAGTTTTCCTTGCATCCTTTTAACATACGTTTCTTGACCAAGACAGCACAGTAAGAACCATTTAGGAAATAACTCAATTAAACTGGTGCCCCCAGAAGCCATAGGGATTATATATGCTCTGGGGTGCATTTTAGAGCATTTCCCAGCCTTTTAATCCAACAGTGACCTAAACAAAAATCACGAGTAAGAAAAAGAATAAAGAATTTCAGTCTTTATTTTGTTTTTCCTTTCAATGAAAACATAAGTTGTACCCAAGGCTTTATGTCCAAAGCTGACAAGATAGCAATTCACAATATACCGATAAGCCAAATTGTTGTGAGGATACACAGATCCTATCTATAAATACTGCCTACCTCCCTAATCCCCCCCCCCCCAAAAAAAAAACAGTCACTGCCTATGCATCCCTCTGGTGTTAGATTGGGATGAAAGCAGAGGTTCAAATGGCCACAGTCATGCATTTCAAGTGACTGCTGAAATACATATACATACATAACATGCCTCCTCACATCTCAACCCTAACCCCTAAAGGCAGTCACCTGTATAAATGCTTGATGCGTGATTGTGACGAAAGTGAACAATAATAATTGCAGTAATGCATTCCACTTTGCTGCTCCTAGACAGTAAACTGCCTCAATAAGAAGCTAAAGTAACTTTCATTGTACACTTCTGAGGTTTGATTGAAAAGTAAAAGAAACAATGAACACACAATCCACAGACCCCCCCCCTCCTAACCTACTTCTTATTGTCCAAAAAATGCATGCTGATGCAAAATGTGTTATTCTAGTAACTTTTTAAGTGAATTAGAGTAATATTTAAAATGTGTTCCTCATTTTAAACCTTTAATCTGCTATTATTTTTGCCACTGAGCAGAATTCGTCAGCAACGCCTTTGAGAGTTATAGTATCAGGTGTTCTGCCTGAATTTATAAAACCCCCTGAAAGAGAAACCATCCCTGACGGTCAGAAGCATCAGCTCTTTTTAAAATCCATGGTTTGCACTGAGATCAGACACTTTGGGCTGCTGATCTCTTTAGTACTTACCTTGCTCATGTTCATTATTACCCTTATCCTAACAGGGTCATATCCCAGTCCTGTTCAGGTTGAAGAGTGTCATTAAAATTATCACATTTTTTCTCCTAATTTTCCCAAACCAAATGCAGCTTTGTGGAACCCTCACACAATCAAGATTATTAAGACCTCTCCCTGCAGCCACAGCTATTGCAGGTACCTAAAGTTGGCTACATTTTTAGTCTTGGTGGAGATGTCCATCAGCAGACTTTAACTATGCCAGGGGGCATTATGTCAGTAAATATTTGATGGAAATGTGAAACCTGTTACTTGACAAAATGCTGTTACTATAATTAAAGATCTTTGAATTTTGAAGGTGATGTAAAAAGAGTTATTATTACCCACCTGCTTTTTTTTAAGTATACAAGACTGCTGTGCTAGCTTTTGCTGGTTTGACAGACATGTTACAAAATATCAAGATAAGATAACTTGCTATGGTTGGGGGGCCCCAGCGACCACAGAATTTACTGGTGCCAAAAGCTATCTATGATTGGACTATAAATGGAATAAAGATAACACATAAAGAAAGGGAACACAATGATGGAGGACAAGGAAGGAAAGAAATGGACTGACTGACCTAGAGGGTAAAATACCTAGATGTTAGACACCTCCATGGCTGACCTCATGAGTGGGTACCACCTCTAGAAGCCTAACAGATTGGGCCAGCTGGTCATGCAACTCAATCAGCTACAAAAGAAGATTCTCCAGATTGACAATGTGGGCATCAAGCTGCCCTTCCACCTTGATCCTCACCAGCTAACACACCATTGGACAATTTGTCACCAAAAAAGACAGATAAATCATGTTTTACTTGTGTAATTATTTTAAAGTGTACACCCAGAAACATTCTCTAAACAATCCCTGTTTCCACATTGTACTTTATATAGCAACAGTACTAAGATAACACAAGTCAAACAAGCACACAAACTGCCAGTTTACCACAGTGTTAAGATATGAGCTACTGTTAACAAGCTTCATTCTGTAGTCTTATGTTTGATTTGTCAGTCTGCTTGCTTACTGTGTGATTCTTATCAAGTCAATTAGACAATTCTCCTGGCCTTACTCCTAAAAACAGGAACTTGTGCTTCTTAGGTTTACCCAATTAACAAATAAAATACAGACATAGCTGGCTGTATGTTTTAAAGATCTTCATGAAAAGCCAGTGGTCTTTCAAAATAGAAATATAACTTGCTTACATTTAAGTCTTGATCAGAGTTTTGCATATTTAGCAAGACTTGCTCATTTATTCTTGAGTACACTATCTTAATAAAACTATCTATCAAACTCGTCTCCAGAGGACATGTCTCAAGAGAATTACCCAAGTCAACTAAAAAGATTCATAATTACCCTTAAAAGAAATCATTAACTTTCCTGAAGTTTAATCAAGATGGATTTAATTTAATTAACTCTGTTTCAAAGATACTTATAAGCCGTCATTATTATATCAGTTTCTTAAATCATGTGATAGTGATAAGAATAATTTACACTGCTAATCTTCCACTTCAACTATTTTTAGAGTAATAATTTGTCAACTTCTCTCATCATACAAGCTGTTGATAAACTTGAACATTGCAGACTAGAAGTCCATTTTCTTAACAGATACAAAACATTGCTTATAAAATGGGAAAGCTGTAAATGTCTGGCACCTGGTTTCGGCTCATAACTATTTTTGAAATATTTCTGAGCACATAAATTGTCATTGTACATGAATTAACTACTTACCATTCAGTTGTGGGACAGGTCGAGAAACAACTGGTTGCATAACAATCTTGTTGATCGTAAAGTGGAAGATAGGTGAGGAAAGCAAGCTTGCGTAAGATTTCACGGATAAGGTAATTATCACATCATATAAGTGTTTAAATGGGCATTGGAAAGACATGTGTAAATGGGCGTGCCTTCGTTGAAGGTTGAATGTCAAGCTGGCACCTCGACATTCGTGAAAATCTACTGCCAATGATTAGCGGTCCGGAGTTCCGCTGTGACGACCCCTAACCGGGAAAAGCTGAAAGACAACAACATAAGTGTTTAAACCATCAGGGTGTAGTCAATATTTTCATCATACAAGTTGAATTTATTACTGCAATCTAGTCTGCTTCTTTGCAAGTCAGACAAAGATCAAAACACAACATGGTTTCTGTTGTTTGGGTACTTATAACAACTTGCAAGGCAAATGAGTGAGTAAAAATTCATTATTCTTTTCCTTCCTGCTTCATTCTGAAAATGTAAGAAACAGTTGGTTTCTACATTATTACATATTAACGCAAGCTGAAGAATGATGTAGTATATTATCCTACCTATCAGAGGGATAAATATCTCAATCACTGCACTAGTTTCTGAAATGCCTTGTTTTACCATTGGTTCATGCTTTAGAATGAGAAGGTAAACACTATATTTATATATATATATATATATATATATATATATATATATATATATATATATATGTATGTATATAGATATACACAGATGCATACACACACACACACACACACAGACATATATATATATATATATATATATATATATATATATATGTATATATATATATATATATATATATATATATATATACATGACAGGACAGGACAGTAGTATCGAGTTGATGTGTCTGCAAGTTAGCTATATGTTACTTTGTAATATATACACAGAGAACCAAGATTATACTCCAAAAATGATCTTAAATAACTTTATAATACTAGCTTTTAAAGTAAGAATCTCCCCACCAACATACTTACTATAGTTAGGTTTATGCATATGACTCTTGCTGTTAAAATACTAAGCAAACCCCATGCTGCTACACGGACAGCATTCAAAAGGAAAGTGCACTATAAATCAAATAATAACTTTAAAAGCTGTTGCATATCTCATGTTACCAGACAACCTGTTTTTGTGTTTATTTTAAAGTATCAGATCCAGACAGTGCAAAACTTAAAGCAAATGTTTTTAATAAAATATAAGGGATTCAGTGGGGCCCATGTACCCGCAGCACTACAGAATTCTATAAAATGGCTTCTAAAATTTCATGTATTAAAAAAAGTATATGACTAGGTCTCTGATTACCAGCAGCTATTTATTCTTGAAGAAGATTTGAAGAACTCACCTTTAGGGTAAAGCTTCAGAGGTGAATATCTTGACACCCACTTAAAGAGCACATAAGCACCTAGTTTATGATGGGACAGCTAATTATGATTCTGCGTGCAATGACATTGTGAAGGTTTCACAACAAAGATGTCTTACAGAAGGTAAACGAAGAGTAACACTACTTGCATGCATAAAGTGTTTCAGCTTTGCGTGCATCTGTGAAAAGGGAATGCTTCATCTGTACACTGTGCTTGGTCATTCTGATCTCATTCTCCCTGTCTGCCTCTACTCACTTATTCTGTAGCAGTCCATCCCCTGATGAATTCCTGGCAATAATAGATGAGTACCCTTCCTACACTGGCAAAACAACGTCTAATTCTATGTCACCTTCTACAGTTTTCCACTCAGCTGCTACCTGATAGTGAGTCAGAGAGAGCTCCTCTGGAATATTGATTAATTCAACCCTTCACTTAACAGTGAATCCTCAGTCATGGAGCCCACACTTCTAAATGGGATTGTAAAGAATAGCTTGGGTGAAGTTGGAAGAGGACAGCCCACAATATTCCTAACTCATATCTGCTACAGTTGAGACAGTTTGATGAAATGAGCTAAATGTGTCGGGTCTAGCTGTATAGGTCTCAGAATAGAAGCCTCTCTATGGGATGTCTGCATTTAGCAATTCATCTCACACACACACACACACACACACACACACACACACACACACACACACACACACACACACACACACACACACACACACAGGCAGTTTAAAGGAATGACAATTCACATATCACTATGCCTGTGGTACATAGGAGGAAATCAGGGAGTGACAAAGAAAGGATCCATAGACCCAAAGCAGAAAGCACTTCCACTTCAAAATGAACTACATAATCAGATTTTTTGTGGTAGCATCATCCGCTCCTACAGCACTATGTCACCCAAAATATGAGCACGCAACAGACAATTCACTAGCAGCTCAATAGTAAAATTAAACTGTTCTGGAGTTTGTTTAAATAGGATAAAATCACATACTGGTGTGCAAACTCTCAGTGAAATGAGATATTTTATTTATATCCAAGTGTTTAAGACAAGTATGTTTATGCTTCCAGTTCTCTCTTCTGTTTATATATTTTCTTTCTAACACTGCTCAGTCCTTTCTTTGTTTTTGTGTCCTGTATTTACTTTTTTTCTTCATAATTACTTTGTTTCTCTTTCCATTGCTTCCTCTTCTTACATGTTATTATGTAAATCATTTCACGTTTTGCAGCCACTCAGCTATAGCTGAGTTTGTAGAAGTAGTAAAAGAAATTTAAATATTTCACAAGATTAGATAAACTGCAGGGAAGGATATTTTAAAAGCAAATACATTCTTGCAAGTGTCCTATCAATTATTTATGATTCTGCTTGGAATCCAGGTTGCAAGAAATTTGTCTGTTATACATGCCATTGTAGAGTTACTGAAGTCATAATTACCATTTTGTAAATGTTCCTGTTACAGATGCAGCATTGTATTTTCTTAAATTCATAATTTGATTTTTTTTTCCTATAACAGAAGAGAATAATGTTAGCCAGTCTACACTCCCACCCTTTTTTGTTATCTGTGTGATCTTCTTCTTCTGGCTTTTCCCGGTTAGGGGTCACCACAGCGGATCATCTGTCTGCTCATGATTGGCAGTGGAGTTTTACAGTGTCGAGTTGCCAGCCCAGCTCCCAACCTTCCACAGAAGGCACACACCAGTGCCAAACCTTCCACAGAACACACTCACACCTAGGGCCAATTTAGAGTGTCCAGTTCACCTGCTGCATGTCTTTGGGATGTGGGAGGAAATCCACACGACCACAGGGAGGACATGCAGACTCCACACAGAAGGCATCCCAGCCAAGAATGGAACCGGAAAACCTCTTGCTGTGAGGCTGCAACACTAACCACTGCACCACTGCGGCCGCCATTGTTATCTGTGTGATATGATTTAGAAATATTTGCAGTGTACATTTATTTTGCCGTATTAATACGTAGTCTTTATTAACATGGCCCCAAATGGGAGCCAGCTAGAAATTCAATGAAGTAATGACTGATAACACAAATATACAGTCAAAAAACTGCAAATGATTTGAAACACATACTAAGACTGACACCGGCATCTCAGAGAACTTTACTTACTCTGTGGCACAGATACTTGACTTAGTACATGAAAGTGGAAAGGCTGAGAGTTTCATGTTTCCCCAATGCCAGAGGTTCTGGGCTATAAATGATTCTGATTTGTAATGAGAACATAGACTACTAACAAGGAAAAGGGCAGTTCGTGGTAGCGGACTAAGGTTATGAGGTGCTAATGGGGCTTCATTTTCCATCACTGAGTCTGATTCAGTCAGTCTCCATTCACTTACACTGAGACTCCTAGCAAGTCACTTAACTTGACAGAACTTCCAAACTACCAGTGAAAATGAGCTTCAACCTTACTGAACAATACGGTTAACAAAACATATAGAATAAAAAAGGAGAACTTAACAAGTTAAAAGTTACACTTGGAACAAATCATAAATCTACCAAAATTTTGCAGGAATTTTCCCCCATATAAACTTCCAGCAAAGAGGGCATTGACCCCACTCAAACACACACATTTGCTAAATATACTAGCTCGATGTTCAGAAGTCAAGCTACTTCAATGTAAAGGATATAACATGATTAATATGAAAATTAACATAATAAAGATAAAGACTAAATACTCCAACAAAATGATCAGTAAAAAAACTCACAAACTGTGAAAACAACAACAAAAAAAAACACCATATTGCTCAGGTCTTCCTTTTCAAATAGCAATTGGTGTTTTTTGTTGTTAAAATACAATTGGAAAAGGAAGACCTGAGCAATGTGGTATTTTTTGTTGTTGTTAAATACTATTGAAAAAGAAGACCAAAGCAACATGGTGTGTGTGTTTTTTTTTTTTTTTTTTTTTTTTTTTTGTTGTTGTTTTCTAAATTTTTCTTCCTTATAAAGTGGG
>NC_056742.1:327719840-327827340 GCF_019279795.1 Protopterus annectens
AGAATGCCTGCTTCTTTGTTCAGGTTTGTAATTTTCACCACGGCACTAAATCCCTGATTAATCTTACACTGTCTGTATGCCATCAGTACCTCTGTTTCCATAATGAGGTATTTTTGAGTATATTTCAACTATCGTACAATATCAGTGAAAATAGAAACGGAATGTGATAACACTTTTAGCATATTAATAACCTGTAAATGCTCTTACAGATATTATGGCGTAAAAGTTGGACTCTTCCTTCAGCTTGTTTAGACAAAGATTTATGCCATACACTTACAAGCATTTCACTGCATCTTTTTATTACAAAATGCTTATGTTTTTCAAAATTTCTTAAGAATTACTTGTTTGTTATGTATATAACTGGTCTTTCTCAGACTCTTTTCTGCCATGACCTGGGGCCACAGAGTCAAGGATGAAGGCAATACAGATAATTTAGAGTAAAATCAGCTGGTATGTTTAACAAATACAAGTGGAAACTAGAGTTCCTTAGAAACTCCACATACCTGCAGAAAAGACATGCTCCTCTCCGTTCCAGCTGGTGAATCTCGAAATCTTGAGGCAATGTTACAACTGCCTCATGTACACAGACAACCCTCTCCTCCTCCCAACAAATTCCAACACATGTGAGAGATGCAACCATATAGCCAAACTGGAGGCTAAGCTTTCTCAACTCAGTACTGGCATAACCAGTCAGGAGGAGAAGGAAACCACGCTCACTACAATTCCAGTCTCACATAGACCTACCACGACAGCAAACCAAACACATAATCACACAAAAACATACTCGGAGGCTCTAAATAAAGATCTGCCTAAGCAGCAGAGACCTCCAAAGCAGACACCCAAGCAACCGCTACCCCAAAACAAAACACGTGCAACACATATCTCACAAAGCCAGTGTGCCGAACAGTCACAGCCCTTAAGACTAAACAACACACCTGATACACTTGTAATAGGTGACTCTATCGTCAGGCACACTGATGTCCCGTTCACCAGGCTGAACAAGGAGAGGGTCACGGTGAGCAGCCTGTCGGGCGCTAGGATGTGCCACATAACACAAGCACTCAGGTCACTCCAAGGCAAGTACAAATATGACTCAGTCATTGTCCATGCTGGTGTGAATGACCTGAGACGTACCTCCCTGGACTACATGAAAAGAGACATAGAGGAGCTCTCTGAGCATGTAGCCCAGGCCGGTATGACCCTGACCTTGAGTAGCATCTTACCCTCACCAAGAATGATGCCACAATATGAAGACAAGATGATCAATTTCAACAATTGGCTTAAGTACTGGTGTCATTCAAAGGGGATCCAATGCCTGTCAGCTTGGGATGATATGCTCGACAAGCCACGATGCTTCGCTAGGAACGGCTTGCACCTGTCACCCCTGGGCTTTCGGATATTGGCAAAGGCTCTTGCTACCCCCATAGTGCCTTTTTAGGCAAGGCTCAAAAGACAAACCCACCTCCATAGGTATCACAAGGGATAAGAAACTAAGAGTAATGCTACTCAACGCCAGAAGTCTAAACCTCAAGATGCACGCACTCGAAACTCTCCTTAGCATGGAGAACATCGATATCTGTGCAGTAACAGAAACCTGGTTCAGGGCTCCCGAGAGCACCCCAGCACTAACAGGTTATACCTCATACCATGCTTTTCGGCCCCAAAACTTGGACCGAACCACAAAAGGAGGGGGGGTATCGATATTCATCAAACATACCCACACCTCCAGGTTGGTGGCAAAGCACGAAGCATCAGAGACTATCCATGTGTAACTAACAGTGGGTAAAACTGCCTTCCGGTTTATAGCCTGCTACAGACCACCCTCCCAAACCCAGGAACCCCACTCGGCCTTCCTGAGAACACTGGAAAATATGAAGGTCTCTCCAAACACCATTATATTGGGCGACTTCAACTACCCAAACATAGACTGGGAGCACTACTCTAGCTCCAACACCCTAGCTCAAAGGTTCCTAGAATTTATAAACTCAAATGCTATGGGACAACTTGTTACCACTCCCACAAGAGGGGAAAACATACTGGACCTGATCATCACCAACATGGGGACTCTATGCTCCAGACCAAAAGTGTATCCCTCACTGGTAAGATCAGACCATAAACTAATCTCACTGGATATTCACATCTCGACCCCACCCCCTGCCCAGAAAACCACAGTGAAAAACTTCTCTAAAGCAAATTTCACACTCCTCAAAACCGAGGTGGAATCCTTCAAAGCACCCGGGCCTGTGGAAAATACGGCCCAGACCACAGAATCCTTTATAAACGCATTCTATGAACACCTTCAGGAATGCATGGATCATGCGATCCCAAATAAAACTAAGACCCAATCCTCCAAAGGCAGCTGTCCTGTCTGGTGGACCCCAGCCATAAACAAACTATACAATAGAAGGAGGAAGCTATTACATGATAGAGCAAAATCCCAAAAAGGGAAGGCATCACTGATCAGTATTAGCAAAAAACTACGGGCACTCATAAAATTGTCTAAGGCCAGCTTCGAGAGAAAAATTGCACAGGACACTAAGGATAATCACAAGGCTTTCTTTAGTTATGTTAGGAACCTGGGTGGTAATTCCCAGATATGCTCAGAATTAGTCCAAAATGACAAAAAATACACCGAACCTACAGACATTGCCAACATCCTAGCTGACAGGTTCAGCGCAAACTCCCCCCCCCTCCCCACCAAAAGGGCAAATATCTATCCCAGCAGAGTGCTGCCCCCCTGACATCTCAGATGCTCAGGTAAGAGCCGCCCTCTCCAAAGCAAAAAACACAGTATCAATGGGACCAGACGGTGTCCCGGGCTGTGTCCTACATGAACTCCAAGAAGAGCTAAACCCAAACATAAAACTACTGTTCAATCTCAGCCTTACTACAGGATATCTGCCCAAAGAGTGGCGTACAGCAACAGTGGTCCCTCTCCATAAAGGTGGTGCCTCAACGGTATCCTGGAAACTATCACCCCATAAGCCTGACTAGCTTGGTCTGCAAAGCTATGGAAAGGATCATCATGGACCTCATAAATAAAGATATTGGGGACCTACAGACACTAGATCCTACCCAGTTTGGCTTTGTTAAGGGCAGATCCTGCCTCTTAAACCTGGTTGATTTCTTTGAAACAGTCACCAAGGCCATTGACGAGGGGAAGGTGGTCCACACAGCCTACCTGGACCTCGCAAAAGCCTTCAATACAATACCCCACTCGGGCATTATAGATAAGCTCACCAGCTTAAATATAAACCCCTATGTCACTAGATGGATTGCAAACTGGCTCAAGGACAGAACCAACATGGTTAGAATTGCTGGAGCCATGTCAGACTCCAAACCAGTTACAAGTGGTGTCCCACAAGGTTCAGTCCTGGGACCTCTCTTGTTCGGTATATATTTCTCGGAGGTACAGGCCAACACGGAAGGACTGTGGCTGACCAAGTTCACAGATGACTGCAAACTGGGTGCCATAATCGACTCTCCAGCCGACACAAGCATCCTCCAAAAGGGCCTCATAGAAACAGACAACTGGTGCCAGAGCCATGGCCTCAAGCTAAATGCCAAAAGGTGTATAGTCATCCCCTTTGGCAAAACAAAGTGCCCACAAATTACCACATAGGTGGTAATCCATTAAGTACAGAAGAAGTAATTAGGGACCTGGGGACCCAAGTTGATAGCAATCTCTCATTTGACAACCACGTGGCCAAAGTGGTTAGAAAAACATTTTATATAGCCCACCTAATCATGAAGGGATTCACATCTAGATCAGGGGAGGTCATCGTGCCTCTTTACTCATCCCTCATCAGGCCCATAATTGAGTACAATGCCCCTTTTGGGATGTACCTTACCAGACACCTGCAGCAACTGGAAAGACCCCAAAAGTACCTCACCAAGAGGATCAAAGGGCTCAAACAGATGCCATATGCTGCCCGGTTAAAGAAACTCCAGCTCTACTCAGTGGCATACCGCCTGTTCAGAGGTGATCTGTATAAAGCCATGTCCAACCCGGAATTAATGGACATGCTGCACCTCAGAAAATCCAAATCCCATCGAGCTACGCGCTCGAGAGACTTGACCCTCAGCACTGAAATAAATAGGACATGCTGGAGGGACAGATTCATAACCCAGAGGCTCCCTTCACTCTGGAATAAAATCCCAGTCCAGGTTAGGCAGAGTCCCTCATTGACTCTCTTCAAGAGGAATCTTGATGAGTGGATGGGAGATTGTAGGTTTACTCCAGGTATCACTTCTGTGTCACTGTTAGACAGAGGCACAGTATACTAACCTCGAAAAAGGGCATAGCAAAATAAATTTAAAATGGTTGGCGAAAGCCATACACATTCTGGCTAGGCTTATAAATGCCCTAGGGCAGATAGCCTAGTATAAACCTATGAACCTATGAACCTATGATGTCACACACAGATGACAAATGTCAGGGCTGAATTACAGAACATGGTGCTGAGAAACTGATCTTAACCACTAAGCAACATCTGTCAAAAATAATATGAAATAAGATAGCAAGATTTTTTGTTATATTGTATTAGGAAAGAAAGTAACTCAGTTAATGTTACAGTGGTAATAGAAACAAAAATTTAAGTAAACAAATAGGAGCCTACTGCTCCATTAAGATTTTTTTTCCTTACATCATGCATTTCACATTACAATATTATTTTGGATTTGAGGCTTTAAAGCACAGCTAGCCAATAGTGATCATAAACACACGTATAAATTATTTCCAGCAGGAACAGAGATAGAACTTTCCTGAAGGTTCCTCGAGGATTTATTAGTTTAGAAGGACCTGTTTGTGTCATTGTACATCATCAATAATATGACATCATAATATGCTACCTGATGTCATGCTTAGTATAGGAGCCACTAATGGCTTCTTTTTAGAAGTATAGCTTATTTTACTCCATAATTGTGAACCAAGAAATTAGGATACCTTTTTCTGTCAGAGATTAGCATTACTTTGGAAGTGATGCACAGGAGAGGCTGCATAACTGTGGAAACCAAATATAGCAAATTTCAGCAGAGACATTTGTGGAAAGGTTAGCTGCAGTTCAAACCATCTTAATTCATACCATTTGCACTGCATTAGAGCAGCTTTTTGCCATCTGTGTGTTATCCATCCATAATCCCCTTTTCCCATTTTTGCACATGGGGTCAGGGTGTCATTTCATTAGTGACAATCATCTAGAGCCAAGGTCTACACTGCCGAGTGGTTAGACTTGCCATGGTAGCTCTTAAACACCACACACTTATACACACACACTCACATATATGGCCAAGTTAGAGTGTCCAGTCCACCTACTGTATGTCTTTGGAATGTAGAAGGAAACTGGAGCATGTAGAGGAAACCAACAAGAACACAGGGAGGACATCCAGACTCCATACAGAAGACAACACATCCAAGAATTGAACTAGGGAATCTCTTGCTATGAGGCAACTATGCTATCCACTGTTCCATGGTGACACCTATCTATGTCCTGTAATACTATGCAAAAAATTAGTTGTAATATCTTTATAGTACAGCAGTGCATACTTGTGCAAATGGCTGCAGTGATACACAAATAAGAGTTTATATCAGATCATCAAAGCACAGAAATTAAATATTAATGTTTTCATTTAATGCTAACTTCTTAAAAACAGAGAGAGAAAGATCGACTTTATATAATGAGAAAGGGCAAAGATTGTTTCTAAATGTCGTGAAGAATAAAACTACTCTAACACTACTTTATTCATGTGTGTATGTATGTAACTGTCTATGTATCTGTCTATCTCTATGCATGTATGTATGTATGTATCAATCTATCCATCTATAGCATGCCCAGAGCCGTGGCTTTCAAATGACTATAGAGGCATTTCCAGTTGAATATTTGCATTCCAGGAATTCAGTGCTGTAAGAACTGCTCTACAGCTCTGTTGCTGGTTTTATTTTAAGGCTAATAGATAATGAAACAGTAATCATTTCCTGGCCTCTGGGTCATTCACGTTTACCCATGAATGGAGTGGCTTACTGATGAGGGTGAAACCCAAGTAAGCAAAAGTCACTTGGAGTGGGTAAACCTGAATGACCCATGAGTCAGATTGTGATTTGGATAAATTATATAACTGAATTTACATAAAAAAAGATCAATCTTACCTTTTTGAACTGTGTTCATTGCATATCAGCCCTTCTGTCGTTTTTGTCTCTGTACTCCAGAGCTATTCATCAGAAAAATTTCATTGATGTTCTGACAATGTTTTCACATTGTTCTAAGTGCTGATGCATATAGTACAATGCTGATCTGCAGTTTATGCTACAGATGCTGCCCTCTTAAACACCTTGCACAGTGTAGCTGCATTTTCTTTTACTTATTATTAATGATTAATGTCATAAGAAAAATAATTAAAGGTGTTATGAGAAGTCCCTTTATTTACACACTCACCTAGATAGATTTCTATGGTTGGACTTCTATTTTATGGCTTCATGAGTATTCAGTAGACTCCGTTTTGCCAGTCAGATGGTCAGGTTAGACTGGCTATTGTATAATGCAGTCCAATGCAATGCGTTTCTGTTTCATAACTTTTGTTTGTACTTTTATGAGTTATTAATGAAAAATAATGTGTGCATATCTTAATTTTAACTCAATAAGTACTATAATACAATGCATTTCACTATTTGTATTTCTCTCATTTTGTTCTGATGTATCTTGCTGTTCTCAAGACTTTGTGGTTGCCATGTTTGGGAACTGCAATTTTGGGAACAATTTTGCTTTGTTATAGAAATACAGAACCCTGCTTCACAGATATCAGACTCAAAGTACTCATACAGATGATTGGACATTGTAGCCTTGAGAAGTTTGATGTTACATCTGGTGTGGCTTTCCAGTACAGCAACATTACACATAGTGTATAAAGCCTTTACTTTTAATCGGCATTTTGCACATTATTCTATCTCATGATTAGCAGATGTCATATCACACAAACCCAAAACATAACTAGTAAATGTATCTCAATCTACGTTTGTAGAGCATATGAATAATATTGTGCCATCACAGTATTTTAGAGAGAGAGCTTCATCTTGTAAGAAGATAGAATCAGTATGCAGGTTCAAAAGTCTAAACCACTAAAAAGCAGCAAAATACAAAAATCCTAGAAAATTTAAGTAAAAAAATTACAATAGATTGTATAGTATTTCTAGATTCATTGCTCACTTTTATCTGAAAACATCATACAGTTGATTGTCTCTCTTACTAGCCATGACATCATGTACACTTTGCTCATTCACTGGCGATATTTCATTAACTGTCAGAATAATCTACTAATCGTTATATACAGAGTGGCTGCTGGTGCAAGTCAGTGAATTATATGGTTGAAGATAGCTGAACTCTGGCAAGCAGAAAGATAATTATAGCTGGATGAAGGAATACTCCAAAAACTATCAGGCACACATAGCTGAGTGTCTAGAAGAGAGAAAAGAGAAGGGCAGCACAACAACAAAGGAAGTAAGGAAGTGTACTTCCTCAAAACTGACTGTAACCAAATGGGAGGGAAAAAAAATTCAGCCACCCAATACTGACAGGCAGTGCCAGCTCACAAGTTCCTCTGATAAGGGTACATCTCTGGTGCAGCACAGAAAAAAAACACAGTGCAGATATCCTCTTCAGTGAATACAAGATGTGTACTCCAGAACACAGAAAACACACAGAAGAGTCTCTTTATACTATAAATAGCTCATAATGATAACAATGTAGCAAAAGTAATGAGAATTAAATGCAGATTTGATCCCAAACAGTCTGTTGCACAGATAGATACAGATGGCATATGTCTATGTCAGGTAAAACTATAAAATGCTGTCGTTGAAGCCTGCAAAATGGCAAAAGGAGCTGCATGCATATATACTTCTAATGCAAGCATAAGAATTAAAACAGCAGGGTACACCACCATTAGCAGAGGCCACATATTTGTAACTTAAATATCCTGAGACAGGTCCAGTGCCCATACAGAAAAATATACAGTATCTATAGTTATGCATGGAAAGGTAAGCTAACAATATTCATTGCTAGTTATTGTAGGAAATGAAAGGTAAGCACAAATTCACAACAACGTCTAACAAGCTGTCAGTACAAGAAATGGAAGGACAGGTAAACAAAGATGGCATCCACTGTGGCAATTAGGCACAGCACAAACAGGAAGTATACAAGACCATTCAATTCAGGTAGTGTGCAGTATCATGTATATGGCTATTAATATTACCCTTGGTCTTGGTCAGTCATGCCATTGTACAGGGACTGATGCCTCAAGGCTCAACTGTCACATCTGAAGAACTGTGGAAGGCCACACATAACAGGATCATTTTAGTGTGAGGCATCATGCTGTTCATGACAAATCATTTTGAGTTGCTTATGCATGCCAACAGTACTTTAAGTGCACAACATTCACTGATGAAGTTTCCACCCTTTGACATTATTTTTTGTCGATGGCAAGGATGCAGCTGACAGTTCTGCAACAGGTCAAAATGTTGGCAGGAATGCAGGGGCAGTCTATGTGGATGGATCACATGGGTGTCCTTCTAACACTGTGGACTTCCTCATATATAGCTGGCATTATTATAACAAAGGGTTTGATGGAATTCATACATTTTATCTGTGAATAAAAGTGCTTACTGGTGTTTTATTAGGAGTGCATACATTTTATCTGTGAATAAAAGTGCTTACTGGTGTTTTATTAAAGTATGCAGTATTATTTTTCTACTCCAAAGTATTTTTCTTATTATTTCTGTTTACACATTAAAAAGATTAAAAAGGGGGATTACTTTGATAGAGAACTGCTGTGCAATACATTGAATGTCACTGTTATATCACCTGAGTGAACATGTCGTCACAATCCCCTCTATTTACCTCAGTCTGAAACTCTGGGAAGGCCACACTGTTTATCCCACAACCCCAGCTTTTGGATTCTGTACCACAATGTCTACCTAGTAATGTACTGGGGAAGGCTGACTACTCTACTCTTTCATACTACAACAGAATAATCTGGGGGACAGCGGAAATGCCATATTCTTCATCAATGCAATTAGCTGATTAACACCCAGGCATAGACTTGCAGGGTCTTAACAACTCATTAAATAACAAGATAAAGCCAAGCCTTGTTGTATTCAAGCTAACCAAGTAACAATGTATACTTTACAATTGAGAGTATAAAATAGTTGCTTCCTGGTTGTATTAGCCAAATTCCCATTTGGTGCTTGAATTAACCTATTCCATTTGGTGTTAGATTGTACTTAACACACTCCATGGCTGATAATTATACATTACATCTAATGAGAATAGCTAGGATCATACCCTAGATAATTTTGGGGAGATATGCATAGGATAAAGCATTTAAGAGCTGCTGCTGTCCATTTGATGTACAGGGAGCAGGCCTCGGGTAAATTTTCTAATCTTCATACATAGGTCTAAGTTGCTTCTGAATATTGACAGGGATGAGATGTGTTTTACATGGATGGGGAATCTATTCCAGAGCAGTGGTATTACCTGCAAGATATACCTGTCCCAATAAACTGTTCTGTTGATGTTGCATAAGAGGTTTAGATCCTTGTTCCAAGTATCTCTGATGCCATTTGTCTTGCTTATGTGCAGTAGATCCATTACTGTTGGGTTGGAGGATGCCTTGTATACCAAACATTGGTCACTTCTTTGCAGTCTGTAGGATACTGAATACAGTAACAGGCTTTGAGTTGATCAATGTAGGACACATTGTTTAGACCTTGTACCATTTTAGTAAGCTATCTCTGTGGATGTTCCAGTTGTAGCAAGTGTCTGGATAGATATATGTCAAAGCAAGCACTATAATCAGTGATGGCCTAATGAGGGCTGAGTAAAGGGGAGGGGGCAATGGCATCTTTAGATCTAGTCACAATGCCTTTGTTTATAAGTTGTGCAATACAGTAATACTTTCTTATAACAGTGGACACAAGTTGGTTGAAAGTTAGGTCACTGTCCATATAAGTTCCCATATTCTGAGCAACTGGGTCAGTAAACTCTTAGGGGCATATTGTCAAAGTGGTAGCTCCTTGGAGTAGATGACTTCTCAAAGGACATGATAATATAGTGCTTTGCATTTGGTTTCAGTCTAAGTTTCAGGCACCGGTTATTTGCATGGGACAAACCTCTGTGCAGGATAGCTAAATCATTTGGGGATTCAATAACTGCTCCTAGCTTACAGCCATCTACAAACTTTAGTCAGGCAGAGCCCTTTGGTACTGGCTTTTATTAAAGAGGAGTTGATGCTAAAAAAGGTGATGCCCTAGCACCAAACCTTGAGGGGCTCCACTGGTGACTGATCTCTTTGTGGATGTAGCATCCACTATTTTGATACCTTGCATTCTATCTGAAAGGCAGTTAGCAATCCAGCTGTGATGCAGGGTTTAACCCACTTTTATTTAGCTTTTCTACTTTGCCCAAGAAGGAGTAAAAACCAAAAAGAGAAGCCTCTGGTAAATCCAGTAGAAATAAGTCCAACAGCAAGTACAAAAATTATAAATCTACTGGAACCAAGAAGCACAATAAATAGTTTATTGATAAAACACCACAGTTTCACTAAAATAGCTTCATCGGGCATCTGATGTCTGATGAAGCTATTTTAGTGAAACTGTGGCATTTTAGCAATAAACTATTTATTGTGCTTCTTGGTTCCAGTGGATTTATAATTTTTGTACTTGCCCAAGAAGGAGGTTGTGTTAAAAGCATTGGCCAGGTTGAGTTATGTGGTGTGTATCCTTTTTCCCTCATCCATTGCTTTGGTGACATTTTCAAAGACGTCTATCAGGTTTAGTAAGCGTGACTTGCACTTGATGAATCTAAACATTTGACAGGTACAGAGTTTGGAAGTTTCCTATGCCGTTAGTTATTACTCCCATGATATGTATTTTCATGACTTTGCATATGATGCTTGTCAGACTTATAGGTGGGGTCAGTGGAAGCTCCTCCCTTATCCAGGGGAATGAGTGTAGCTATTCTCCAATCACATGGTACAAAACCTCTAAGGAGTCTGAGTAGTGTTGTTAGGGGGTGGAAGGCTAGATTGTGCTTCATACTATTTAAGATGCTATAAGTGATATTTTCAGGACCAACTGATGCAGTATAGTTAGCCTTTGATAGCATTTTCAGGACTTGGTCTTGTGTGATAATGGGAGCAAGCTGGTTTCAGGTATATCTTATGGGATGGACGGAAGGGAGAGAAGGGAGTTAAATTTGCCATGAATTTATTGGCCAGTAGGTTAGCCATATTTTTCAGTCATAGTATAGGTAACATTGTTCACAATCAGTTCAGTGCATTGGTACATTGTGCTTCTGAGACTGTGAACACAACTGAAAACAAATCTCTTGTGATTGCCCTTAGCTTAAGTGGTTATTTTAGTCTCAAACTTGGCTTTGGTAGGTTTTGTTAAGCTCCTGTATTGTTAACTTATTTTACTGATGAGGTCTCTATCATTCTGGGAATTACTTTTCTTACTTCTGGTCAAAATTGTCTTTTTCTTATTGCAGTCTTGTTGATATTATGGTTTGTTTCTGGGGTTTGCCATGCACGTGTTCCTATGAGATACAGCTGCATCTATGCAGCTACGTACATGCTGGCATAGTGTGGGGGTGTACTTTTTTGTATATTTAGTGGGGTTAACTGGGTTTAGTGGGGATATGATGCTTGCCAATGTATCACTTAGGAGTTGGTAGTTTGTCTTTGAGAACTTTCTAAAACATTTATATAGAGATATATTGGCAGCCCTGCTAAGGACTTTTGGAACATACCCTCTGCTCTTTTGAAACCTGAGTCAACCGAAGATTAAAATGAGTGGTTTCTGATGCTGTGTATCAGTTACCACTGCCTCATTTGCTTTATGGCTGAAGAGATGCAAAGTAGCCTTAAATCAGTTTCCAAATAAAAGCATTATTGTTCTTATTCAACTGATGAGAGACATTTCAAAGGATACCTTGAGTGGATGGGGTGTTTGGTTTCAATTTTATTTCATAGGAGATGGCTTTATGGTCAGACTTAATAAGTGATGAAGAAGCACAAGGCGTGGTGCAAGGTGCCCCCATATAAATAAAAACAAGATCTTAGATGTTGTTCTTCCTAGTCGGTTCTCTGACTAATTGTTCCAGGGCATTTGTATTGACAAAGTCCAGTAATCTGTGTTCTGATGCAGCAGTGGTCATGTAGGTTTCCCAGTGTATAATAGGATAGCTTAGATCACCTAGGAAAATTGTATTGGGTTTAATGCTGAGTCCAGATCCAGTGGACAGTTGTTATAGCTTTCTTGGGTCATAATGGGAGTTGTGTGGCAGGTAATTCATGGTGCTGGGCTTACTTGGTGATTATTTGGACATGAAAAAGCTCAAATACATTATGCTGCTTTACCAGGTTTGATGTAAGTCTCATTTGAATTAAGACTGAGACACCTCCATCTTTTTTCCCCTCCTGCACAGTAGCTAATCTGTATATATGAAAGGCTTACAGATTTGAACAACTGGAGTGTGATTTGTCATTTTAAACCCTGTTATTACACAGACATCTACATCCTCCAGGGTGAGGAGGGTATGTGGAGAGTGAAGTGTCAGTCCTCCTAGTTTTAAATGAGCACTTTACATTGAAAATAAAGATGATAAAATCCTAACACTTTTATTAACTTTTTAAAGTACTATATTTTGTTAACTAATTAACTTTATTGATTTAAGTCATTTTGGTAACTGGAGAATATCATGAATCCTTAATTCACCTGGTCATCTGTTTATGCACTGGGTCATAAAAGAAAATAACCACAATTAAGTCAATATATTATATAAACAGACAGTCAAGAAATACATATCGAATCAAACTTGATGTATCTTACACATAGAAATGAGTACAATACCGAAGTGTGGGGAGGTAGGAGTTACCTTCACTTTCAGAAATAATGAGCATCTGGCAAAGTTGTCATACACTAGTTTCTGTCCTCTGTGTGACTGCTGTTGATGCTTATGGCACAAATACAGAAATATGTGTCAAACTAAGTACGGTGAAAACTTAGATGAATATCTTTTATTAATCTTGTTTACAGTGGATAACTGAAGATGTACAGGCAAGAACATGCAGATGAGATGTAGAATTAATCACATTATGTATTACTGTTGTACACTATTTATTTAATAGTTAATAGATTGCAACTTTTAGCTGATATTGAACTGATATCAGGAGTGGATGTGTGATACCATCAATATTAGAGGCATCAAAATAACCAACATTTCTTTCAACTTGGTGGCTGTGTAATAACTTTCTGATTATTATTTCTTGATGGAATGGAAATGAAATAGTGCTGTCTGAGAGTTTGTGCCTGCTATGCTGACAGCTTAAAGTAGGCATTGAATAACCATTAGTTTTTTGTGTTCCATTATGCAAATACAATTTAGCACTGCCTAGGAAGCAGTGTCATTAAAGAATATATTGCCACTTCATGCAATGTAATTCATCACAAAAATCTATACATGTGCTGTTTCTTTACAAAACAGATGCCTGTGCCAGTGGTGTAGAGGGATGAAGCCTTGACAATGGCTCGAGTTGGACCAAGTTTGATTCACAGCTCAGTTGCTTGATGGAACAGGCAGGCATAAATTAAATATTCCGGGGGTTGTTGTAAGATATGCATCTTGCTCCACATCACAGGGTGAGGGAAATATTTTGAGACTCACAGGTTCATAATTTATCACAAAACATATTCCTAGCTTTGCAATGCAAGATATTAGACATATGTAATACCAGCTGCCTTACGGATACATACACGCACACGCACTCATGCTCACACACACACAAAATGAAGGATGTAGTGTAGAAAATCTAATTCAGAAAGCACCAAAAAGGATAGAGCAATGGAATTCCAAATTAAGGGGAAACCAGTAGAATGGGAAGCAATTGGTCAGGTGCCATATGAAGATATTTTGGAGCCTTCCACATGAAACGAGTATAAACATTCACTTGAAGCTGGACGGCAAGGGAAGGAACAGGAAACTGTGGAAATTCTGATGCAGTTAATGTTGAGGAGTGATAGGCCAGAGAGTTCTCATATGACAGATGGATGGCACAGGATGAAACTGAAGAGAATGTGCCACAGGAAGATTCAACAGAATGTTCTATAGAATGCCCACAGGAAATGGAAAACAAAAAAATCTGCCCCCAGTTTAGAAGAAAATGAGCTAAGAGAAGAGTTGCTTGACTTAACAGAGATAGAGAGACATATTAAGATCAATGAAAGAAATAGTCTGCAGAAGGTCAATAAAACCCAAAAAGTCATAAGTTTGATAAAACAAATTAACACAATAATTAAGACTGTCCATAGAGATCCATGCGATATAACAGAAGTAAACAGTATATATTACTGTGCAGATAAATTAATAACTGATAAAGTTTTACCACAAGAACACAAGGTAGTGAGGGAGAGAAAGGGGATAAATTGAATACCATCATGGAAGTATTGAATAGTGAAAGCTATAAAGCAACTGAGGCAAGAAGTGTCACTGTTAGAAGAGTATAGAAGAGGGAACAGATCAACAAAAATACTTACAAAGATAGATAGACATGATAAAAGCAATGTGGAGTATTGGAACAGATCAGGATTTATCATTCACGGTCACAAATAACAAACTAAAAATCTCTGCACAGGCAGAGAAACTTAGAAGATAAGGCAGATAAATATAAAGGAAAAGTACAAAATAAGCAATTTATTGATGACCCAAAAAAGTTTTATAGAAAATTGAGAAACAAAGTAAAAGGAACTGAAAGACCACAAAAAAAGAATAAACAGATACATTTTGGAGCAGTATCTATGAAGATCCTGTGGAACATAACAAAGATGCTAAATGGATAGAAGAAGTAAAATAAAGAATAAGAAGTTTAAAGGTACAGGATATGAAATGGGGTGAAGGAACAGTCAGATAGATTGAAACAAAGTTAAGAAAAGGCTCAAACTGTAAAACCCCAGGCCCAGATGCATTACCTAACTTCTGGTTAAAAGTATTAACATCTTTGCATGAAGATTTAGCCATGAGTAAGAACTATTTATATGTGCACCCAGAACAGACATCAACCTGGTGAAAAACAGGAAAAACAATGCTCCTACTTAAGAGTGAACCTGCAAGCTACCCTAAAAATTATAGACCAATAACTTGTCTTCTGACAACATATAAACTATACACTGGAATTGATGCTGATAGAGTCTAGAGTCATTTAGAATAAAACTCAATTATGGCAATAGAATAAAGGGGCAATAAAATAAAGTCATATGCAACAAAGGATCCTTTGCTGTTAAATAAAGTCATAGTGGAGAACTGAAAAGGGGAAAGAATTTAAGTATGGCATGGATTGTCTACAAAAAAGCATTTGATAGTACCACACATTCATGGATAAAAGAGTGCTTAAAATGTATAAGATACACCCTACGCTGATCAACTATATTACAGTGACCATGAAACAGTGGCAGACCACTTTGCAATTAAGCCATGATAAAGGACAAATTTATTATTCCAGGGATAAAAATTCAAAGGGGGATATTCCAGGGTGACTCTGTCACCACTGTTATTCTGCCTTGCCCTTAACCCATTAAGCTGTCTACTTAACATCTTAAGCCATGGCTATAATTTAGCTCCTAGAAAACAACAAAGTGTAAAGACTTCTCATCTTCTCTTTGTTGATGATTTGAAACTGTATAGCTCATCAGATAAGAAACTGAAAGTACAACTGCAAATTGTCAAAACTTTTTCAGATGATATAAGAATGTCATTTGGTCTTGATAAATGTGCAAAAGCAACCTTTAAAGCAGGAAAACTGCAGCACCAAGAAAACATCAGTTTGGGACAAGAATGTGAAATAAAATAACTTGAGCAAGAGGGAGTGTATAAATATTTAGGAAATTATGAACTATCAACAATAAAACATGAACAAATGTGAAAAAAACTTAGTAAGGAGTACTTTAGAAGACTTAAATTAATCCTGAAAACAGCGTTGATATCTAGGAATAAAATCCAAGCTATAAACCAGTTTATTCTTCCTGTCCTAACTTACAGTTTTGGAGTGATTGACTGGCCCCAAAACGTGTTAGATTAGATAGGAAAACAAGAAGGATTATTCATGCTCACCAAATGATTTAAAAAAATCAGTGCATACCAAGATTATATATTCCCTGTTCCAAAGGAGGGATGGGCCTCCTTGAAATTGATTACATGTACAGATCTGCAATCATGGAAATCCACACATATCTGCTGACCTCACAAGACCCAAATGTAGTGACTGTTTTGAAACATGAGGAGAATAAGTCTAAGATGACTTCCCTACTTAGGCTAGCAGAAGCATATCAGTGTCAAGCAGGAATGGAAATTAAACCACAAGCGGAGAAAAAACAGGCAGAAACTGAATGTGCCAAAAAACAAATGAAAGACTATAAGGTGAAGGACCAGATGAGAAGACAACAAATGTGCAAATGCATAAATATAGTTGTAAGTACAGAAAACTTCTGAAAGAACCTCATGCTGATCGGGAATGAAAGCAGGAATGGTTAAGGAGAGGCAAATTCAAATCGAGAGATGAAAGGTAAATATTGGCGGCACAAGATAGTTGGCTATGCACACATTGGTTTACAAAGTCCATTGAACATGTGGGAGAAACAGGCAAATGTAGGTTTTGTAAAACAGAATTGGAAACAGTTGCACACCTCGTTGCTGGTTGTGACATGCTAATAGCAGAAGGACTGTATACTGAATAGCATAATAATGTGGCATGACGGCTGCACTGGGGATTGTGCAAACATTAGCGTATTGAAGTGGCTGAAAAACACTGAAAACATAAGCCACAAAGCATCATAGAAAATTATGACGTCTACATTACATGGAATCATCCATTATGAATAGTTCAAAAGGTAGATGCTAGAAAACCAGCTATAGTGGTCCATGAAAAGAAGACAAAAGTAGCATTGATCATTTAAATTGCCACACCCAATGACTACAGTGTCTTGTGTAGAGACAGACAGACAGAAAGTCATAAAATATCAGGATTTGCACGCAGAAACGAGAGCAATGTGGAAGAAAGATACTCAGACAGTAGTAGGAGCAATGAGTCTTATAAAAAAGAATCTACCATCATATTTAGACATGTTATCAATACATGTAACTCCTTACGAATTGCAGAAGGAGTAATTAGTGGGCACATTGCAGTTGCTTCACAGTGCACTTCTGGCTGACAGAGATTGAAACAATACTAATTTAATCGTACTTTGACTTAGGAATGGGGTCCATTCCTGTCATGGTATTAGAAACCCCAAAGATTTGGAGAAATTGAAAAAGACAGAAAACATGTATCATTTTAGTGACTGATACAATGTTGCATTGAATTGAACACCTGGACTTGCCTCCCCTTTTAGACCCATGTTAGCAGTTGTGTCTGCACAGGTGAAGATATTCAGTGTTCGACATTGCTTGAACAGGTAGTCCTTGGCATTCTTATCTTGCAACCTTCTGGTTGTGTTATTTAGCAAGTCATCATTGTAGAAATTGCTAAAATGATAGTAAACCTATATATATATCTATATATATATATATATATAGTTTCACTTCAGAATGTCGAGTTACTGAAAACTCGAACTTCATATGGTCGAGACCATGATCGTGTTTTCAGAAACTTGAAATTCCAAAGTGAAAAAAAAAATGTCAAATGAATAATTTCTGCAGGGGGGCAAGTCCCCCTGCACCCCCACAACCCCCTACTTAAATATACCAACTCCGAGATCGCAATCGAGTGGGAAAAAGGGAAATCTCCCATTCTGCGCTGTATGCTATAGTGTAATCACGGAGATGGTATATTTAAGTAGGGAGGGTGCAGGGGGACTTGCCCTCCTGCAAAAAACTTATATTAAACAAAATGTAAGTCTTTTTTTACACTTTCAAGTTTCTGAAAACTTGATCATATGGTCCCGACTATATGAAGTTCAAGTTTTCAGTAACTCGACATTCTGAAGTGAAGCTATATATATATATATATATATATATATATATATATATATATATATATATATATATGGGTCTAGGACTATTCACTGAAAGCACATTTCACTGAAACTCAAATGACTGTGCAGAAATCACTGAAAGCTCAATTCACTGAAACACATTTCACTGAAAGGTATATATGGCCTTTTCCCCACTGTAGTGCGACCCTGGAGTCAGTATATATAGTAAGGAGGGGGTGTGGGGGGCACCCCCCCCGCATAGTTTGGATATATATTATGTTCAGAAAAGAGTAATTTGTTGGAATTGCAAGTATCCATGTATATAGTTCAAAATATTTAAAATAGGTGGAGGGCTATGCCCCCCCACACCCCCAAATGTGGGGGCCGATGCCTCTCACACCCCCCTTACTATATATACTAATTCCAGGGTCGCACTACAGTGGGGAATGGCCATATATAACTTTCAGTGAAATGTGTTTCAGTGAAATGTGTTTCAGTGAATTGTGTTTTCAGTGAATTGAGCTTTCAGTGAATTGTGCACAGTTAAATGTGTTTCAGTGAAATGTGCTTTTAGTGAATAGTCCTAGACCCATATATATATATATATATATATATATATATATATATATATATACACACACACACACACACACACACACACACACACACACACACACACACACACACACACACACTTATAGTTCACTTGGTCAAAGGCTTACTTTTTTGGATGACAAAGTGAACTAGTGCGTGAGCATCACTTTGGGCAAATGTTTGAGCAACTGGCAGTTTGTATTGTTAATTAAAGTGCATGAATCATATTGGAATATTGATATTGTCAATATACAAGTATTGAAAAGCATGACATGTTAAATGCTAGACTATATATTTAGATTTCTTTGTTAAAGAAAGTAGAAATCATACCAATTGTGATGACTGAGGGTGCTGCTTCAGCCATCTCAGTTAATGTCATTAATATCTAGGGTGATATGACTGAAGAAATAGTGTAAGTAAACTGGTGCTGTTGCAATGAAGGTAACAAGAGAGTGAGGAAGTGGGAACCAATAGTTCTGCAAGTGTGATATTTGAGAAGGAACCTGTTATGTGGTGAAATCATAAGACCCCCTGGTATTTGAAGAATGGTAATGGAAGAGATGTCAGTATTAGAAAGGAGTAATTAGCTTGCTAATATGACAAACATTATATTGTCTACAGGAGTAAGAAGAAGTGGTGTGATGTGTCTATAAGCACATTTGGTTACCAGGAATATCCAAATGAGCAAAAATTAACCCATTTGTAGAAGGAAATTCAATAAACAGTATACTAAAAATATAAAAAAATAGCAGAGGTATTAAATGACAGAATTAAAGGTAAGCAATTAAGTACAGAATTGTAAATCACTGTATAAGTGATTAACTGGAAGTGAGGTCACGTTAAGCAAGTTAAATAAATATAGTGGGGTTATTCACAAGTAGAGAGAGTATTAATTTACGCCAGAAAGTATTAAAAGGGAGGACTGCGAGAATTAAAATAGAGAGGGGTACTAAGAGATAAAGAGTGAAAAGGAATTACATATTGAGGCAAGAAAGCAATAGCAGAAAGGGAAAGAAAATTAGTTGCTGCATTGTGATTTTGATAATTTCTCATCAGGAGTCAGTATTAGGTTTACAGGATTTGTAAACCTACTACAGGAAATGTATAATAATAAGTGAAGTAAAGATATTAAGTAGGACTAAACTGGAACAACTGAACAAAGCATGGTCGTTAAGATATTGTTTTAAATGTGATTTAAAGACACTTGAGCTAGCTTGTTGTCTGATGCAATAAGGAACTTGATTCCAGATTTTGGACATGAAGGTAAGTACAAAGCATCACCGACAGCAGTTTTAATATGAGCCATTTATGTGTAGATCATGGCTGCCTATTTGAGATATACCACTACAGCAGATCTTTTAGTGAGGTGCACTCATAGCCGGTTTTAGGCACCAGCGAACCCTCGCGAAAGCTGGGGCCCCTGTTCCTGGGGCCCCAACCACAGCAAGTTATCTTATCCTGATATTTTGTCACATCTGTAAAACCAGCAAAAGCTAGTGCAGCAGTCTTGCATACTTAATAAACTATGAGGATAATAACTCTTATTTATATCTCCCTTAAAATTCAAAGATATTTCTGGTTGTAGTAATGGTGTTTTGTCTAGTAACAGGCATCAGAATGCCATTAAATATTTTACTACTGAAATAGTGCTCCTGGCTTAGTTAAACCCTGCTTTTGGACATTTTCTCCACTAAAACTAACTACATAGCCAGCTTTTAGTCCCTGCAAAACCATGGCTGCAGGGGCCCTTAATCATTTTAAGCTGCTGCTGATTGGGGAAAAATGAGGAATGAAAAATGCATTAATTTCCTAAGTATGCTCTTTAACATGCACAGGGCTGTGATATGACCCTGTTAGGATGAAGATGATAATGAACATGAACAATATAAGCACTAGAGGGACTTACCTCGATGCAAACTTTGGATTTTAAGAAGCGCTGATGCTGATAGTTTCAGGTAGTTTTATAACTAATACCAGAACACCAGATTCTATAACTCAATTTCTTTGCTTAAGAATTCAGTACAATCCCAAAAATAATAGAATAAATGCTCAGAATCATAAATATGTTTAAATATTTCTAATTCACTTAAAAGTTACTAGAATAACATATTTTGCATCAACATCTATTTTGGACAATAAGTATAAAGCTCAGATGTCTGGATTAACTGACTGTTTGTAATCCTGAATGATTTACCAGCAAATCAGACTTTTTACGAAGGATAAAGCAAAAGTATGAACAAAATCAGGGAAGGTCTGTGAAAGTAGGGACAGTGACAAGTATGCATTACTCCTCAATGGGATAAATCTTACTGCTTCTGCTGTTTGATGGCTGCTAAACAGCAGTGACTAATCTGGTGTGGCAGTACCAATGTTGCACAAGGCATTGCTGTTTGCTGAAATTAAGTACATAACTAGTACAGTTGTGGCTTATGCATGCATGTTGTGTGTGTGTGTGTGTGTGTGTGTGTGTGTGTGTAAAAAACATCAATGATTTTTATCTGTGCATGCACCCAATAATGCCAGGACACAGACATTATTCTTCTGTGTATCAGTAAAAAATGTACCTAACAAGTAATTATATTTCAAAAGTAAGACAGAACATATATCACAGAACATTCAGACACTTAGATATTCTTGGAGCCTGGTTGCCCCCACTCACCAGACTGTCTAAATGGATAATGGTGACTTCTTTATCATCCTTGACTCTGTGGGGGCCCCCACCAAAGCTGTTGCTTGTTGGAGAAAAATGTATCAATTTTCTGAATACACTGTTTAACCTGAATGGTGCTGAGATATGACCCTTTTAGGATAAAGCTAATAATAGCCTCTGTTTACAACCACACCCATTCTAAAACCAGCCCTGCTCAAATGTGTGTGTGTACATAAAGCTGCTACAGGTTATGCGGGGCTAGAGAGTGTGTGGATATTACATCTTTAATTTTCATGACAGTCAAACCTTAGAGGTGTGCACATGAAGTCATTATAGCTTGTGTTTGAGCTGAGGGCAGTGTTTCTCACAGACCTCAGAGGTATACAAAGAAGGTTACTATAGCTTGTGTAAGAGGTGTATTGTCTAGGAGGAACACATTTGAATATTACAGAAAACACTCACACAATCACATACTAGGCACATATACATGTGGCTACCTTTGACGTTGGGGTGAAGAACATACATGTATATGTATTTCATCAGTTACTTGAAATATATGACAAAAGCAATTTAAATCTCTGCTTTTATCCCAGTCTAACACCAGAGGGATGCATAGGCAGTGACTTGTCTTTATTAGAGAGTTAGGAGGTAGGCAGTATTCCAGATAAGACTTAAATATTCTCACAACTACTGGCTTGTTAGTTTACTGTAAGCTACATTTTGTCAGCTTTGAAAATTAAGCCTTGGGCACAAATTATGCCTTGAAAGAAAAAATAAGACTGAAATTTTCTTCATAATTTTTATTTAGGCAACCATTGAGTAAAATGTTAAAAATGCTCTAAAATGCATCCCAGACCATCTGTAAACCTGTGGCTTCTTGGTCCCTGACTTGAGTTATTTCCTAAATGGTTATTACTGGGCTGTCTTGTTCAGGAAAGGTGTGTTGAAGGATGCAAGGAAAACTAAAGCTGAACCACAACAGTGATTTTCTTTCCTTAATCATAATTTCTGTTCAGTTTATTATTGAATGAAAAGTTGTGTAAAAATGCTTCAGAGCATATAGAAAGTTATAAAGCTGAGAGTAAGGCAAAATGTGAGAAAAGGAAGAAAAAGTAACGTGGATGGGTATGGGGAGCCCAAAGGAGAAGGAGTCAGAGGAGAGGACTGGGGTGTGTGTGTGGGGTTGAAATGTAGGTCCAGTCATCATTTCACTTTAAGTCCAGACCTGTACATAGACTTATTGCAATGTATCACTGTTGCAACTAAGTGCCAGTAACTCTAACTGCCCCTTTGTTAGACAGCTCAACATAGTGATAGTGTGATACATAGGCCTGTTGTAATGTAAAAGCTTGTAGCTGCAGGTCTGTCTGTGGATACTGCTCCTAAAAGTTTGCAGCATGAAATAAAAGGTTGCTTAGGATGGATGGCATTGTTAGGATGATGCTTATACTGGAAGTGCCTAGGGGGCCCCCAACTTGACATTTGCTGGGGGCCCCCAAAATGCTAACACCGGCCCTGGGTGCACTTTCCAAGAAATGTATGCTGTGGGTCATTTTTAGATAGGATTGAATAAGGTGATTATGTAATTCCATCCAGTTAAGGAGTTTCAGATCTGTGCAATGGTAAGGTTTGGTAGATGTGCTGACAGCAAATACTACAGTTTTGTTACAGCTTTGCTCTACTTTACGTAACTAAAAGAAAGTAACGTATGATTAAGAACCAGGAAAAATAGAGAAAGTCCAGAAAACAGCACCAAAATTCAATGACACTGAACCGACCAGGGAGGACATAGTACTTCAGTTCACTCATTTTATTGGCAAGGAAATATTAACATTCCCAATACATTAATGCTAAAATACATTAAAGACGTTTTCATCTGAGTATCTCCCAGACTTCATCAGATAACACAGATAAAATCAGGCCATTAAATAACATTCTCCCTTTCCAGTAATTAATTCCTCAATTAAAATTTAAAAACATAGGCACCATAAAAAATGGCCCTAATAACATTAAATAGTCTTCTTTAAAAAACATATCAAACACTCACATGAAAAAACAAGTACATTAATGATAGCTTAATATTCATAGTGTTATTAAAAAATAATAAATAATAAACCATAATAGATGAGTTTCCCCTAAAATAAATCAAAGTGTGTCAGACCTAAACTTTAAAAGGTCTTTAAAAGTCGGGAAATATGATCATTGAGTCCTGGGTATCTATTTGCTTCAAGTACTACCTGCCAGTAGGTTTCCTTAAACTCCAGTTTGGTTTCCCAGTTTCACAATATCAAAAACCTATTGGAACAGGTTAATTATAAACAAGTATTTTCCCATAGAAAAGCTGGTACTTTTAGATGTGGAGCTTGCCATCAGTGTCCCTACATTATGCATGGGGATAGTATCTTCCTAAGAGCATGACACAAAACACTGAATGGCAGGACATACACTAATTGTAACACATCGGGCTTGGTATATTTGGCATTGTGTGACTTCTGTGATGGATTCTATGTGGGGAAAACTGAGAAACAATTGAAACGTAGAATCTATGAACACTTAAATGATGTCAGAAATCACAATTCCAAGAATGCGTTATTCAAACATACTTTACAATGTGAGGGGACTAGTTCAAAATTTAAAATTTGTTGTTATTGAACTGATACCCAAGGATATGAGGGGGGGTCCCTGGGAAACTAAACTTGAGTTTAGGGAAACCTACTGGCAGGTAGTACTGAAGCAAATAGATACCCGGGACTGAATTATCACATTTCCCTGTTCCACATTTTAAAGTTAAGCTCTGTCAAACTTTGATTTATTTTAGGGGAACCTTATCTATTATGGTTTATTATTTATTATTTTTAATAACACTATGAATATTAAGCTATCATTAATGCACTTGTTTTTTAATGTGAGTGTTTGAATGTTTTTTAAAGAAGACTGTATTTAGTGTTATTAGGGATGGTTTTTATGGTGCCTATGTTTTTAAATTTTAATTAAGGAATTAATTACTGGAAAATAGGAAAGTTATTTAATGGCCTGACTTTATCTGTTATGTTATCTGATGAAGTCTGGGAGGTACTCGGATGAAAACATCTTTAATGTATTGGCAGCGTTAATGAATTGTGAGCATTAGTATTTCTTTCCAATACTGCGGTGGTGGTGCTGTGGTAGCGTTGTCGCCTCACAGTAAGACGTTGTCCTGTTCGATTCTCATCTAGAGTGTCTTCTGTGTGGAGACATGCATGAATGGGCGTACCTTCGTTGAAGGTTGTGCATCAGAGCTGGCAACTCAGCACATAAAAATCTACTGCCAATCATTAGTGGACCAGAGTTCCGCTGTGGCGACCCCTAACCGGGAAAAAGCCGAAAGCCACAACAACATGTATTTCCTTTCCAATAAAACGAGTGAACTGAAGTACTGTGTCCTCCCTGGTCGATCCAGTGTCTTTGGATTTTAGTAATGTAAGATTAAGTGCAATAGTTAACTGGCATTAGAGAAACAGGAAGGATTTTTATGTCTTATTTATTCATTTATTTGTATTTGTTATCTCAGTGGACCTTTTACAGACTCAGCCCAGGAGCGGTGTCTGGTTAAGTGACTTGCTCAGAGTCACACAGTTAGGCAATGAAGGCTGAGCATATCAAAGCATATTTGACAATGATGTGCATGTTGTTACGTGTGTGTGTGTGTGTGTGTGTGTGTGTGTGTGTGTGTGTGTGTGTGTGTGTGTGTGCGTGTGTGTGTGTGTGTGTGAGAGAGAGAGAGACAGAGAGTGAGAGCACCAGTACAGCAAGATCCAGCTTGTATTGTGAGATTTAATGACTATTACAGAAACCTGCAATTAATGCATTATTTTAGATCATTTGTGTGCAATTTTCCTTTAAAAGTATAACAGCCCTGAAAGACTGCACTATATACACAATAGTTTGTGTCCAGGATATGAACGGGTTTACATGAGACTGAAATACCTCCTGTGCAAAGTTGGTTGGGAATCAATCAGCTGTCAAATATGGCACATTTTTGCAGCTAACCTAAGACACTCCCCCAGATTCTGCAAGCCTTGCATGGCATGCAGGATTAGTGCAGGAGCTCCAGCAGGCAATATGTCTGCCGTGTGATCCAGGAATAACCTGTAGGGGGGTGCATGAGCGCTCCTGCACTAGTCCTGCATGAACTCAGCCCCTGTATGCAAATTACCCCATTTTCAGGAGAAATCTATGCAAATTAGGTGAATTTGTGATCCAGGAATCTGGAAACTGGCCACGCAGGGCTAGTGTAATCTGCAGAAATTTACTCTGGCTGTAACGGAGTACATTTCTGCAAATTACAAAACAGAGCCATGACAGCTCCAAATAAAGGGTGGATATCATGTAGAAAGCATGCCAATGGCCAAATATAAGGCCATTGGCATGGAAAACACTTGAAAAAATAATTCAACTTTTATTTTTTTTAGCCGATCTTGGCTGATTAAGCATAGGGCAGCGGCACGCAAACGGGAATGGGGGGAATAAGAAAATAAAACTACAATAAGCATTCTAACTAAAATCACTATTCTGACATTATACCCAATGTCAGGCAGAAGACAACATGGCCAGTGAATAGGGGTTGCTAAGTGTGGGGGGGGGGGGCTCAGTGTGGGACATGTAACTAAGCATTAGCAGGCAATCCTATGCAAATGAGGGGAATGATAGTGAATCCCAGATTTCCCCTGCATGCTAGTCAGCTCCCAACATTGTAGGAGTAGAAATAGCTTGGTGCAAGCCTAGGAGTTAGCTGACATCATAGGGGTGTGTGTCAGGCATATTGTAAGTGGATTGGATCCCTGTGGCTCAGGTTTGCTCCTAGCTTAGCACAGCTAGGCAATGGGGTGTGTCTGAGGCTGCCTAGCACTCTTTACATTGCCAAAGCGGGTGTGTGCACCACGCAACGTGTTTTAAAGGAAAAAAAAAGTAAACCAGGAAATAGCAGCTCTGTGCACATTTAAGCACTGTGTTTGTGTGGTGCACCCCCGTACTTAAACAGGAAGGCAATGGGAAGGGCAAACAGCAGTAGGAAGGTAAGCTAGGAGAACTAGCATAGCTGGCAGGTGAAATGTATCAGAATCAGCCAATTACACAGGCAGCAGACCAGCCTAGCCCAGAAGAACACTACTATAAACTATGCAAACACCTTTCCCTCTGTTTTTTCCCATACTTTACACCACCGGTGTATACAAGCGGGGAACTTTTAACAAACAAAACAACAAAATGATAGTGTCTGCAGCAGACATCATACAACTACATGTGGAAGAGGCTGAGAGTGGTGAGGATGTGAATGCTGTCAACCAACCCACAGTGAGGAGATGGAGAAGAGTGTACAGACCCAGGGTAACCTACCAGGGGATACATGAGCTGGAGATAGTGCAGCACTATAGGGTGGACAGGGACCTCCTACAGCAAATTGTTGAGCTGTGCTGGCCACACCTGACACACTGAATTAACAGAGAGGAACCCATCCCAGTGGATACCAAGGTATGTGTAGGCCTAGGAATACTAACCACAGGTACCTCCCAAAGCTCAACTGGGGATATCATGGGGATATCACCAGCATCAGCATCCAGAGTATTCCACCAGTTCCTGGATGCCATGTCAGCACATGCCGGTGAGCACGTATATTTCCTCAACACCGATGAGGTGTCGGCTAGCAATATGCATCTCTTCCACCAAATAGCAGAATACAGTGCGGTAGTGGGTGCTATAGACTGCACACAGATATCATCAAAGCACCACCCGGTGATCAGGGTAGGGTCTGCATCAACCGCAAGGGCTTCCCCTCCATCAACTGCCAGGTCATGTGCGATGCCCAGGGCATTATAATGAATGTGTGTGCTGGCTGCCCTGGAAGCTATCATGATTCCCCACATCTGGCATCTGATGCAGCTGTACCAAAGATTTGTCACTGGGGACAACCCTTATGACCACCTAGTGGGGGATGCTGGTTATGCACTGGAGCTGTGGCTGATGACACCCATCAGAAATGCACACACACCCCTGAACAAGAATGTCATAATAAGGCACACGCACAAACCAGACTTATAATAGAGGGTGTGTTTGGGATGCTCAAGTCATGGTTCCGGTGCTTGGACACAACCGGTGGAGCCTTGCAATACTCACCAGCTACATGTACTCAGATTGTTATGGTATGTGCCAATGCTACACAGTATGATCCTGTGGAAACAGCTTCAGCAGGAACAGCATGGGGCAGGGCCACACAGCCCCCCCACCAATGCCAAGGCCTGCACAGGCACAGAATGACTCAGAGGAGGAACAACCTGAGCCTGCCCCAGTAGGCAGATGGAGGTGTGCCCAGTATGCCCTGGCCTTGCCAAAGAGGCAACACATAGCACATACACTGACACAGTAGGGACCCAGGGAATGACACCTCTCTCTGACTCACACATACAGTAAAAGGGATGCCAAACATGACACTACCTGTGCTCAACCATGTGCAGGGAGTGTACTATGTGCATTTGACATAGGCAGCCCTCCAGCACCATCCTCAATACTGGCACACCCACAAGGTAAGTCAATCAACCTACAAATTGCCGAATGGAGTAGAATGTGTCATTACCTGTATCTATAGTATGGATGTGAGCCTGTAATCAGTGGTGGAATTGTATGCCAGCAGATAGTAGACATCCACAGTGACAGCATGAGATCTGTAACAGATACTGGAGTCACCATAGTAGCCAGTATTACACAGGGCAACAAAACCCACTGCACAAAATGTGCTGGGCAACTTGTGTGTCCATATGACTCACACATGCCAATCCGGGAGGTTCACATACCCAACAACAGTCTCAGCCAGCAGGATAGGTGTAGACAAACACAAACAGAGGCTGTACTATGGCCTCTGAATGATGCTTATGGGTAACCTCCCCCCCAGGCCTACACAGACAGACGACAGCAGGTCAGGCAGTGGGATGTTAGTTCTGAAGAGTAGGAAGTCAGATACTAATATGTAGGGCAACCAAAGCTAAAACCTGTAGTACACTGATATGCCTCTAGTCAGCATTATAGGTTAGAATACAGATTGAAATGGAGTGCCTGACATACCAGTACAGTCATAGCAAATGTATACAAGTGCCAGGTGTGCCCCCCCATCCTATGTAGACATGTCGAAACAGTCAGGTGTGCCCCTTCCCTCAATCCAGTGTAGAAATGTAGTGACAGTCAGGTGTGCCCCCAATCCTGTGTAGAAATGTAAAAACACTCAGGTGTGCCCCCCACTCCTATGTAGACATGTAGCAACAGTCAGGTGTGCCCGTCCCCAATCCAGCTTACAAATGTAGTAACAGTCAGGCGTGCTCTCTCCCAACCACTGTGTAGTAATGTAGAAACAGACAGGTGTGCCCCATCCCCAATCCTCCATAGACATGTAGTAACAGTCAGGTGTGCCCCCTTCCCCCAATCCTGATTAGGAATGCACACACAGTCAGGTGTGCTCCCCCCAACCCAACCTAGACATTTAGTAACAGTCATGTTGCCCCCCCCAACCTATTTAGAAATGTAGTAATGGTCTGGTGTGCTACCCCCAATCCGATGTACACACATCACAACAGCCATGTGTGCCCCCCCCACAACCCTATGTAGAAATGTAGTAACATGTATGTGTAGGTATAATACCAGTGGAGCAAAGATGCCCAGAGGTGGCCAAAGTAGCAGGCTAGGTTGTAGTATTTGCACAATATGCAGGTCTGTGTGTGTTAGGTTGGTATGTGTTTCATATTGTGTAAGAGTGGTCAGTATGTATGCATGCTGAGGTAAGACCTGGTGGCCATTGCCCACTACTGCTGATGACAGGGACAAGCCCTCACAACTGCAGTGCCAAAAACAATTTCTACCAGTATAACACATGCTAGCAGTAAGCCATTGTAAATGTATGGTGGTAATATGTGTCACCATCTGAAAGACTGACATGGCATGGCTGTTGGGCTAGATATACAAGCACTACACAGGGGAAGTACCCCAGACATACAATATATATTGTGTCATTGTGAAATGGAGACACCCTTGGAATTGTACATACAGGTATGCATCACATTAACTGGTCCTGTAGTAGGGGATACCGGTGATGTCTGCCCGAACACTTGCAGATCACAAAGGAGGTAGGACTGATGTATTGGGAAACAGCTGATATACCTGCACATGCTAGCATGACTGGAATACCCCATGCATATCTGTGTGTCAGATGCAAGTAGTGTCCATAGCACACATGCACCCAGCTCATGCAAATACCACCCACAGGTACCTCTCTGGTCATATCCCTGCTGTGGGGAATGGGTACAATATGACTCCACCTGTATATGGTAATAGCAGAAGAATGCAGCATGCAGTGCAGGTGTCCCATGCAGGTGTGTCCCTAGCTGTAGGTAGCACCCTGCCAGCATCCACACCACCTGATCAAGACTGATAGAAGGTATTGGCATGAACACCTATCACGCCTCCCCTGTCACCCCAGGGAAATATACTGAGACTGTAGGACTGACAGAATGCAATGGCCTGACACATTTGGCCCACAGCAACACTTAATGGCCCACAGGCCCCTGCCAAAGGCCTGTGTCTCACATGTACTGCCAATTCATGTTATGTCATGGACACCCAAATAACAACACAACACACTCCACATAAGCCATATGCAAGGCCATGTGGACAAACCACAGTAACATGTCCACCATTTCCCACTGCATGAACTGTGGACCATCACTAACACACGCCTGTGATGGGGTGATACCCTTAGAGAAAGTATCAGAGAATGCATGCATAATGTATGGAAGAGGTTAGAATAATGGGGGTGGGGGTGGGAGCATGGGCAGCATGGAATGTGCAGGGTCCGACACAAAGCTGTGTGCACACATTATCCCTGGATGCAAGCACATAAATGGGTGGCTACACACCTGCCCGTACACCACAATAGGGGTAATGTCCTGACCCATAGCCCCTGCCTCTGGGTAACCTGTGCAAATCTGTACAGATGTGAGGCATTACCACAGCAAGATAAGGCCATACTGTCATGTTGATGGATGTGCAAGTATGGGATCCTTTGCCAGCACTGTACCAAGGTGCTGAACTGGATACACAGACCCAGCAACAAATGTCTGCAGCTCCCCCTCCAGAATGGCATAACTTACCATGAATACATAGGTGTCTGCCCATAATACCAGACACAGTTGTAGTCACCCTTATCCCCCAAGACATCACTGTGAGCAAGAATGTCCAACTGACAGTACATGAGGACAGAAAACATCACAGTGTATAACAGTATACATGTCTGAATATCCCTGCTAACAGCAGTACCATGCAGCTGAAGCAGCACAGACAGAATCACCTACAGTACACACTATCCCCTGCACAGTTTTCCCCATATTGCCAAATGATCAACGAATACCCTGCAGAAACAGTTTGCTACCTTTAGCTGTACAACACAATGGTCTGCACTGGAGTACAAACTACCTGGAATCGATCCACACATTCAACACAGAAGGGCATACTGGGCATGCTCACACACTTAGAAAAGTGAAGGCAATGTCAGACAACGACATACTGAAAGGTAGAAAAGTGAAGGCAATGTCAGACAACGACATACTGAAAGGTCATACTGGGAATTCTCACACACTTAAACAAATGAAGCCCATGTCTGCAAACAACAGTGGACCATACATATCTGGCATTTGCAGATGTTAGTGCATACAGTCCTCAGTATGCACCAGTCATGCCTTGCACACACAGTAGATAGGAATACAGACACATATCCAAGGACAACACACTATAATAAGCCAAAAATAGACTTGCATAGATGTGTGGAAGAGAGTGACTGTGACAAGGAGCCATCTATTATGAGACCTGTCCCACCCAGCACACAGCCAAATGGCTACAACCACATGAGATGTAAATGTCACTCACTGTAGACATTAGCCACCGGTATCCATCAGCATAACAGACTATGTGGTGCAAGTGTTAGTTGTGCAACATGATTGTACAAGAAAGTAGTCATCTAGCAGCTGTATTCACGTACCTGTGGACTCTATCCCTGAATGTGCCCACATGTGGTGTGTCAACCTCTAGATGAATGGGTTATGGCCCATGCACACACACTGCCCTCCTCATAGTCCTACTATGACAAGCCTGCTGAGGTCATCCACTTTGAAATACACCTTTGGGAAAAGTGTAGCCCAGTAATCTCTGTGGCATGTCCTATAACTGTGTATTGCTGTAATATGATAAAGTAGTTAGGTAGGAGTTCTAATCCCAGACACGGCAAGCACGCGCACATGTGTGTGTGTGTGTGTGTGTGTGTGTGTGTGTGTGTGTGTGTGTGTGTGTGTGTGTGTGTATGTGTCTCTCTGTCTGTGTAAACAGCAATGCTTTTTAGGCTAGTCACACTCACTACAATTCATATGCCCTACTTTGGCAATTCTGCTGATGTCATTCACTGTGAAATACATCTTTGGGGAAAAAGTACTCCAGTAATGCACGTGGTGCATCCTATAACAGCTTAAAGCTGTAGTGTGATATAGAACTCTGGTAAGGGTTTTATTCCCACACATGGCAGTTGTGGATGTTTTTGTGTGTGTTTCTAAGTCTGTGTAGGGAGCAATGCATTTTAGGCTAGTCACACTCATTACAATTCATATGCCCTACTTTGGCAATCCTGCTGATGTCATTCACTGTGAAATACACCTTTGGGGAAAAAGTGTCCCAGTAATCCCTGTGGCGTGTCCTGTAACAGCTTACTGCTGCAGTGTGATATAGAACTCTGGTAGGGATTCTATTCCCACATATGGCAGTTGTGGATGTTTTTATGTGTGTTTTTCTATGTCTGTGTAGGGAGCAATGAATTATAGGCTAGTCACACTCACTACAGTTCATACGCCCTACTTTGGCAATCCTGCTGATGTCATTCACTGTGAAATACACCTTTGGGGAAAAAGTACTTCAGTGATCTCTGTGGCACATCATATAACTGCATAGTGCTGTAGTGTAATAAACTAGTTAGGTAGGAGTTCTAATCCCAGACCTGACAGGTATGTGTGTGTGTGTGTGTGTGTGTGTGTCATTGATATCCTGTGTGGAGGTGATTGTGAGTGTATAATAACTGGACTCAATGTGGAGCGGGTTTTGCAAATTTTGTATGTAGTTGCCCTAGTATCTATCACAATGTCCACCATACAGGGATAACGGATGTGAAATAGCCGAGAGGCTGGGGTGCAAATCCATACCCCTACATGTGACAAGGCCAGGAGAACAAAGTTAGCAACCCTTCTATTACCCAGAGAACAGTCTCAACCCATGTTTCATCGACACACATTTGCCTAGGCAACAGCCGCTATGTTGGTAGTGCCCTGCATATTGCCCACTGATAGTAACCATGGTGTGATTGCAGTGGGCTACAGAGGGCATGGCATCCTGTCCATCAGTCCAATAGGCATGTACACGCTGACAGTGCACCCTCCCTATGTTCCTCACTGGACACCTGCAACACCTGTGGTGCCATCAAATGTGACCCACAAAGGACATACCATGCCTGAAAAACATGCCCTGTATGGACAGATACCACTGACACCAGGGAATACCGGTATCATGCTATAATGTAGGTGCAGGGTCAACCTGTTGCCCATTAACAGCTCCTGCCACAATCTGTGTACACAACATGGGCCAGACACCTCAGGTACAGTTTCAAATGTCACTGTACATGCATGTGAGAGGTGTGCACATCCCAGACAGTGTCCATGTCATGGACTAAGGAACACATACATGGCAAGCAATGCACAGCATTGGCCACATGCAATAGTTACCCAGGTAACTGGATAGTGAATACAATATCCACCTGTGTGGGCAAATCCAGACACTACACCCCTGAGCCACACTGCAGACCATTGTCATGTGGCTTGATGCCAAGGTATACCCATCACCAAGCCTTGTATAGCCATCTGGCACAGTCGACCACTACACACCCGTGAAGCAATGCACCCATGCATGTCAGTACTTGCACCCTGTGCCTGTGTGTTGTATGATGCCTACGACCACATTCACACTCCCTACAACAGCCACTGGCATACTGAAGCAGGCTGTCTGATGTCAGACACATCCACATACCCTTTGCCCATATAACCTCCGTATGACCCCTGTGGTGCATGTGATACCTGCACAGTACTGTGTTGTGGCAATCTCACTAGTGATGAGTTGTATTCCTGGCCCTGCCAAGTGTGTCAATCTGCATGTGTCCCTGTGAGAGTGTGGCTGTGTTGACGGTGACACCTGTTCATGTGGACTGGCAAGTGTACTACACCAACCGTATAGCTAACATATCACTGTTGCAGAGGTCAGTCACCATCATATATAGGTTTGGAGGGCTTCTCAACATGTAACCTATGTGGTGCATCCAATAACTGCATAGACATGTGATAGCACTACATAGTTGTCAGGGGGTTGATACCCTGTACTGGTAGGTGTGTGACACAAACATGCTTAAGTTTTACTCTCCAACCCCTCCTTGACTTATCTTTGCCTCTGTCTGCCTCTCTCACTACCTCTCTGGTGGATGTGGAGACTTACACCTGCTTTGCTTAGGCAGCAGCATGTGTATTTTAAGTGATGCTCATGATCAGCTGATGGCCTCTGCACAAATTGCAGCCCTCCTCTAGCTGATTACATGTGTAACAGCTGTGGCAACATTCCCATAGCCAACTGCATGGAAACACACTCCAATATCTTGGAACATCATGTTGGTGTTGGGCCTTTTTATGCACTGTGAGCAGGAAATCGATATGTTGTTTGGTAAACAGCATCACAGATGGATTGGGGATTTACCTCTAAATACATACACTGTGGAAACAGGCCAACACACAGGAGGGGGATGTGCCTGACCTGACTACAGACTGTAAGTGCTGCTATACTGCATTTGGAGTAATGTTGGTTTAACAGGGTGTGTGTGGATATGGCTGTCATACATGTTTTAATACCTGTCATGTCAGTGCTATGTTTATGAAGAACCCCCCATCTGTAGGGTCATCTGCAGACTGGGCAGTGCGTGGTGCCTTTTGATTCATGTGTTACCCACAGAGTGCCTATCTGTAAACTGCAGAAGGTAGTGTGAGGATTGCTGTCTGTAAATGGTGACAGCCATGAGAGTTACTGACTTCATAACCCTCATAGGACATATGTTGCAACAAACCCTGTTACAATAGTAAATGTATGAGGTTATCACAGCAACATGTCAATATTGGCTCTGTGTTTATGCCTTCAGCTACAACTCTGTCAACCTTTATACATATGTCATGCAGTAAGATGTGCATATGTGCTGTACACTATATTTAGTGATGTCATATCTGATAAAACAGTGAGATATCAGAATGCTACAATGTTATGCATAGTAGGGGTTATATGTTATGACACAACCTAGACATTCTGTGGTTGTGTGTACAGTACCGAGGTCTGTGTACTTATGGTGACTGCCAACAGTGTGTGTATTTTTAATATGTACCTCGGTCTGTGTACAGACTGTGGTAGATGTCATTGTTCTTGGTCTTGTTCTATCTGATGTTACACACTTCTCCACTGTATGTTACCCTATCAGCTTACATGTTTGAAGGGACAAACACAAACATGTCCTATACCACAGACAGGCATCAGACCACACTGTGTAGCAGCCCAGTATATGTAGGGTTAGTGTGTGAGTGGCACAAATGAGGATGGTGTTGAACAGATAGTCCATATACTGTAATATTACGCTAGCTTACCACATGTGGCTGTGGCTGTGTTCACATTGATTGCGGTTATACACTTTCACACAGGTGTCTGTTAACATGTGCTGTGACATGCCTGTAGAGCCTGCTATATATGCAGGTGCATGTGTATTCCAGTAGTTACGTATTATACCCATCTACATGGCTGTTAACATCTACATTGTCAGGCTTGGTCCACATGTCTTGCATTAAGGGGTTCTGTGTATACCTCTGGACTGTCCAGAATGTGTCAGACTGTCCACATATATTGGTCATATCTCTGCTGTAGTCCACAGGAACATTACTGTGCTAGCAGTGGTACTGTACTATGATGTCCTTAGGATGTCTGTCAGTAACCAATGGTGCACATGTTAAAAGCAAATGTGACCTCCCACACACGCCATGTCTGTGAAGACAATCCCTATTACAGTAGCAGTAGTCTACAAATATACCTGCAATACATACCTGACATCACCTTGCACTATGAAGTTGGGATTATAGGGGCTGAGGTAGGGCTCCACTCCATGTTCAAGACATATGGTGAACATATATGTATATATAATTATCCAAATATCTATATAGATATATACACATATACATATCGACATACATAGATGGATATGTATATGTACATATAAATACTCAGATATATACCCTGTATGTATCTGCTATGAGTACATTATGATAAAACAACATATGTGATGCAACAGTCATATTAATAACAAGGACTACACAATTTAGGAAGTAAAGGCAATTGTTCAATACTACTCAATATGTGTAGTGACAGCTATATTGCTAAAACAATAGCTGTCTTCACAGTGGTCATGGATACATGTTGTGACTTTAGTATACAGGGTCCTGGGTTCAAGACATGCAAGGGCTGTTCATTTTTTTTGCTGAGCAGAACAAGGACTGTCGGATACAGAGTGGTTAAGGCAGTTTTGAGTAGCTTTAAGCGGGTTTGCATGAAGCTAAGTGGTGCTAAGCTATGGGTAAACGTACAGGTGCTTACACAGTATAGGCGTCGCTTACCAGTGTGCAAATCAGCTCTGCTGTTATATTGCCGCAATGTTGATACTTACTAAGCATGGCTTAGCCCTGGTAACCAGGTCACACCACCCAGTCTGATAACATAGCAGGGTACTGACATCTGTAATATGTGTATGTAATGCCATGTACAATACATGCGCCTATGTGCTGTCATTACAGTAGCAAACAGTGTGAGTGTCATGTGTGGGACAAAGACATATATGAGGCCTGTACAGCACTGTTTTCCATGTGAATGTGTTACATACAGGGGTATTAGGCCAGGGTACATGCTGTCACACTGGCATGTAGTGTATCATGGCAGTACTACTGTTGAAAGTGCTTACCCAGGCAAGAACAGAGTGCTAAATATAGTACTGACAACAGGTACACCTGCAGGCATATTTGGACACTGAGATCTCCCTGTTGTATCCCTGGTGTGTGATCTGTGTCACAGTATATACCCCTTACTGGGTAATGATCCGATATGTGGAATGTAACTGTAGACTGTCTGTACAGCACATGTTAGTGTGGGCTTCTGACATGTAGTTATGGCATACATATTGTTGTCAAACATCTGTCTCTGTCAACAGGCTCATCCTACTGCATAGCTACTTGCCAAGCTGATGACTGTCAGTCCCTGTACAGATGTGCACATGGCAGGTATCCAGCTGGGATATGTACAGGCTACCTAAGCTTGATTGACACTGACATGTCTGCCCAGCTGTGTAAGAACTGGCACATATAGGAGATGTCACCCTGTATGCACTACATGCCACGGCTACACTACCACAGTCAACAGAACATGCTTGGGTACAGGTCTCCATCACAGACACTAACCATGTGTTGTGATGCATATTGCATACATGTCAACTTGATCACCTCAGTGGCCATGTGCAGGAGGCACCTGAAGGATTGGCTGATGCATGTCATTCTCACCCTGAGGGTCACCACAGTAGTCTGTCGATAAATTGCCTGATGCCACCTGGCAGGTGTCAGGATACCACTGTAAACACAACCCCTACACAACCCATCTCTCCTTGGACAATAGCTAGGTACACAGCTATGACCACCTTCAGTGATGCACCCTGTACTGACACGTGTACATGTGCATGACTGAGTATAGCAGTGTCTGTGTGTTAGCACACCTGTACTTGGGAATTCCATGAGGGCCTTCACAACCAAAGCAACACCTATTGCCATAGTCAGTGATGGCTGCTGCTGTATGGGACATTACATGTACCCCGTTAAGCTCCTCCTCATACCGGCTACATGAGCCTTGCAGTACTAGCACAACAGTGTTTTACAAATGGATTGATAGGCATGGGATACCCATTGTGTTCTGGCATGTTTGTGTAGTTGTACATGTCCGTATATCTGTAGGTACAGCATTCTGAGGCCACATACTCCTATTACAATATCCATTGCCACACAGTAGTACAGATAGTGTTGTTGCTGCCCATAAGGTGAGGCATGAAAATGCAACACCCTACTACACATGTGGCATGTGCATTAGATGCATATCCCTGTAGAACCACTGTTGGGGTATACTATGGGTTGTATTGCAGTTGCGGCCAATGTGTGATGGTGGGTATGGCAGAGTGTCATCATGGGTTTCAAGGAGTACAATATCCACTGGGTGATGTGGGTGCTGTGTACACTGTCATTCCACCAAGGTACACCCAGTATATGTCCCATGTACCACGTTATGGTTACCACTGTCACCAACAATACAGGTAACTGATACCACTATCCAGGCCAGTTATGCATGTGCTGTTTTTCAGCCTACCTGTAACACATTGGACACACGGTCAAGTTAGTTAGCAGTGATAGGCCCTGGTATCTCAGATGTGTGTCTGCCTGTTATGTGTCTGTTAATGTATATATGAAGGTGTGTCACACTACATATTGTCCATACACACCCATTACTTCCCCCATTAGCATACTGTACATGTCTGGGGTTGTTCTGCATGTAACATGTAACCTGGGACACACCTCACCCTAAACGCTTTGTGGTGTGTGCAATGTAAGCCACACACTTCAGTATCACTACATAGCTAGGTAGGGGTCTAGTCCCAGTGTTGCCAGGTAACAGTGTGCATATATGTGGATGGGTCTACATCAGATTGCAGGTTATACACATCTCAGTAGGCCACCAGTCCATGTGGCACAGGCAATAACCATTTTAGAAACCTGTGACATGTGTTCAACTGTACCCCAGATATCTCACAGCCATGGTGTTACCACAGTGCCATACCCCATTGTGGAATATGACTGCAGGCCATCCTCGTGCTGACACATGTACACCTACAACACAAACGGATAACATTATGGAGACCACAACCAACCAGTGTTACTAACTGCTATAATGCATCATTGCTGGATGGCTATACTACCTGCCATATATGCATTACACTTTACTCCTTACATGTTACACTGCAGTACTGTGGTACACTGTAGTACAGTCACCGTGTGCATCAGAATCATTTTAGCATGTCCCTGCATTGATGGTATGGATGACAGGGATGTGGCACAGGTATCATCATATGCACAGGGCATCCTTGTGCTGACACCTGTACACCTGCAACACAAATGGATAACATTATAGAGACCACAACCAACAAGTGTTACTAACAGCTATAATGCATCATTGCTGAATGGCTATACTACCTGCCATATATGCATTACACTTTACTCCTTACAACATGCTACTCTGTAGTACTGTGGTACACTGTAGTACAATCATCGTGTGCATCAAAACCATATTATCCTGTCCCTGCATTGATGGTATGGATTACAGGGATGTGTCACAGGTACCATCATATGCACAGGGTGTGATGTTGGTTTGCCAGAGGCCGAGGGTGGGCCATACATTTGACACCATGTGTGTGGGTGAGGGGTGTACTGTGGTGAGCTGGGCATGGTGTTGTGGTGTGTGAAGGTATGGGCTTGCCCTAGGTGTGTTTGTATAGTGTGTGGGTATGCATGCACACAGTTCTGCCACGTGGCTGCCCTACACAGGTGTTTATGGACAGCTGCAGACCATACCTGGCAGGGTGTGCAGTTCACTGCCTCCAGCCATGGACATGTGGACTGTGCCTGCCAGGGGTTCCATGGGCACATCCAGGTACAGGCCTCAATGTGCTACTCTCACCTGTTGATGACAAATGTCCGCTAGTACCAGGCCCCTCCTGGACAGGCCAGGACCACGTGCATGTGGCCTGCTGTGGTGTGGTGTGGACAGCACCCCCTCACACTGCTGGGGCTGGTACTGCCACTACAGGAGCCCCTTGGTGTCCTAGCATGTCCACATTGACTGCCAGCTGTTGGTGTTGCTGGCCTACATCTACGCAGCCATCGTCACTCTCCCCCCACATGTTCAAGCATGGACAGACTATGGTCGATGAGGGCTATTATCTCACCTGAACATCTATCCATGAACTCAGTTAACGCATGGATAGCACCTGCCAGTTCATGGGCGTTGTCACTTGGAGATGTGAGAGCAGCCCTCTGCAGTCTCAGGCCCTGTCTGGTGTAACATTCTATACGTGCCTGCACCTCCATGACAGCCTGAAACATGCGCCTGCTGGTACCAGCTATGTTGCCTATGCCAGGGGCATGATGTCCAGTGGCCCTACCATGAGCACCCTGGGACATCTGCCTATGTGGTGCCCTGCCGGACATCTCGCTATGCCTGCTGCGACCAGACACAGTAGGCATAGTTACCACACTTCCCTGTGCACAGCCACCAAATGCCAGCTGTCCCTTCGCTATGGCCACTGGTGACTGAAACTGTGTGCGGGGGTGGCATGTTTAAAAGGGGGATGTCAAATGATGGCACTGTTTGGGCCCCTGACAACCCCACCAGTGCCACAACAGTACTATCATCATCTTCGGTGTCAGTATGGACACCAACATCAGATTGCATGCAGGAGGGTCCCTGACCCACCTCGCCACCTGTGGGAGAAAACAATAAACACACTTTAAAACATGTACAGCATTGCCTAATAGTACACACACACACACACACACACGCACACACGCACACACACACACACACACACACACACACACACACACACACACACACACACACACACCATCATAATACCTACCTGTCCTTGACTTTACAGACAGTCCCACATATATTTCCATGTGTTCCCATCCTGCATCACACTTGGTAACATACACACATTGATATCACTCCTTAACATATCAGTCCTCTAAATGCCTAGATAAGTGAGCACAACACAAGACCTGTTACTACATTACCTGCCTGACCTGTGTGTATCAGTGTTAGATGGCCTCACTGCTGTCATTCAGTGTTCACCCTGTGTATGTCCAGACATCATGAGCATGGCCCCTATATGTGTGGGCTACTATGTTCACTCTATAATATCACACACTGGTGTGTCATGTGTATGTATTGCTCAGTACATGCCAGATATGCTGCTCAATCAGCCTATCATGTGACAACTGTAATTTATGGATACACTCCCTGGTGTTGACTAGTACTTCCCCAATGCATCTGTAGTGATGCATACATGGGTTGTAGAACACTTCTCTGTTGAATTTGATATTAAGGGAATACCTGGTGTCTACCTTCCCTCTCAATGCCTGTTCCATGTTACAGACCTTATTATACTATCAGCTGTCCTGTGATTACATACATGACAATTATTCCTGGTGTGTTATGTGGCAGTCTATGTACATGTACTGCATGGTCCCAAAGGAATGTACTGCTGCATGAACACCCCACAATCATACATGTGCATACATGGCCACCCACACAAACACACACATGTACACATGCATCCTACATGCATCAACCTCCCTCCACTTCCCCAGAGTGGCCCTATAGACAAACTAACTGATCCCCATGATGCACACACATACACACACACACACACACACACACACACACACACACACACACACACACACACGTGAGGTTGCACAATGATAGTACGCACAGTCCTCCTATTACCCATCTGTCAACATGCAGAAAATATGGTACACAGCAGCATGCAGTGCAGCTATAGTCAATCCATGCTAGTAACAGTATACATGTGTGTGATGCATGTGCTGTGTAACTAGGTGATGCCCCTTCCCCTGGAAACGACTGCAACCATGTACACAGTATTGCTGTGCACCTATTCTGCACCCTGCCATGTACTGTGTACCACACCTCACAGGTGTACAACCCATTGCAGAATGTGTAGTACAGTGTCAGTTATGTCAGCTTTAATGCTCAGTACAGCTCCAATGTTTTTCAGCAACACATACCTGTGATAATATGTGGACAGATGTCATTTGTGAATGCCTGATGTCTGATTTACAGCTCTCAACAGCAGTGGACCATGTATGACCAATCCAATACTCTTAGACTAACAACCATTAGAGCATACCATGGCTATGGGGGGTGTACACACCCTTCTTGATATGATGCTCCCATCCATGATCTGCATTGAGACCACATCACTGCATATCTTAACAGTACATGAGCCCAATATGTAACATATGTCCTGTACATTCACATGTAGTGTCTATGGAATGTGTTAGGTGTGCGGATGCAGACCACGATGCATACACTCCATGCAGGCATATGTGTGCTATGACGGTTTGTTGCACCTCTTGTTGTCTGTACTACAGCAGTCACTTCTCCTGGTGGGGGTATACCAGCTTGGGCCATCTGCAATTGCCAGGGTATATTCAGTCTGCCCTACACGTGTCCCCCTAATCTGCAAGATCTACTCATGTGCACATCCCTTGGTGTTCACACACTGCCGTCACTATTGCTGTGGGGGTAGGGTTATGTCTGCCACAGGTCCTGAACTTGACTATGTGCAGATACAGCCATTCTTAGCTTCCTTAGGCTCCCTGGTGCAGTGCACTGGTGTGTCATGCTGATCATTTTGTCATTGGTCATTTTGCAGATGCATGACAAGTAAGCCCTACACATGTGTGTCACTTTGCAGTGTCTCATACACTGAACACCACATGTTACAGCTTAGTCCCAGCTGATAATGTGAACTACTCTAATGCCTTATGCCATAGTGTATCTCTGCAGCATTTGCCATTGTCCTACAGGTATATACACTGGTGTTGCACTGTATATGGGTGTTGTTCCAAACATGTCCTTACTGTAGGCCATGTCTCCCACCATTATGTTACTCCCTGTGGACACATTTCACAATGACAGGATGTTAGTTAATGTGCAGGTGTCTGACATACCCTTCCAATACCCCATCATGGTCACCCCTGTGATGCCGTGCATTTCACAGCAACAATATGTGCACATGTACAGCATGCATTCTGGGTGGGTGTGTTAGATGTATGCATGAAATATACCATTCCCATTACATGCTCGGTGTGTTGGCAATCATCTACATAAACCATACTTACCACCTACAGGCTTGATCTACATAAGAGGGTGAGAGATGCAATGTCAGTGGCCACACCCGTGGCAGTGCTACAGGGTGGGTGCAGTATTACAGAACATCAATGGTACATTTCCACAATACTACCACATATGGACATCTGTTTATCACTACTGTGCAGCAACACAATATATCTATGACATGTCAGATATGCATGATCTACCTGTACCGATGCAGATGTATATGCAACAGTGGTCTACTGATGTACCCTGTGGCCTTACTTGCATGCTCCTAGGCCTGTGTGAGGGTGGCACCCACCTCCACAAAGGTGTCTGGCAGTTGGTGGCTGGCCAGACAGGCAGGCGCCATGAGACTGGCCAGGAGCTCCTCCACACGTGTCGGGGGGGAATGGATGGCATGGCCACCAACTGTGGCAAGGTGATTCCACCAGACTGCAGCAGCACCCCGACGGGCATTGCAAAGCAGGTCAAAACAATGATGCTGAACCTGCTCATAACTGCGGTTGTGCAGTCCGACATCATTGACCCTGTGAACTAAGCCATTCCACAGGGCAGTCCACTCCTGCTGCTCATGAGCAGCCCAGCCAAACACAACAGGGTAGTGCTGGATTAAACAGGTGAGCAGTACTTCATTTTCAGCAGATGAATAAGATGGTAGCCATGCATGTGACATCTTGGCTGAAAGACATAAAGATGGAAACAGGTCTGAGCAACTCATACAGCAAGGCTACTACAGTTCTAAATACACATCTCTGTCATCCCCCCACCATATCAGCAACAACAAACTGTACACACAACTCATTAGGTATTACTACAACTTACCTACCAGTGAGACAGATATTGTAGTGTACCACACTTTGTGCTATGAGTTTGCAACTATGTTACCTGTGTGGACACTATCATTGCTGGCCTGTTACAGACTATTCACCTGCATGCCATTGTCAGGGCCACTATGATTCCATATATGACTGTGGTAGGGCTTCTTTGTGATTGCTGCACATCTGACATTCTGTGTTATTGGGGATATCTATGCATGCTGTTGGACATGTTCCGGGATTGTGTAGACTATTACTACCAACATATGTTCAATAACATTGACACAATAGCATGTATATGTACTATTGCCCAGCAGAACCACCTCCCAAAACCCATTTGCCCATGCTATCAAGCCACATCACATGTGTGTCCCACCCTGGGGCCTCCTCATGTACTGGTCCAGCAATACTGTCAGGTGGAACCAACCCAGGGGATGTTGTCCCCACCCTGGGGCCACACACAGACATGTTCCTGTCCCATGAGGTCAGGTCCAGGGTCTGTTCCATAATGGGCTCCACAGGCAAATGTGGGATGTGCTACATCACTCTGATGCACCCAGTACACATTCACAGTGCAGACATGCTCCTCCTGCTCAGTCTTCAGGCCAGGCACTTTTAAGACGTGGACTGCTGTTGTGAGTAGCAGTGGGTGGGAGGCTTGTTCCCATTGTGTCTATATTGGAGCCCATGGGGCATCCACATCACAGACCACACACACCATCTGGGGTGTTTATCCACCACGTGTCACATACCATCCCTGTAGAATGTCCTCTCTCTCTCTCTCTCTCTCTCCCTCTCTCACTCTCTCAATCTCTCTCTCTCTCTCTCCATGTTCCAGCCTCTGTCCTCCACCTACATACCAGGCTTTGTACATATGACATGCTGTCAGGGGGTTGTTCTGTTGTGGGCTGTGAGTATGTCATGCTGCCTTTCCTGCCATGTTGGGTTGGGGCGATATATGTGTGGGCTTCACCTACACAATACATGTGTGTCCTCATGCACTCCATAGGCCAGTTTATGTAACAGTGGTATATGGCCCTGTATTATTGAGTCTAGGGGAGGATGCACCATAACTAACCTAGGCTGTTACAACATGTGGAGTTATCAGGGGTAAGCTGCATTAAGGTATCTGGATGTACATTACCATGCAATCCACCTTGGGTAAATGCAGGCCTACTGTCTCCTGGCATACAGACTGTTCTGTCTGTCAGTGTGATTGTGATAGTGTCAGTTATGCCTTGTTATGTAACAGTTATATCCCATTGTGTCAACTGAAGTCTTTACCCCAGAGGGATTGTGTACAGAGTGTAGATAGAGGCTGCTGACCTATACATCTGCATTACTTACTGTTGATTGTTTGGTATCCTGTGACCCAGTCTGTTTTTACTATTGTACTACTTAAAGGCATCGGCCTGGACAGCAACATATATAAACCTTTCCAGACTACTGTATTAGTATAACTGTTTCACAGTTGCATTACTCTGTTTATATGCATGTCAGCGTCTAAACTGCTATATGACATGGCATATACAACTGTAATAGTACACAAATAAAGCTTTCCCATGTATGCAAACCTGTGTGTGGTGTTATATCCTTTGACCTCTCTGTAGGTATATGTTGCAGGCCACAACTGTCATTTGCATGGGTGGCTCATACAGTGTCCAGTTTGTAAGGTGGCAACTGTAGGCATAGTGGCTGTTTTATATTGTGTGCACCTTCTACATATGTATCTTCCTATGCATCTCTGTGTGTGCATGTGTAGTTACATATATATCTATATATATCTATATATATCTATATATATATATATATATATATATATATATATATATATATATATATATATATATATCTATATATATATATATATATATATATATATATATATATATATATATATGTATATATATATATATATATATATATATATATATATATATATATATATATATATATATATATATATATATATATATATATATATATATATATATATATATGTATATCTGTATTTGCATATATGTGTCTGTGTATATGTATCCTAGGGAAGTTAATTGCTTCCAACATTGTACATTCCCTATGGGAGCCAGAGTGGCATGCATGATATGTTACTGATACCAGCCTGGCATCATACAGGTGGGATGGAGTACTGTTAACATCTTGTGCCCATGTCGTGTCAAATCCTGGTTATGGGATCTGCAACACTGGTAGTGTATTGCAGGGCAGACTTGTTTGACTGTAGGGGGGGGATACCTATTCGTACAAGACGTATGTTGTTTGGGGCCTCTCAACCCCATTAACAGTGCATGTGGACATATATGTTTTTGTTATGTTCCCATTTTTATCTACAGATGTATGTCCCTATATACCTATACCTATATATATATATATATATATATATATGTATATATATGTATATATATATATATATATATATATATATATATATATATATATATATATATACATATATATATATATATATATATATATATATATATATGCCTATCATTAGCAGACTGGAGTTCCGCTGTGGTGACCCCTAACCGGAAAAAGCCAAAGACACAACAACAACATATATATAAATTGCTATATATATATATATATATATATATATATATATATATATATATATATATATATATATATATATATATATATATATATATATATATATATATATATATATATATATATATATATATATATATATATATATATATATATAGGGCAGCCACGGTGGAACAGTGATTAGCATTGCTGCCGCACAGCAAGAGGTTCTCCGTTCGATCCTCGGCTGGGGTGCCTTCTGTCAGTCTGCATGTCCTCCCTGTGGTCGCGTGGGTTTCCTCCAGGTGCTCCGGTTTCCTCCCACATCCCTAAAGACATGCTGCAGGTGGATTGGACACTCTAAATTGGCCCTAGGTGTGTGTGTGAGTGTGCCTTCTGTGGAAGGTTGGGCGCCGGGCTGGCAACTCGACACCGTAAAACTCCTCTGCCATTCAATGTGCGGACAAGGTGATCCGCTGTGGTGACCCCTAACTGGGAAAAGCCGAAAGAAGAAGAAGAAGAAGAAGATATATATATACATATAGATGTAGACATATATATCTACAGATGTATGCATATGTATGTATATATTTATGTATATATATATATATATATATATATATATATATATATATATATATATATATATATATATATATATATATATATATATATATGCACACACACACACACACACACACACACATACATCTACATGTTAAAATACATTCCCTGTACTGTTGAATGCCTGGGCTGGATGATATGTTTGTGAAAACATCAGGGTTATGTATACCTGACATGGCTTAGTGGGAAATCACTTTGGCTATAGTGTGCAGGGTCCTGGGCTTGAGCCTTGCAAAGGCTGTTTATTTTGTTGCTGGACAGAAAAAGGGCCGTTGGATACAGAGTGATTAAGGCACTTTTAAGCAGTTGTAAGCCAGTTTGCATGGAGGTAAGTACTGCTAACTTCCGGTTACAGTTTCTTATTTTGATTTAGCTTCTAAATTGCTTAACCTGTGTAGGCATTGCTTACCCCCATGCAAACAGGCTTGAACCCGCTTACTACTGCTTAAAAGTGCTTACTCCCGCTTACCCCCACGCTAATTTTTTTTAAAAGAAAAGAAAAAAAGGTTGATAGGAAAGTGGTGAAAAAGGGGCACAAAGAGAGAAAGACAGTAGGGAAGATATCTAGGGATGTGCAGGAAGGGTGTAGGGAAGGTCCATAGCTGCCCATTTCTTCTACAGCAACAGCTGTGCATATACACTGAATATGAAGGTAGATTTGGACAAACATACCCCTGAGAGAGGGGTGAGGACAACAATAATATGTTGTGATGCCAATTAGACCAGATTACATGTGTCCAGTGGACACATGCAAAATGGACAACTATGTATGGGGCGAGATTTTTTTGGGAACAGATTGCCCTTTTTTTTTTCAGGTGAGAGTGGGATGTTGGGGAGGTATAGTAGGTATATTTTGGGAGGTAAATTGGGTAGGTTAACAGACAAGACAAACAAGACACATACAGGGGCAGTATATGACAGATGCGGGGATAGACACCTTGATGGGGAGGGGTGTTGGGACATCGGAAGCCCATGAGCCCCCTAGTGGAAACAATGGGACTGAGATCCCCACCCATGGGCAGTCACCACTGCACCTTCACAGCCCCAAAGGTGGCTGTGCTAGGAGCTGAGTAGCAGAGTCAGGCCGACCCTCTAGTAGTGACACACAGCCCTCGAGCTGACGTAGCAGATCTCTGACCTCCCTGTGGAGCTCGCTATGCACCACAACCCAGACCTGGCGATGGGTGGCAGGTTCCTGTCCACGCTCACTCCTATGGAGGGGGAATGAGCCCTATCCCCTGAGCTGGTTCCACCAGAAGGTGGTACAGGACCAACAGATGAGGAGGTCCCGGGTTGGGCCCCAGATGTGCTGGTGCCCGGTGCCACGGCCAGCTGAGGTGGGACAGTTGAGTCCGCTGGGACCAGCCTTCCCAAACCTGCTATAGTATTTAAATTTTATCATCATATGTGGGTTAGTAATAGTCAGCACATTCCAGGGTTAGGTATAACAGCATGCATAGATATTTCCATGAACCTAAACGCCAGATATGGAACAGTTGCATAGCAAACGGAACGCATGCATATATGAGACCACAGTGGTAATAACAACAGCATGCAGGTACATTGATGGCACCATGCCACCAATGTTGGAGTATGTCAATATAGCACATGCATGGAAACAGATTAAAATAATTATCAACCAATATGACATATGTCCCAACAGAACAGTGCAGTCATTACATACCAGTTGAAGTGGGTATATAGTTTATTGTTGGAGATATGGTTGGGGGGGAGTTGTCAATTAACAACTAGTATATTCCTGTAGTCCACATTACTTTCCTAGTCAGTGCTGTTATCTGTACCTTACAAGTATTACTACAGTACCCTATAGCCTTAGTTTGGACAGTGATATGGCTGTCATCATCGTTATACATGAATTGGTTTTACCTGCAGTATACGCCTCTTACCTGCTATACCTGTGGAGGAAATGTTTGTTAACACTAACTGTTTCTACACATACTCCCAGATTCCAGGTTGATGTTGTGCACATAGCTGCCCATCTCTTTCTGCACAGACTCTGGCCATGTCTTGACCACATGCAGGTGAACTGGAGCATATCTAGACTATTGCCCTCTTCAACCTTCAGTGACTTTTCCACACTCCTATACAGGCTTTCCTACACAGTTATATTATGTAGCACAGTGTGGGTGATAGTGATCAGTGGTACCTTATTATTCAGAGCAACTGCAACACTCACAATTCCATACAATACCAGAGTAAACAGTACCAGTACAGTGTATCAAGCTTTTTTTTTCTCGGCACAGTGTTCATATCTGACGTACCTATGGGAGTAATGTTTGTTAGCACTACCTGAATGTTGCCACACAAAGTAACAGATTACATATTAATATTATACACATACATCTCACTCTATTACTGTACACACTCTGGTCACAGCTTGACAACATGGGGGTGTAGATAGGACATACTTGGCTTATTACTCTCATAACAGTTTCGGCAGTTGCTAGAGTGACAGGTTTGTTCTCATTGATGTGTGACAATCAGTTGTATTCCCTGTTTGCTACCTAGATATCTGGGATCATCCCACAGACTTCCCAAGAGGACAGGGGGACAGGCAGCAGATATGGGACCATATACTGGACATTCTGGTCTTATCTGTACAGTTGTGGGTATGATTCTGTATGCAGCCTACTTCCACTCCCAAGATTCAGGCCATGGCTGTGTCTGCTACAATTTAAACACTGTCCATTAGAGTTGTGTGTGCTATATAGATATTGCTGTATATCTCCTATCTGCTTTCTGTCTTATAATTCTCCTGTGGCTTTCCATTATGACCTTGTATTACAACACTCTTATACAGGATTTCCTAGAAAGTTATATTTTGTAGGACAGTGTGGGCAACAGTGATGAGTAATACCTTATTATTCAGAGCAACTGCATCAGTCACAATGCCATACAATTCCAAAGTAAACAGTACCAGTACAGGGTATCATTCTTGTACTTCTGGGCACAGTGTTGGTATCTGACAGACCTGTGGGAGAAATGTTTGTTAGCACTACCTGAATGTTGCCACACACATTACCAGATTCCACATTACTATTATGCACATACAGCTCACTCTGTTACTGTACACACTCTGGCCACAGCTTGACAACATGGGGGTGTAAATGGGACATATGTGGTGTCTTACTCTTATAAGGATTTGGGGAGTTGCTAGTGTGCCAGCTTTGTTCAATCAGTTGTATTTCCTGTTTTCTGCCTTTACATATGGGATCATCCCACTGATTTCCCAGGGGGACAGGTTGACAGGCAGCAGATATGGGCCACTTTACTGGACATTCTGGACATAGCTGTACACTTGTGGGGTATGATTCTGTATGAAGACTGCTACCACTGCCAGGATTCGGACCATGGCTGTGTGTGCTAAAAATAAAGCAGTTCACTTCTCAGTTGCATGTGCTATTTGGATTTTGTTGTCTGCCTTTTTACTGTTTTCTATCTATGTACCTCTCAGTTGTACTAAATGGCCTCTGGGGATTACAGCAGTCATATACAGGCATTCCTACACATTCTATTTATGGTACACAGTGTGGGTAACAGTGCTTAATACAACAGTACTATTACGTGATTGCAAATCTACATTACCATATGATACCAGAGTATACACATGCAGTCCAGCAGTTAGACATTTATTGTCAGGCTATTGCACTTTTATTTACATACAAACTATATGAGACTCTTCCTGCCATATTCTTCGGTGTATGCAGTACTTGCCTTACACAATACAGGTTTTATACAGGCAATTAATTTACTAATACTTTTAAATTTATTTCCTATGACAGTACATACAAGAGTATTACTGACCTGCCTCACATTGCAACCTCTCCAGGTGACTTCTGTGGGCCTCCTGGTTCACGGCCCGCTCACATGCAGCTGTGAAGGACAAAAGGGGAATATTCTGCCATACCTATCCATGATATACATGAGCTGGCAATTATTACACACATAGTGGAGTGATACACAGCTGGGACATCCCCTGCCATTCTAGCCTCTTGGATCCACTGCTCCAAGATGTCCACCTTACACCTCTTCAGGTCAGCATAGTGATGCCTGACCTGCTCACCAATTTGGGGTATGCCAGTGGTACTGGTGAGGTCACAGGCAAGATGGTCTCAGGCTTCCGCCTCGTATTGGGAACCCTGGTACTGGCCCTGCAATAGTCTCTGCTCATGGTCTTTGACAAGCAGTCCTGCCATGACACTGGACTCCTGGATGCACCAGTGCTCCTCCCAGAAGTGTACACCTTCTCCTCTTTCTGCCATAGCGGCTCCAAGGGGAAGCTACAACCAGTTATGAGATGTATTCCCACCTGTTGGGTTTAAGTAGGGCTAATTTCCTGCACTTTTCCATGATTGGCCAGTTTTGAAAAGGTTAGGCTATGGGCAAACCCGCTTACCTAAGGTTGGCATTATTTAAAGGGGTATAACACTGGGCACATTGAGTTAGCTGGCCTACACATTGCTTACACCTCCTAAGCTGGCCTGTGCAATGCTTAGCATTGCTTACATTAGACTTTGCATTATATTTTCTTTTTGGCATTGATTTCTTATTCATTACATCTTATATATATGCCTTGTATACATGATTCATGTGTACATACACTGTATGGTGTCCTTGTGTTTTATTGGGGACTTCAACACTCTATTACAATTACATCTCACATCTGGGCTTACTGCTGTACTCCAGTTCACATATTTATGTTATGTAGTGGGTTATGGAACATATGACTGTATACTGATTCCTTTCATAGGTTCAGTTTGATTTTACTATAGTGAGGACTTGTTTGCTTATATCTCATTCTTATGTACTGCTTTGATGGTTTGGTGGTTAACTACTGTGATTATAGTGTATATGGTCATGGGTTCAAGACCTGCAAGGCTAGCTATTTTGTTGCTGGGCAGTACAAGGGCCGTAGGATACAGAATGACTAAGGCACTTTTGAGTGGTTGTAAGTAGGTTTACGTGGGTCTGTGTGAGGGTAAGCAATGCTAACCTCCAGTTAAAGATGCTTACAGAGAATTAGCTTTAAAATTGCTTAACCTGTGTGCACATTGCTTACCCCCATGCAAACAGGCTTACACTCACTTACTAGTGCTTAAATATGCTTAGTACTGCTTATTTATGCTTACACTTACTTACTAGTGCTTACTCCTGCTTACAATTGAACTGATTTAGACAGTCATATGTAATGATTCTTGGGAAGGTGGGGGATGTGGAAGCTGCATGGAGTTGTCATTCATTACTCATTTTACCTTCCATTTGTATCCATGATTCCTGTGTACATATACTGTATGGGGCACATGTGCTTATCTGGGGACTTTGCAACACTGTGGCACTGACACCTCACATGTGCATTTAATGCAGTACTCCAGTTCACAAATATATGTTATTTAGTGGGTTATGCAACTAAAATATGGGTCATAACGTGATTTGCCATGGAAAATGAAATGTGCTGCAGTGGGACTCGAACCGGGAATACCTACTTGTAAGGTGAATGCTCTGCCCACTTAACTATTGCTATACTGCTTCATTTGCATATATCTTCCTTGTTATCCTCTTCAGCCATTTAAGCTGCATTAAGCGATGAGCACATCTGCGTACCTATGGTTAGCTTTAATTGGATTCTTAATAAAAAAAAGGTTTGTTTATTTGATTTGTATTTACTATTGCTGTTGTACACGTGGGGGAATGTTGCTGAGGATATGCGGACAACTATGAGTTGTCTCACTCATTCCTTTGGCCTTTCCGCAGTTCTTCATTGCGGGGACATGTATATTCTGAGAGCTCTGCTCTCAGATACGCCCCCTGCACTCTTACACGCTCCGTGTAAGATTAGGAGCTCAGGCAGTGGGCCTTCATTAATATGCATGGCGCGCTGCCGTCCTGTTCCTAAATGTCCACTTCCGTGCAGGGCTAAGTTAGTGCTGCATGGAAGAGTAGTAAATCCGGGGGTCTGTCACTTTAGAAGTAAAGCTCCCTTTATATTTTCTCAGCTGTTGTTCAATTATTTCCTGCAGCCATTCTGTTCTTCAAATACTTTCTTGATGGTTACTGCTTCTAAATTACATTTGTGTTCTTATTTAATAGTCAACATTGACTTTGTTCTGTTCTTGAACTATAACAACTTAATTATTGAACCCAAAACATAAGCTATTTATTATACTATTTCATTCCTATTTAATATGGCATGCCATATTAAAATTAAAGCAGAATTCCTAATGTGGCCATTTCATTCACTCACTCTCCAATAAATAAATAAATAAATAAATAACTTCAGTCACAATGTGATCTGACATTTTCTGAGGTTGCAGTACTTGTCTTCTAGAAAATGGCACCCAGCATGCACATAACTAGGTTAATGTTGTCCTTTTTACCGTCAATATGCCTGGTTTTTACATTGAACCTCCAACTCCTAACCAATTACTTAATGCTATTTATAGCAACTAACATAATCAGTCTTCTCTGCAGCAAGAAATTAATTTTGGGTACATTTAATGTCTTCATTCCAAATATGATTACTATATAAGACAAAAAACATGTCAGAGAATAGTTTGAAAACTCATTGTGTATCTCTGTAGATTTAATTTTAGTAATATTTCATCTCTGGAAAGTGAATAAGTAACTAGCAGATGCAAATTACAGACTTGTTATTACACACACACACACACACACACACACACACACACACACACACACACACACACACACACACACACACACACACACACACACACACACATTATCAAATCTCACGTAATCCTTGCTGTATTATGACTTAGTTCTGTACATCATCTCAATTTTAGGAAGTACACCAGTACAATGAAAGTAATTTCCACTGTAATAGTATCCATAGGGTATCTTGTAGAAGAACATTCTTTTAAGCCAAATGAAATCTACTATTTGCATGTATCTAGATAGACAGAGAGACAGACAGAATGACATACAGGCATACAGATAATTAGAGAGAAGGATAGATGAACTGATAAATAGCCTCAGAGATAGATAGATAGATAGATAGATAGATAGATAGATAGATAGATAGATAGATAGATAGATAGATAGAGCTGAATACGAATGAGAGGAAGACATGATATTATCTATAGTATAAAATCCAGTTGTTGAGCTATTCAGTAGCATATCCAGGGTAGCTTAAAGGGGATAGTTGTCCCAGGGGTATAGTGTTAGGAAGCACAGTCAGTCAATACTGATCACTCTGTAGTACATACCATATTTGAAAGCTGCTATTACATTTGTGGTCCAAGCTGAGCACTGTGAAACTCCATGTACAGTCTAAACTATAGAAACGTCTTGTTAAATTTTAGCAAACAGTTTGCTTCAGTTTAAAAGAATAAAAGAAAGATTTGTTTTTCTTTTCATTTTTTTTAACTGAAACCTGAACACTATAGCAGTGGTCTGAACTGTAGCAACTGTTTGCTACAGTTTAAAATGAAAAAAAAAAAAAGATGTTTGTTTCTTTTTTTTTAAATTACAACCTGAATGCTGTAATGCTCCTTCCTGGGTATAAACATTCTTTACATAAGCACAGTGCTTATCTGATAATTAATATAAGTTCACCCAATACAGATTTGTTGCTACTAAGAAGAGAAGCTATTTTGATTTATTGTTTTGGATTGAAGAATGTGAAGCTGTTTTTATTTGCAAAAGTAAAGAAATTTTGATTGCAACAAGACTGTAGTGTTTATTATTTATTACTACTGTTTGGAGTTTAATTTACAAATATTTCTTACTAATGTTGCTTGGTGTTTTGGCTTAGATAAAATAGATCAAAAGGCTATTCTTTCATATTCTATCTAGTTATTTTGACCTGACTAGTTGGACCCTGTCCACTATCTGACGGTTAAGCTAACTAAACTTCAGGGTGTTCACAATGCTTCATTTCTAACCTCAAAGTACTGTTAAAAGGGACTCTTGTGGCTGCCTATAACTAAATCATGGCCTTCCCCAAGGGAAGCTCTAAAACAGGAGAAAAACACCATTCCCAAAGGAAGATGCACATGTCTTTGTTGAATCCTTTTTTATGGCTGAATTTGTAACTGTCACTATTCAAACCTGGGTCATTGTTGTGAGTTAGTGCCTCATCCTTGTTTCATTAGGCAGGTACTGTTTAGAATGTTCCTTTATAAAATTATTAGAAGTACTTTGCACTACAGTGTTTCTAACTTTAGTCAAGTACCTGATTTTGTAATAATAATGAATACAAGCATTGTTTCTTCCATCAGTCTTTTCACATAGATGCTTTGAAGAACAGGTTTCTATTATCAGTGACCCAGTGTTACTGGCAAAAATCCTTCCAGATCATTACCTGGAAGAATTGTATGCTAATTTTTAGTCTGTTTTCTTAATATTTGCTCCAAATGTAGCATTAACAAACAGCAAAATAAACAAGCCGTGTTTCAGCCATATGGGTATGCCACCAGGTAAGTTACATTTATTTAGATGTTATAAAGTATAAATACATGCTGCAAACTTCCTAGAGATATTGAGCTTTTTATGAATATTTTAACTGTTTTAATATGCAATTATTTGCAGATTAAGGCTAAAACTCACCTTACAATGGCCTGCATCCTTTGAGCATGATATTCTTGTGGTTCCTGCATGTATGCAGAAAAAAAAAGCAAAGGTGGTCTACTGCTTCTAATTATTTGCCTCATTATTTTAACAACAGTAATAGTACCTTCTGAAGTACAGCTCACTTCCAAGATCTTCTAGTAAATTGAACCCTGTCATGTTCTACCTTGGATTTAGTGTTAAACAGGTGGCAGTGAAACCTGTTGCATTTCAACCAGCACTCTTCTTTACCAGGTTTGCGTATTCCTATGCCAACTGATAATTCAATAAAGGTGTTGAAAAAAAACATGAATATGTTTTCACATTCAAATGGAACTTCCCTGTACATATTTGCAATAACTCCCAATAATTTTCCTTCTCAGCTGGATGCCCTTCTTTGTATTTCAACAAACATCACCGGCAGAGGTGTTTGTGTATCTTATGATCTTTTGATTTTTACTCCCATTCCAATGTAATGCATTTCACTACAAAGGTGATTGATTGCCCCATGAGTCCCATCCAAACTTGCCCATCTCTGGGGTACTATGTTCAATAACACATTCAGCTTCTTCTTTATTCTCTGTACCTACCATTTCCTGGTCCTATTCATATTGTCCGTTTTGATGCATCTGCTAACATACTATTGTATTTTGAAATCAAAATGGCATTTTAAATATTGCAACATTTGCATAGCTTGACTATTTGTAAGCATCTCTGAATTTAATGTTAACCCTAACAGTTTGAATATTTCATTGTCTATGCTTGTCTAACTTACTTTATGTGGACCCCTGTAAATGACCTCTTGATTCCTATGTTCAAAGACTTAGCATAACACAGAGAAGAAAAGAAAAAAAAAGAAGGCATGAAAGATGAAACAAACTTTTCCTCTGTGTATTCAAAGAACTGATAGACAGGTAATCAGCTTATTTTTCCAATGTCTGGCAGTGATGGTTTATAAATGGAGTTAATAAAGGAAGCTTTCTCAATGCCTGAAACTGTTGAGACTTCTTTGACAGAAATGTAACTGAGTTGTTGTCTTTAATAATTGATGCATAATTCATCAAAAGAATAAATCATTGTTTCACTATAGCTATTCTCATTTCATAAACCAAGATGTTTTGCAACCTCTACAAGAAAGCCTATTTAATTTCTGTTTTAGCAGCTAATGCTTCAAAACTGGGGCATGACTAAAAACTGGATATGGCAGAATTTTCAAATAATGAACAGATGAAACAGTTTCAAAATGCAGATGAATTCATTGCACTGTATGGCCTTTGGATGGATTCTAAATGTTATTTTTAGGTTGATAATATAGAAAGGCACAGCTGCTCATGTGATGTAAGAATGTGCATTTTGACAGTGCATTACTGAATTAGCAACCAAACTGCAGTGTAAGTGATGTGACTTGTATTTTATAATATTTTCTGAGCATAATTGCAACACTGCAACTGATTTGATGGCTACCTCAAATTAAAAGCTCCACAAAAGGTTTAATTTAAAGATATAAAGTTATTCTGATTATGCCATTAGCAGCCAACAGCTAAGGAAAGTGTAGACATCCTTCATAAAACTTGAATATAATATGCACAAAGAACATTATGTATAACAGCTAGCCCATGCTTGCATGCATACAAATATGTTTTTTAGTTTTCTAAAACAATGTTTTGGAGTCCATTGTAAAACGAGTGGTAGCTATTTGACTTAATCTGAACTGAACAATTTTAAAATATTTCCAGACAATTAAATGAAATTCATCACTAGAGAATGTGTATCAGACCATAGTTTTATCCATATATCCACTATTCTAAACATTTCCATTTCCCTTTCTGCAGTTTCCTCTGATACTTATAATAAAACAATTTATTCAAAAACTGTTCACTGCATCAAAGTATTTACTAATAATTAGGAGTGTAGTCAAAAAATGTTATTTTAATCACAAGGCCAGATTTAATAATCCCTACACTGAGTGTACATGATCTGAATTCAAGAACACCCTACCACGTGCTTTGTGCTTTCTATTTACTCAGAAAGATTACAATAAGTGTACATGTAGTCTACACTTTGTGGTAATCTTTATGGATCCTCTTGATATTTAAGACTGCAGGAAAATGACTAGGGAAAACTAAAATTAGGAGGAAGAAGGTGTGAATTAAGCGTGTTGTCTGTTCACTCAGAACGGTGGAGACTTAGTGTTGGTGTTAATGAATCCCAGGGTTAGGCTCATATTGTTACTCCTTAATCTGCTGTGCATTTAAAAATATACATGTTTCCTCAAATGTTGACTCTATGTGCTTAATAAATTGTGCATAATTATCAACTCTTGTCCCCTAAAACTATAAAAAATATCTTCAGCAGAGTATTCCTACCTCTAAGCAAAGTACATACAGAACTATTTGGTGCAATTTAATTTAGACAATTGAAGAAACAGTCTGGCCTCAGAAAGTCATAATTCATTTGGGAGATATTCAGAAAAAGATGTTCTTAGACAAGTACAATGTATATGCCTGGCTACACCCCTGCTAATAACAAGCCTGTCCTTACTGTCTGCTGCCCTGTGCAGTTTCAGAAAAGTTGGCTATCAATCAACATAACTGGGAAATAAAAGGACCAAGCCATGAGTTTTGTAACTTCATAGTAACATCATACTCCTTATCACTAACAACTTCCCTCACTTCCTAACCTGTCTTATTATGTAACAGGGCAGCCATCATTTTTGCTTTACCTTTTACACATGCTGACTTTTTAACCCTTTTCTGTAAGTTCATAGTTCCCACACCCTTAATTTTGTTTCCTGTAACATTACTGCCTCTCCTAACATTACAACATCTTATTTAGTCAAATCATCACTTTTTACTAGTTAATTCTTCTCTTCCATACTACATGTAATAGCCAACAACTATCCCTCAGTTTCCCTCTTTATAATCCCTTCTTAACCCTCACACTTAAGTCCCCCTTTCACCCATGGTTCTAGTACCAATGAGGCCCTGGGATCAGAATGCCACACCCCTTTGCAGCTGGGATTCTAGGAGGACATGTCATATCTATAGTCACCATGAAAGTGATAGCATGGTAGTACAGCCAACTGTCTTTCCCATTTCATGCCTTTTAGTCTCACCATCTTATCCTTAATCTCATATGTCTATGTACTATCATTCTGAACTCAGTTAAACTTTCTCATCCTCTTCCATCATTTGAATTTCTGACTCCTAACACTTAACTCCCTTCCCTTTTAATTCTCTACTCAGCCTCAAACTGACAAGCCACATGCACAGCATTGATAAATGCCTCATGTATACCTTTAAGTACAACTTAAACTTTTCACTTACCTCACTCCTAGTCAGAAATTGCCACCCATCACTGACCACTGATGCCCATTCCCATTCTCCCGGCATCATGATCTGTCCACCCGATCACTTGACCATGCCTAATATCTTGTTTCAGAAAACGCTGCCTCATCCATTTCCACTGTTATGCTAACTCTCCCCTCCTAGTCATATTCATTTTTTCTTCTGCTAGTTTACTTAAAATATTCTCTGTTTCTCTCATACAGTTTGGGATGACTAGTAAAACTGGAGTCTAACCCTCCAAAGATGGAAATAAAGTCTTCTCATGCCAAAACCTGTAGAAAGTATCATCCTCCAAGTATTCCTACTCTTTTAATAAAAATATGTATGAGCTACCTTTTCTTCCTGCTTCTGTTTTCCACCAAGGATCATTAGAATCAATATCATACGTCCTTATATTTCATAATGTACCTCAGTATTTGTTTCAGTTTCCCTTCTCACACTAGATTCATCTTACATCACCAGCTTTGCAATGACTATATACACTGAAAGCAACCACAGGAAGTGGCCTTTATCCCATCACTCACTAATAATTCCAAATTCACCTACCCACATCCCCATATCTGAGTGCTATGCCTCTTTTACTATACAAGCACTCTGTCCTCATGCAGTTCCAACTTGATGTATGCTTTCACTTAATATAGTAGTAACCTTGTCTCTGTCTAACAGAAAGACTACACTTACCAATTACCATTAGCAAATTAGAGAAACATTTGCACATTCTGTACTCTCCCTTGTAAAACTAGCCATCACAGTCGCTCTATTTATAGCACCATAGAACTGTGCAATTGTGTCTGAAGTAAACAAAGTGCGATTTTAAACCTACATGTTAATTTGCTTCACAAGAATAGACAGTGCATACCCGATTTATATTAAAAAAAACATTGTTTATGTTTCCCATGTTCCTGTATTCCCTGACAGACTATTTACTGTTACATACAGGGCCTCTCCATGTCTTATTCAACAACCTAGACCCTATGTAATGCTATATAACATATGGACACATTCCTAGTTACATTCATAAACATAAAATGTAAAACTGCATATTCTGCTTGCTATCTTGAACTCAACAGAAGGATAATGCCATGCAGGCAGTACACAGGAATAACCCCTGCTGACACTGTCCAATTGGAAAATTTCAGTTCAGAATTAGATAATGACATATATGAGGCAGGCATTCAGTTTAAGAAAGGAACAATACAATTAAAAGCCAAAGCACCAAGCAATAATCAAATAGTAATACTCTGGACCACCTTGCATTAGTAAGTAGCTGTAGCTAATTATATGTCCACCTTAATACTAAGCTACTACTGATCACAATGAGCCAAAATATTGCAAAGTACAACAAAAATAGCATCCATACTAGACAGTAAAGTAACATAAGCATAGTAAGTATGTGTATTTTATATAAAACATCAGAATACATATAACATGGCAACAATATATAAGTATATTAATCCTGAAATGTGTCCAATATGCCTAATATCCTCCTTCTGTCATTGTTCCTGGAACAACTTACTTAAAACAAAATTAAACTATAAAATTTTACTAGAGAAGTATTTTGTGCTATAATTTAAATTAGTGATTAGAAACACAGGGGGTTCATATAATGATAAGCCTAATCCTTCAACAGTCTGACACAGTCCTTCTCCATTGTTTGGCCAGGAAGTTTATTTGTGGAATCATAATGCAACCTGCCCATAGTGCAATACTAAATTATTTTGATGAAGTGAACATAAGAAATTTACACAAAAATGTTAGACCAGTACTAGTCCCTTGCTGCCCAGTCTCCTACGCATGCTGTGTCTCTCCAAAATATCAGCCCCTAGCTGCTAAGTGGCAAAACTAATCTTCACTGAGTCCCAACATTCACATGCTGCTACCTACCCATTCAAAGCTCCAGATCCTACTCACTGTTTAAAGCAATTATCACTCATGAATTAAATATCAGCCTCTATCTGCTATGTGGCAAAACTAATCTTCACTGACTCCCAACATCCATGTGCTGCTACCTAATTCAGAGCTCCGGATCCTGCTTACTGTTTACAGAAACTATCGTCCAAGAATTTAAATATCAGTTCCTATCTGCTAAGAGGCAAAACTAATCTTCATTGACTCCCAACATCCATATGCTGCTACCTACCTATTCAGAGCTCGGATCCTGCTCACTGTTTAAAAAAATTATCACCCAAGGATTTTTAGGTGTTTTGCTAATTAACTTAATCCCTGGAGAGCACACCACCTTGGTCAGCAGCCGTTTTTTTGTCTCCCCCTTTCTTTGCTTAGATTTTCCAGTAGTATTGGTCCCACAATTGGTTTCTTACAACTAAGCCCTTAACAGGTCAAATTATCAGATATCGATAAGCAAAACCCCACAGAAAGACGCTGCCATATGCATAGCTCAGTATTAAATAGTCTTACTCTAATCAGCCTTTACTTATATATACTCTATATGTCATCTTGCAAACTTACTTATACTTCAAACATATAGTAATCCAACAGTTTTGGCCTGGTGAACTTAAATATTTAAGGGCTCTATTTTAGTAAAACTGATAGTTTTTCTTTACCTTACTGCTCACCTTAGACCGGCTCTTCCTGCTCACTTTGCTCTCGCTACACTCAGCTCACTTTGTTATGCTACCCTACCCCAATTCCCACCCACCCCTGGATCACCTAAACTTATACTCACTTAGCAACATCCCCTACACTCCCAAGCAATCGTGCATCAGCAACACCTACACATTCATCCCACCCACAATACCTCAAGCCACTACCTCCACTACTACACAATACACACTACACTTCAAATAATATTCCTCTAATATTCAACCTTACTTTCCTTTTTCAACATAGCAAATAAAAATAATAATCTACATCTCTACCTTAATACAAGGTACCCTATATATCTACCTCACCTCCCACTGCACTGCTAACCCTTTCTCTCACTCCATCCTTGTATTTTCCTCCTAAGCACACAAGTATCACTTCTCTAACATTCCACATCACTTGATCATACTCCACCATCATAGTCCTCACCTGATAATGCCCCCTTACTACTAGACACATTCATATGCTCACCCTCCACTCTCTCACCACTACCATACTACTACTCTGCTCCTACCTTACTTCCTACCATATTAAACTACACAATCAGATGTGCCCTCTCCTACATACAACACCTCATCAACACAAAGTAATACCTCATAATATCTCTATCACTCCCATCCTCTATAATACTACCTACATAGATTATCTTCCTTTCAAATTCTTCCCTCTGAATCCAAAATCTCACACTTCTCTCAAACACACTAAACTCTTACCTAAACTCCTAAGTACTCTGTTACACATTAATACTCAATGCCTAGCCTCTGGTGACACTCAACCCAACCCAGGACCCAATGTACCATATCAAAACAAATCCAACCCTATTCCTTTACCACCTGTCACTAACTTATTAACCCATCACAATAACTCCAACCTGCTACTTCTCAATATTAATGTTAGGAGCATATTAAATAAAGTCCACCAATTACATACCAATCTCTCACTCTGTTCTCTTGATATCATGGTACTAACAGAAACCTGGTTAAAACCAACTTATAGTAACTATGAGATTCTTCCTCCTGGATACAATATGCTCCATAAAGACAGAATAGCCAAAACAGGTGGCAGAGTAGCAATTCTATTTAAAAGTAACCTGAAAATAAAGGTTACAGATCTGTCCAGTCCTAACTTTGATAACATAGAAATAGTATTATCCAAGCTAGAAGTTAACTCCAAAAAAAGTCATCATCATAATAGGATGCTACATCCCTCCAGGAAACAATATAAGTACCGTGGAAAGCATACTGCATTGGACCTCCAAATCCACATTTATTTATTTATTTATTTACATAATTTACATTTGTTTACTGGGAAAGTCCGACTGGACAAGTAGTCCTTTTTCAGTGGAGGCCCGGAGAGAAATGCTCCACAATAATATCAATAGCAGAAATACATGGGTCTATATTAAAACATTGAAGTTCATAAACATCAAATGTTATAATATCGAACCCCAAATACCGAAATCCGAAAACATCGAACAGTCAGAATAGCAATTTTTTTCCCAGGGAAAAAAAATCACTATTCTGAGAAACATACACACAGCACAAACACACACAAAAAAACAGCAATCCACACACATACACTTAATATCCTACACTTAAACCTAAACTAAACTTTACATACACTACTAGTTATCCACTTACCTTAGCTCAACCCTAACCCTAAGGTCTGTCACTATCGCACACTCACCTCACCCGCGCCCTAACCCTAACTCAGCTAACATGCTCCTAACCCTAACCTACACACAACTGTACACTTACCTGACCTGCGCCCTAACCCTAACTCACCTAACCCGCCCCTAATCCTAACCTACACACAATCGCACACTTACCTGACCTGCTCCCTAACCCTAACTCACCTAACCCACCCCCAACCCTAAATTACACACAATCGCACACTTACCTGAACCCGGCCCATAACGTTCCAACATATCAAACACTGAAAACAGCAAAGCCACAGCAATGGCCCACCAAATTCTTTACCTGGGAAAGAATTCGGTGTCCTGCACCTTTGCTGTTTTCAGCGTTCGACATTACGGGTTCGATATTATAACATTCGATGTTTATAAAATTCAGTTTTATAATATAGACCCGAAATACATTACATATGTTAAATATGAAAGAGACATTTAACAGAGGAAATAATTCAGCAGAGCTGTACAATCATATCCCATGAAACTATCACTATGGGTGATTTCAATATTGACTGGGGGACGTGCTCCTCTCAAAACCCCACAAATTTTATCAACCTGTATGGATTTACTCAAATTATACAATTCCCCACAAGAATAGATAAGGCAATCAAAAAGGAAGCAACCCTTGACTGGAATCTCCTAAATAGACCTACCCTCTCCTTTCAGTGTGGTTGTCTCCCTGACAGCCTGAGTGACCATCAACCAGCCTATTTAATTAGGAATAGGTCCCATCATAGCAAATGATTGACTTACCATTTAATAAGAAGCAAAGAAAAAAAAAACATTTTATCACCACCAATTTCTTATCAGCATTACAAAACTGTAACTGGACACCTCTAAAATTCCTTACCCTAGAAGAAGCAGTCCAATTCTTTAACGCTATTTTTCTCAATATCCTGAATATACATGCACCTCCTAGATCCATTAGAACCAAATCAAAGGCTGCTCTTTGGCTAAGTAATGAAACTATGTCACTACTGATTAGTAGAGACAAAGCCTTCTAACACTGGTATTCTTCCAAGTCCCAAGCATCAAAACAATCATAAGTAGAGCTCTAAAATAAAGCAAAGAAATTAGAAAAACAAGACAAAATTAATTACTACCAGAACATACAAATAAATCACCAAAATAACTCTTAAAAGTTCTGGGCAGCTATTAATGACATTCTCCTTCAAAGAAAATCCACCACACACTCCCCATCAACCAAAAACACCATATAAAACTTAGCTACCCATTTAAAAAAATATTTTACTGAAAACATACTTGCCTTATCAAATCTTCAAACCTTACCCCTAACACAAAACCACCCAAATCAACCATTAACAACAGTTCCTTCACATTACAACTAGTTTTGCTCAACAGTATTAAAAAATGCTTAAAAAGCAAAAACCCACAACTTTAGAAGCAGACAGACTCTTGGCAGAATGTTTGCAAATTGCTGCTGATACAATAGCTTACCCTGTAGCCATCCTTATCAAAAGATCTATGTCCAAGAATATTGTTGCAGAAATCTGGAAAATCTCCCACATAATTCCCCTACACAAAGGGGCTAACTTCACAGAGTTCACTAATCATCGTCTAATAGCTATACTTTCCCATCTATCCAAAATCCTAGACAGATGCATTCATAAGCAGATTATAGATCACTTAAACTCACACAGACTCATATCTAACACCCAGCTTTCATCCCTCTCATAGCATCACTACTGCATTAATGGCCTTCATCAATACAGTAAACCACCACTGAGACAATGGGAAATTTGCTTCTGCTATAGTTCTCAACCTCTCTAAGGCCTTTGACATGGTCATACATAGCAAACTTATACAAGTTCTGAGTTTAATATCAGCCAACCCTCTATCTCCTGGTTTCAAAGCTTTTTAACAGGTCACCAGCAAGCCATCCCATGGCAGAATGGCCTCTCCCCTCTGCTTCCAGTCACAATAGGAGTTGCCCAAGGCTTCATTCTAGGGCCCCTAGTCTTTTTACTCTTTACCAACAACCTGCATACATCCTCTCTTCATGCTTCTATTATCCAATATGCAGATGACGCTACCTTAATCTAATCTTCCTCCTCCCTACAAGAGTTCCACTCAATTACACAGGACTCCTTTCTCTCAAACAAAGAATGGCTCATCAACTCCAAGCTAATTCTAAACCCAAACAAAACTAAACTCCTTCTGTTTCACCTAACCAGACCCACTGCATCAAACCCCTCCTTCAATATTATTTTCAAGAACCAAACCATCATTTCCCCTGAAACTCACACTAAACTCCTAGGTGTCATAATTGACTGTAATATGAAATTTGACACCCATATCTCCCAGACCATTAAGTAAGGACATACAAATTGGGAATACTTTACGGAAATAAACAATTCCTTACTAAACAGGCTAAATCCACCATTGCATGCACCCATCACATATCTACTCTCCTCTATGCCTCCCCAGTACTCACAAACTTGAGAAAGACTAAAATAGCCAAACTTGAGTCCTGCTACAATAAAATAGCCATATTTGCCACAGACACTCCTTTCAGATTACACCATTGCTCAGCTCTTAAACAACTTAATTGACTTAAATTCCCCCCAACTCCTTCTCCACAACCAACTAATATTTGCCCACAAAATCCTTCACCAACCTGACAAACCCCCTGCCCTCCAAAATGTAATACTTCCACATTCAAACAATAGATCTCTCTGCTGAAGTAATAGATTACTTCTACAGGTAACAAAAGCCAACAACACCACTAATGACCCCCTCTTCTCCAACTATATATATAAAAAAATGGAATGCTCTACTCCATAACATAGTATCCCATCCTTCCTTAACAAAGTTTAAACAAATGCTTAAAACTCATCTGGCAGATACATGGATATGCTCCTGCACTACCCCTGGCTAAGTCTTTCTTAATTACTGAAACTTTTTAGCCACTTAAACCAACTAAACCACCTAATTACTAGCCTGCAATCCTGAGACTCCAACTTCTTTACTCACTCACTCTACAATACAATATATTAATAAGACTAAGAATGTGCATTGTAACATGCTTATCGGACCTAGCCTTAGTATCCAAACATTTATAAAAGATATAATAAATCATTTAATGCTGAAAAATTAGCAGCAGTAGCAGCAGCAGCCATAGCATATGGAAAATGTGCACGTGGAACAATATTACATGTGATCAACATTGGGATTGGGATGGGAAAACAGAAAAGACTTACAAAGTATTATACAATGGCAGGTCATTAACATTCAAAAATGTGCATGCTTATTGGTCAGCCCAACCAGCATGCCCACTGTAAATCGAGCATATGCAAATAGAAAAAAGTCCGGTCGCCAGGACTTTCTTGTATTAATATATGCCAAGGCTTTGCAGTTTTCTTGTGCTAAGAAGTTGAGAGGTAGGTATGAAAGTCAGAGAAAATACAAGGAAAATCCGGTACGTTATACAAAACTAAAGAAACATATCAGATTTTCCTCGTATTTTTGCCCACTCTCATATATCTAAACTGTCTGAACTTCACAGTTTCTTATCAAAAAAAAAAAATAAAAACAGGAACAGAGATCTTGCCATCTCCATTGTTTGCTTTCCAAAGTATTGATATACTGCATAAGCATGGAAATGTAAGTCCCATATGCATGTGCATTACAGCAGCAAAGCCACAGGATATGGAAGCAACACAGAAGAAGAGCATGGTGCCATTATTTAAGAAAAGTCAGTAATTTTTCTTAAATAATGTCAGTATATAATTGCAATAACTAACTCCTGGGTGTGATATATTAAAGATTTACCCATGGATGCATTTGTTTAATAACTTAGGCTTCGCCCTCATGATTAAACCACATCAACCATGGGTAAATCTTCTATAAACCACACCCTGTCATTGGTTATTGCTATAAGAAACAATGACATAGAAAGAAAATTAGAGGAAAATTAGGTAGCATGCAAACTATAGTAGTGTAGAAGGAGGAGTGTTGTGAGAAACACAAACATGAACATGCAACAGATTATCTAACATGGTCAAGAAGTATTAGTTTATATGCAGAAAGCAGGTTATAATTATAATGTCACAATAAGTGTGCAATCAGTTTTGGTGTTTAAAAACTCAAATGTAACTATTTCATAATACTGTAGAGGCACGCATTTATTTACCATTGATGTTAAGGAATTCCAATAATTAGATAACAGTTATGAGTATGTGGAATGCTACAGGAGTTAATAGATCTCGACACTCGGAGCAATAGGGAATGCAGGTTTGTAGAGTATGTAGACATGGAGGATGCTATTCTAAGAGGGATTCATTTTTTTCAAGTGTTTGGAAATAGTTTGCATAGTACAATTTAAGTACAACAGTAAGTTATGATTACAGTATTTTATTTTTTATTGAGGACTATTTTAGATTTATTTTTATGTATTTATTTATTTATTTTACATTTGTTAACCGGGAAAATCCAGCTGGACCAGGTCCATTTTCAGTGGATGCCCGGGGAGAAAGGCTCCACAATTAACATATAGTAAGTAGTTAAGACAATGAGAAATACACAGAATGAAAAGACAGCAGATTACTTACAAGCAGAGACATTCAAAAATTAGCTCTCAATAGTTCACATGCATTGCAGAATTGAAATGTTATTAGATTAACCTTTACAAATAAGTAGAATAGACATGATTATTTGTGCTATTTTTACCTAGCAGTACATACAGTTTAAGATAGTTTACATTTCCTAGTAAGTGTATACTGAAAGAAGTACAATGACCAATGCAGCTTATTATAAGAAGTATGTATGTATATATATATATATATATATATATATATATATATATATATATATATGTGTGTGTATGTGTGTGTGTGCGTGTGTGTGTGTGTTAAATAGTGTGCATTCTAATTGGAGTTGTGTGGAGGAGGAGAAGAAAAATTATAGTGATTGTCATGTGATACATGGGCAGATCCAGGTTTTCCTAAGATGTGGTTTGAGTAGTTTTTTGAATTTTGTGTTTGTTGTTGCGGAGGTTATATTAGTGGGGAGATTGTTCCATTTTTTGGCTATGATGTGGGAGTATAGGGCTTTACCTGCAGTATTGTTAGCTGTTGTAATACTGACGAGAGGATTATTGGATGAGAACAGGGTGCGACTGGAAGAGTAGGAGGTTAGTAGCTGCTTCAGGGCTAGAGTTTTCTCTGGGTAGTTTATGATGTTAAAGCCACAAGTGAGTTATTGGTAAGTTAGTACGTGAGGAAATTCAAGCCATTGAATTTCTTTTAGTACTTGGCAGTGATGGGTTCTAAAGGGAGAGTTTTTGGCAAATTTGGCAATTTTGTTATAGCATTACTCTAACTTGTCCAGATCTGATTTTCTAGTATGGGTCAGGATTGGTGCTGCATAAGTAAGTGTTGATAAGAGGTGAGTTTGAGCTAGGGTGATTCTTGCTTTATCTGTGAGAAAATTTTTGTGTCTATAAAGGATTCCCATTTTTTTATGAACTTTCTGGATGGTTTGTGCTATGTGTAGATCGAAAGATAGGTTATTGTCTATTTCAGTTTCTAGGAGTTTTGTATGGGTGGATGGAGAAATGATAGTGCCATTTCTAGATGGGATAGAGAAAGTTGATATATTTTGTTTTAGTAGGGGTGAACAAGAGTAATTTGGTTTTATTGGGGTTGATAATGAGTTGGATGTCAGTAATCCAAGTTTCAATAGCAGAGAATGATTCTTGGGCAAGTTCTTGTAGGGTGTTGGCAGATTGGGCTGCACAGATGAGTGTAGAATCATCTGCATACTGAATTAGTGAGGCTTGTTTGGAAGAGGTGTATAGATTGTAAAAACAGAGAAAAGTAGTGGGCCTAATATTGAGCCTTGTGGTACTCCTATGGAGTTAGGGAGAGGAGGGGATAGTTCACTTTGCCATTGAACAGATTGTTGTCTGTCTGATAAGTAGCTTTTGAACCAGGAGATAGTAGGAGAAGTAAAGGAAAGAGAGTAAAGAGCATCCAGTAGTTTAGGGTGCGAGACCATGTCAAATGCTTTAGAGAGGTCTAAAAAGATAACAGATACATAGTTGTTGTTTCTATGATGATTAACTTGATTGGTGAAGGACAGAAGGACAGTAGTTGTACTATGGTGAGGGTGGAATCCATGTTGAGTGGAGGAGAGGCGATTGTTTTGTATTCAAGAATTGCATGACTTGCGAGTGAATGCATTTCTCTAGGAGCTTAGATAAGGGAAAAAGAATAGCTATAGGCCAATAGGTGGAAAAGTCGTAAGTTTTACCACCTTTGTAAAGAGGTATAATGTAAGATATTTTCCATAGTTGTAGTACATAAGCTTCCTGAATGGACCTGTTTATTAGGATTGAGACTGGATATGATAGGGAGTCAGCTGCTATTTTTAGGAAGTTTGCAGGTAAACCGTCTGCTGCAAGTGGGGTAGGTTTTAGGGTGAGGAGGAGTTTTTTAATCTTAGGTGTAGGGACAGGTGAGAGAGAGAGAAGGATGGTTGGTTGGTAGAGCTGCTAGGAGGGCTCCCTACAGTCATGGCTGGTGAGTTATTAGTGTTAGATAGTGGGTTGGACAGAGTTTGAATTGAGTTTATGAAATGTCAGTTAAGCTGGGAAGCTATATCTTTGCTGTTAGTATTGGGGGAGGTAGGGGTGGGGATAGCAACTGTGTCAGGTTTTAGTAGGGAGTTGATACTATGCCAGCATTTTTGGATATTTCTTGATTGTTTGTTTTGGAGACCTAGGAAGTAGTTTTGTTTGTCTAGTTTAGTTTGTCTTTTGGTTAGATTCCTAAGTTGTTTATCATTTTTTTGGTATGCTCAGAGTTGCCTTGTTTCCATTGCTTCCAGGCCTTGTTTCTGTTTTTTTAGTAGGGCTCTTGTGTCCCTACTTAACCATGGAGCATAGTTTGCTTTGGATTTTATCTTTCTTACTGGTGCAATGGAATTTAGAACTGAGATAAACATATTATTACAATAGTCTACTGCCTAATCTAGGTGTAAGGTTCTTAGAGGCTCCCAGTTACATTGCTTTAGAATGTCGTTTAGGTTGTCTGGGGTTAAGTTATGATCATCCCTGATTTGTCTGTAGATTATGGGTTTTGGGCTATTGGTTCATTTCCTTAGGAGGAAAGTGGGGAGATGGTCACTGAGTCCATCATGTAAGCATCCAGTCTGATAGTGATGTTTGGGGCTATTCACTAGTGTCCAATCAATAATGGTTTGTTTTGGGTTTTTTTGTCAGTTCTGGTGGGCTCTTGAATTAGTTGGGTGAATCCATAGAGGCTAATTTGGTTAGTGGGGTTGCTGGAGTTGCAAGCTTGCCAGTCAGTATTAAGGCACCTAATAAAATTGTTTCTTGAGGGGAATTATGATCAAGCCATTGAAGGATTTCTTCTATAGCTGGAGTGTAATTTCCAGGAGGAAAGTAGCAGCAAAGGATGTTAATTTTTTAGCATTGCTTATTGGTAGGATAGATTCTATGGTTTCTGCATTTTGAAATGTTGACAAAGGGGTATGAACTTGCTGGAGGTTTGTTTCATTTTTGAATAGAATTGCTACTCCACCACCTTTCCTACTTGTTCTATCTAGCCTTAAGATGTTATATCCTGGTGGTAGAATTTCATCAGTAGGGATATGTGGTTTTAGCCAGGACTCGATAATAGTTAGAATGTCAGGAGAGTAGTGGGTAATAAAAGCATGTAGTTCATGAAGTTTGTTGGAAATACTTCTAGTGTTGATATTAATGATTAGTAGATCAGATTGAGCTCTACTGGGGAGGTCAGTGAAGGAGGGTCCTGGGTTTGGGTGTATGTCACCAGCGATAAGGAGAATTTTGTTGAGATTAAAAATGTGTTTGATAGCATAGGTTAAGTTTGAGAGGGATAGATAGACTGCTTTTGTATTGATAGTTGGTGATAGGTGGGTGTTAGGAGTGTGTAAAATAATACTATTACTAAATAGTGTCTGACAGACGTTAAAATATATGTGAGAGTTGGTGTGTCTTAAAGTATGTGTTGTGTGGTAGGAGGTGCTGTCTAGGGGCAAGCTTGTTTGATGGATGTAATGTAGGATAGGGAAGTGAGAGCTAGTAGGAGCAAGAGTAAAAGGGTTTGCATTGTAGTTTATCTTGGAAAAGGTTAAAGTAGTGTTCTTGTGAGGTGGGGGTGTGGTCTGAAAATTCTAATAGGGGTGAAGGGTGGGGTTTAATTAGGAGGCACTGAAAAGTAGCTAGGATAGATGATTGGTGCAGGAAGTAAGTCAGGTAATTAGGGATAAGTATAAGTGTAGGAGTAGTGGGGGTGGTTGGGAATTGGTGGTAGGGTAGGGGAGCAAAGTGAGCCCAAAGGGCGAACGGAGTGGGTACAGACCTCCAGCAGAGGTGAGCGCCAAAAAAGTATCAGTGAGTGCAGGTGAGGGCAGGACACTGATAGTTTTGTAGTGACTGCTGGAAGTCTGTTATTTAAGTAAGTAGACAGGCAAAGAGTATAAAGATGTCACTTAAATTACACTTAATCAAAGGACACTGTAAGGATGGCTAACACCAAAATACCTTAATTAGGTTTTAGGTACTGGATAGTAGGAGAAATATTGTGGAGGCTTGCTGCCACCTACTGGGGAAGTTGGGAGCATCCATGCGAGTGTGCACGCTGTTGGGGCTCAAGTATACCTCGACTAAATTGATTTTATTTAAAAATTCTGTAGTGCATATAGGGTTTTTGTTTTCTTTTTAAAAAAAACATAGGAGCTTACATGCACTTAATAGGCACAGATCACACCTTCTAGGAAGACTAGGTCCATTGCCTTGCTGTTTTCACCAGGTTGGGCAGGAGGGAGTTTAGACTGTGCTGACTGCCAACATTTCTTGCAAGGGCTTCCTGGATGCTTCCTAGGTCCTTCTTTATCTTCTCAATCTTCTCTGTTGTTTGGAGAATCTGGCTATTCAGAGCTCTTGTACTATCTTTAGTGGCCTGGAATGTCTTTTTCCTGTTATTCTCTGATGCACGGGTTTGTGAAGATTGGAGGACATGACTGTTTCACTCAGCTGAGAGTTTCTCATTCAGGAAGTCAAAGACTGTTGAATGCCTGCTTTCTGTGTGTGCACTGCTGCTGGCTTTGTTTTTTAGTTTGTGTTTTTTACTCTTTTGCTGCTGTAGCTCCCCCTGTGTCTTCTGCAGAATTTTGGCACACTGGTCCAAAGATTTGCCTTTGGGTAAGATTATTGCCAGAACTGGCTCTACCTATCCCTCCGCATTTCTGCCCAAACCAGTAGTCAGTTATAATTAGGTGTCTCGTTCCTGGCTGCTGACAAGCTGGATAGCAAATGCCTTTTCCAAACTCATAACCCATCTTGGCCATAAGTTTGGATCCAGTACCTCATGTGTGGGCCTCCCATCTTCCAAATGAAGAACTATATGATGGGGTCCAGTCACAAGAGCTAGAGCTGCTTGGGGCCAAAACTGTAATGTCCAAATGTGTAGTCTAATTAAGTGCCATTAATTTTTTGAGCAGCCATCTCCTACAAAGCTGACTGCTTCTCCAGATGACTTGTACAGACTCTACAAAACAGCTCTTGTCCAACATTCCCGTATGACTGTAATTTCCACAACTCACCGAGAAGGCATAAACGCATTCATTTAGACACAAACTTTGCAACTCCTTTAAAGGTATATTGAAGTTTAGAAATGCAGTTTCTCATGCATTTTGAAGTTTAGAAATGCAGTGTTTTATTGATTTTTCAATTTGCCACTCTTTAGTTTAGATTTATTTAAAGCTTTGACTCTGTAGATTGGAGATTTATTAACTGTCTTGTAATATTTTGTTTTTTCAGATGAGTTGTTTTTCCTGTATTTTTATGTCTGATTGTCACTCCTGAAATGTTGTATCAGATTGTCACTGTGCTTGCTGACTATAAAATAGCCCCTTGATTAAACCTTTCACTATATAAGGGGGCTGTCACCCAGGCAGCTATGACAGTGCTTTGTGCTCTCAGCAGGATCCTGGAAACAACAGCATTTTTATTTATTTATTTATTTTTGGCCTAACCTTACCCCATGGTAGTGACATGAGCATTTGCATTACCACAAGGACTACTGAGTCACTATTTGGGGTTATCATCACCAGCTTGGAAACCATGCATATCACCTTTTCACAGCCCAGAGGGAATATCAACCCTCTCCCTAAGGAGAGGCATGTTTATTCTCCTTGTCTGTGTCATGAAGAAATCAAAGATGAACTGAGGTCACCTCTTCTGTAGTGAGGACATTATTCCTCTGCACCTCCAGTGAAGACTCATTTTCTTTATTTCCAAACTCTATGTAATTGCACAAATGCACTTAAAAATCAGACCCTTTCTTTCTGAAAGTGTAGAGGTAAAGATAGGCATGAAACATTTGTCATGTCTCTCTCATGTAGTTTGGTATGACAACAGAACCTCTGGCTAGTAAACTCAGACAGGAACCTACTGTCCTGTCTGAGATCCTGGAAGTGGTCCATTCACTGCAGATCACTAAAGGTGGTTTAGTACGGTAGATCCACAGATGGAGACAGTGAATGAATATAATGGAATCTCTGTAGCATGCTGGTGGGCTATCATTTAGACAGGATGCTCTTCTTATATTTATCTTATGCCCTAGGAGAAATTCAACAAAACATAGTTTGAGTTATTGAATTATCAAATCTTCAGAGTTTTCATATATGAATGGTCACAATACCCTCATGAAACAAAATGATTAAGCTCTTTCATGTTTTTTTTTTCTTTCTGACAGGAATTTAAATTTCCAGAGAGAACAACAGAACTACCTGTAGAACAGTATGTAACAGTAAAATTATTCAGTTCATGCATTATTATTACTAAGTCTTCACTTTATAGATTTTTTCTGATTAATCCTTAATTCCCATTTTGCCCTCATGCTTTTGGTAACTCATGAACCTCTAATGCATATCTAGGGGGGATAACAGACTCTCACAACCATTGCCAGATTTCCATCATTCTACAACAGCAAATCAATGCTTGGATACTGGCAGTCTCCACTGGAAACCTCTGGTCACAAATACAGGCAGCAAGATGACTTCCTAAGCTATTTTAGTTTTATTAAAGCAGTTATGCCATGTAATGCCACATCTCTTTTGTAGCCACGAAGCACATGGCGCAGTACTTTATTGCACTGCATTTAATATTATAGACTTTACAAGTAAACATAATTCTCAAGAGAATGACTTTGTAGGTGAACTTTTCATACTTTCATGGATTACAAATGATTTTGAACAATACGTAAAAGGGTTCCTTAAATTTTTTTGCTATAACATCAGGTCAGTGAATCATAGATATAAAATCTCTCTCCAATTACTCAGAACAAATTCAACTAACATTCAGTCTCAAATGTCTCCTTAGGTGTTTACCTTATTTCAGAAATATCACATCTAGGATCATGACCCAAAGTATCTCTAAAAAAAATGGTTGAAATGTAAAAATAAGTTATGTACTCACCATAACTTTCCATCTGTGTTGTCCATTTTCATTCTTCCTCAACTAATATGTCTGGATCTGATCCCTTGGATCTGATTTGGCCACTGCTAAAGCTCATTGCAAGCAAAATCTCTTGAACTTCTCCCTTACCCATAATGCACCAACCCCAAGTACCTCAGATCTTGATTGCTGATTTTACTAGAAAGAAATATTTGCAATGCATAGAAAAAAAGGGAGTGAATAACTCATATGCAGTCAAATATAGAGAGAACTATATGTGGAGCTCAATATAAATGACATTGATGTGCCCTAACCAGTCATTCTTCCAGAAGTTTGCAAAGGATGAGGGTTGGTGGGTGGGGAGTTGAGGAAAAATGAAAATGGACAACACAGATGGAATGTTATGGTGAGCACATAACTTTTTTATCTGATGTCAATTTCCATTCTATCCTCAACTAATGGGACAGATTACCTAGCTACGTAAAATCCCTGGTAGACTCAAGGAAGGATATTCTTGAGCACAGTTGAACCAACTGATGTTCTACCTCTGGAGACCAGATCCAATTCATAATGAGTAACAAAGGTATGGGGAGTAGCCCAAGTAGCTGCTTCTCATATGTCATCCATAGACATCCTGGGAAGAAAAACTGAAGATGTTCCATGGATCTAGCTGAATGAGCTTGTACTGGTTGTGGTAATGAACACCCACATTTTTTTATAAATAAATGATATGCAGTTAGCCATCTGGCTAAAGTTACTTTGGCAACTGGTTTTCCCAATTTCAAGTCTGCAAAGGAAACAACCTGTCTGTTTCTCTAATATCATTTGTTTTATGCAGATGAAAACATAATTGTCTGTGACATCCAGTAAATGTAGCATGAACTCACTTTTGTTAGCAACTTTAGGGAAGAAGACTGGCAAATTAATGAACTGATTGATATTAGATTCAGACACCACCTTGGGAAGAAGGGATGCATTGGTTCATAATGTAACTCTATCCTTGTGAAAAATCAAGAAAGGAGGTTTTGAAGACAATGTTTGAATTTCTGAAATCAAGCAGATGTAATAGCTACTAGAAAAAACACTTTTCAAGTAAGATATTTAAGGTCACACTTAGCTGCTGGTTCAAAAGGGGGACTGTATATGAGTCTGCAGTACCAGACTGAAGTCTCGTGGCAGAGTATGGTCTTTAAAAGGAGGTCTCTAAAGTAGAGTGCCTCACAAGAAAGCCTTGCACAACTTATGAGACGCTACTGAGAAACCCTCTAAACCAATGTGAAAGTTTTATATCGTTGCTAAATGAACTTTAGCAGTAGAGGAACTAGCTCCTTCTTTAAAAAGCAGGGCCATAAATTTAAGAATGCTTTGTATCAGAGCTGAAAAAGGGTCAACATGATTTTGATGTAACCAGAACATAAATCTTTTCCATTTACTGGAGATGAGTTTATGTGTAGAATGCTTATGGGAAGATAAAAGTATGTGTCAGACAGCTGAAGAGAGCATAAGTTGTCCAGCTAGTTATCAATGGAACTGGAGAAGCCAGGCCTTCACCCTGAGGTATGATATGTCTGGATGGATCATGTCTGTAGGATGAAACAGAAGATCTGGAGTCAGATCCAGAATCCAAAGTTTGTGAAGTAAGTAAGGCCAAAAGAAGGGGAACCAAATCTGTCAAGGCCAGTATGGTGCCATGAGTATGACTTTGCTCTTCAACATGGCAGTTTTCTGAAGGAATTTTGGAATTAATGGAATTGGCAGAGAGGCATAAAGTAGACTTGGGGCAATCGTAAAGTAGGGCATCCCTCGGTGATTCCTCCTGTGAGCGGATTAAAGCAAAGTAACTGCTGCATTTGTTGTTTAGGGGAGAAGCAAAATTGCAGCAAGGCTGGCCACATTGATAAAAAAACATCTCTGTCATGTTCTTGTCGAGAGACCACTTGTGAGGTAGAAGAATGCACCTGCTCAGCTTGTCTGCTGTCACAATGGACTTCTGCAAAATGTGCATTGCTATGAGAAAGCAGTTGGATGAGATCAACCATTGTCACACTTTGAGTGGTTCTCAATACAAAGGGGTAAGACCCGCTTCTTCCTTGTTTGTTGATGTACCACCAAACTACTGAGATATTGTCCATTTGAATTGCAATTTTCCATGAATGGAGAGCATCCTGAAGGGCCTGCAATGCTAAAAGCACTGCTCTCATCTCTAGGACATTGATATGCAAGTTGGCTTCTTGGGAGGATCAAATGCCTTGGACTGTTTTGCCCAGGAAATGACCCCCCCACCTCAGTTGGGAAGCATGTATGGTCACTATGGCCTCGAGCTGAGGGGGGAATGAATGGTGGCCTTGTAGAACGTGATCTGATTGAATCCACCACCTGAGATCTGTATTGCATATTTGAGTGATTCATATTGGAGTCAACATGGGTTGGTAAAGTACTGACAATTGTGTTGCAAGCTTCCATTGGTAGAATTTGCATGCAAAATCTGGTTAAAGGTGTTAGTGCTATTGTCACTGACATTGATCCTAGAGCTTGAAGGACAAAGCAGGCTGAAATCTTTGTACTACAGATAATTTTTCTTACATGTGATCTTATAGTTTGAACCCTTGAGGGAGACGGTGAAGCTATCATCAACTTTGTGGTGAGCAGTGCTCCTATGAATTCTAAATTTTGAGTTGGTTCCAGTTGAGACTTTTTGTAGTTTATGGTTATCCCCAGAAGACATCATGTCTGGAGAACCTGATCTCTTGCCCTTATTAATTGATGCCTATTTGGGGTGGTAGTGAGCTAGTCATCTAGATATGGAAACACCCGGAATCCCTTCAGTCTCAAGTGAACTGCTATTATTGCCATGCATTTGATGAACACCCTGGAGGCTGTTGTGAGACCAAAAGGCAGAACTCTGAGCTGGTAGTGACTGGCTCCAAATTCTATCTGGTCGGGTGGGACCTCTTGGATGATTCTTTTTTTCTAACAGCTTTTGTACTTGAATTGCTGATTTTTTTCAGTTGCTGCTTGTTCCCTCTGACTGGGTGGACCATCGGGAATTGTTCTTGAGATTGGAGGAGAAAGGGAAAAAAGAATTATATAACTTCTGGAAATAATCCTCTGCACCCATGTAGCTTTTGTTAAGTTTAACCAGGCTCTCTGATGTAGGGACAATTGACTCCCAATTGCCTCCAGAGGTGGACAGCTGAGCCTCCTATCAGGAGTGTTGTTAGGGTCTGTGAAAGAAAGAATCTCTGGACCCTGGGTTTTGTGGGCCACCTCTGCCAGATGGGCAGTGTCAGCTATTGGAGTTCCCCCCTCTTCCCCTAGGGGAACATTCTCCACATGTGTCCTGGAAAGGACCCTGGGATTTTTTGAACCACATCTGCTGACTACCTCCTTGATTCCTAGAAAAGGATCTTTGAGGGGTCAAGAAACATACACCCATAGAAGACATGGACTTTCCATCCTTCTCACACCTGTAAAATGTGTCTTTTACATTGGGGCCAAACAAGGCTGTGCCATCAAAAGGAGCATTGACAGCGAAGACTTGAAGGACTTCACAAAATCACATAAGCACATCCAGGTATGCCTCCTGATGGAAATGCCTGATTCCACTGCCCTTGAGATTTCCTTCAGCTACATGTAAAATGACCTTCATGGAAGAATTGGAAATAGATGAAAGGGTAGCCAACTGAGAAGTCGTAGATGATTAGACCTCTTCAAAAATGGATCCTGAGAGTGTATTTGAGAGCTCCTTAATCAAATTCCTCTGTAACCTTGTAAATTGTGCCAGATAATTCAGCGACCTTAAGGCAAAGATTGCAGAAGCAGAGACACACTTCTTTAACATGTCCATCACCCTAGATTCTCTGTTGGGGGGAAGAACAGTGGAACTCTCCTCAGCAAGTTCCTTTTAGGTGGCCGCCACCATGACCATGGCATCAACGGGCACCCTTTTCCCCCAAAATTGCTTGTCCACAGGCAGTGCCATAATCTTGTCTGGTCTCCTAGGTATAGATTCAGCTGTGTCAGGTTCCTTCCATGCTTACCAAGAGACTAACTTAATAAGCTTGCTGGCAGAAGGAGTCACCCAGGAGGTAGAGGTGCCAGTACCAAAAGCCTCCAGGAATACAAACTCCTCGTATGAAAGGTTGCTGGGTGTCCAGCCACCTGTCTGTTTTAAGATTTCAAGGATGTGTCCAAAGAAGACATCGTCAGGAGGTGACCATGGAGACCCTTCACCTTCACCAATGTCTGTATCTTCTGTGTTCAACTCCTCTGGGGAGTCCAAGTGCTTCCTCTTACATGTCTACTTCTTAGGGACCTCCACAGTGGGATGCTCTAGGAAGGTATCAGAGAAAGTCAAGTTACCCTGTAGGGAAGCCTGGGGTTCTCATACTGGCTGTCTCTGTGGAAAAGGGTGATGATGCTCTCAGTGTAGAGACATCAATGCTGAAGACTGAAAATCCGAGGAGGTTGGATGCATCTGTTATTCTGAGATAGACAAAACTATGTTCATAGCCTCAAAGGCAGACCACTCCAGAGAGGGAGAAGACCTTAGATCTGGAAAGACAAACTTTGGGACCACTGTTCTTCCCTGCTACAAAGGCAATCCCCTCGAGGTAGAAGTTGGAGCCTATCTAACCAGTGCCGAGGTTGATGAGATGGGTCCAATGACTTCAGAGTAAACTCCAACACCTCGGACTCAACATGGAATCATCAGCTCTGAGAGGTCTCTGGAACTGACTGAACTGGAGTACTCATGGCATGCTTCAGAATGAGGATAAGTGATATCCATAAAACTTACCACCCGCCCAACAAACCAGTATTGCACTTGAGTAAACCTCCATTACTATAAATTGTCTCCTACTCATTTTCCAAGATCAACAATCTGCCTGGCACTTTAGACACAATCTGAGGGGGTCCTGAGTTAATTCTGCTCCATCCCTGACAGATATGAAATGAAATTTATTGTTTTGCACTTCACTTAACTATTTAGAGTGATATTGCTTTATTTGTGCTTTATTTGCTGATTTTGTCTTTAAATCATTCTAAAGGCCCCAGTAGGCCTCTGTATAACCCAGTCCCTGACCTACAGTAGCCCACATAAGTACAGGTCTGGACAACATGGATATGTAATGTCTCCATAACCAGCTTTATAGGTATGGGCATCCTAAGACAGCATAGCAATTGTATCATGTTCACAGACTAGCATTTAATCCTTAAAAAAGAAACACAGTTTGTGAGAAATGCACATACACAATTTCACTGGAGGCAAAAATCTTGCATTCAAACAAGGTTGTCAAGAACACACACACTACATCTACCACACACAGTGTCCACCACACACACAGAATAACCTATGCTAAGGTATTAAAAAGCAAACTTCCCTATCCTCAGAAACTTCTTAAGCCCATAAACAGCAATGCCAATCCTTAACAATAAAGCCCTCACCAAAAGCAACACCAAACACCACACATATTCCTACACCCAGTGGAGCCCCAATAGCAAACCCATAGGGAAAGCTAGCATATTACCCAAGAATCTTGTCACATGGGACCCCATTGTATGACACACAGACGCCCAACTTAAAAGACTGGACAAGGAGAATTTAATGGTTAGTTGCTTATATGGAGCTAGGATCCCCCAAGATACAGATGCCCTCAAGTCACTACACCACATGTACCAGTATGATTCTGTCATAGTCCATGTTAATGTTAATGACCTCAGATGTACTTCCTTGGACTATATGAACAGAGACATTGTTGATCTCTCTAAATATGTGTCACAGGCAGGTGTATACCTTGCATTGAGCAGCATTCTACTTTCACCAAGGATGATGCCACAGTAATAGCAAAATATGACTGACTTCAATAACTGTCTTAGTTTCTGGTGTCTTTCCACAGACATTCAATACATTGAGCATGGGAGGACATGGGTAACAGACCATGTTGCTTTGCAAAGGATGTTCAGCACCTGTCTTCCCTAGGCTTCCAAATATCAGCTAAAACTTTATCCATCCCCTTAGAGCCTGTTTTAGGCAATGCCAAATGGATAAACCTACCAACATAGCAAATAAAATGCAAAGAAACCTTAAGGTGTTATTGCTCAGTGCTAGGAGTCTAAATAAGAAACTCCACACCCTAAAAGGTGTCTTCACTTCAGAGAATATAGGCATCTGCACCATTACTGAAACATGATTTAAATCTGCAATAAGTGCTATGTCAATGCAAGGCTTCATTGCTTTCCACACATTTGGACCTCCAGCTGCACAGACAAGGACAAAAGGTGGAGGAGTCTTAATCTATATTAGCAACACGTATAACTATCTTTGTTAAACAGGATGATGCTCTGGACTTTATCCACATGCAGATCATATAGACAAAGTCCCATACCATATCTTAGTAAACCCTAGATCGCCCTCTACATCCCTAGAATCCCATTGTTTGTACCTAGATTTACTGGAGACACTCACCATTAAACCAGATATGCTGTTCATGGAAGACTTTAACTGCCTTTCTGTAGACTCCCAGGCACAATGATTCCTGGACTTTGTTAACACAAAAAACCTTGACAAGAGTTTCAAACATACTTGATCTGGTACCCATCAATATGGGAGAGCATTGCATTCCCCCATGTCACATCCTCACTGACTGGTGAGGCTGGACCACAAAGCTACTTTTAAATAAAAATCAACTGAGTTTGTGTCTTTTGGCTTTTCCCGGTTAGGGGTCACCGCAGCGGAACTCCGGCCTGCTAATGATTGGTAGTTGATTTTTACGTGCCAAGTTACCAGCCCTGATGCACAACCTTCAACGAAGGTACGCCCATTCACAAATGTCTCCACGCAGAAGACGCTCTAGCTGAGAATCGAACCAGACAGCGTCTTACTGTGAGGCAACAACACTACCGCAGCACCACCACTGCGGTTAAATAAAAATCAACTGAGTAACCCCAGCAAATTCTGCAACATTTAGGAACTATTCAAAAGCAAACTACACCCTGTTAAGTCATAATTTATCAATATTCAATGTCCCTCTGAATCCTGAGTTCACAGTAACTTCTGCAGAATTCACAGAGACCCTGTACAACCATGTAAATGGCTGTATAGAGACAGCTGTACCTACTAGAAGTAAGCAGAAAACAAACTCTAAAAACAAACTGTGTTGGTGGAATCCTAACCTTAATATGGTATATTCTAAAAGGAAATAGGTCATGGCTAAAATCAGGAAGAACAACTTCCATAATGATAGGAACTCTATAAATAAACTAAACAAGAAACTAAGAGGACTGATTAAGTCCACAAGGCCAATTACGAGGTCAAGATATCCTCACAGGCTTAAGAAAGCCACAAGACCGTCTACAGCTATGTCCAAAACCTCAAAGGCAGACACATTGGTGTGCCAAAATGGTAGTTAATGGTGCCATCTTCACTGAACAAAGTGACATAGTGAATTTGTTGGTTGACAAATTCAACTCAAACTTAACCCCCATCCCCCCGCCACACTTCATAGGTTCATAGAAGGTTACTAGGCAAACAGCCATAAAGCCCTTACAAGCCTAGCCATATTTACCCCAAGTTCCCCAATTGTCAGTAGTTAAGTGAGTGAAGTTCACATAGGTAAAGGTCTATGGTAGTTAATACCAACTTCTTCTGTCCAGGAGGGACATGGGTACCACCCCAGGAGTGAATTTGTGGTCATCTATCCATTAATCTAGGTTGCATTTGAAGAGGGTCAGGGAGGTGCTCTATTTCACGTGAATTGGAAGCTTGTTTCAGAGAAGTGGAAGTCTCTGAGAGATGTATCTATCTCTTCAGCATGATCTGTTCATGTAAGAGGCTTGGTTAAGATAGCAACCAAAAAGGATGACAGTGAATAAAAGAAAAACTGATAACTAAACCAAAATCCACTGTGAATAACCAAATAAGAGAACAAGCCATTGGTTTAAGGTTTATTGGATCCACAAAGGAAAATATAAACGCTGCTAGTATGTTTGGCGTTTTCGTTATAAAACTTCTTTTATAACGAAAACGCCAAACATACTAGCAGCATTTATATTTTCCTTTGTGGATCCAATAAACCTTAAACCAACGGCTTGTTCTCTTATTTGGTTGTTCACAGTGGATTTTGGTTTAGTTATCAGGCTTGGTTAAGATCCCTGGAGCGAGTGATCCTCGTGCAGCTTGATTTACAAATGTGTAGCATTTCCATCAGGGTTGGGTCAGAGACTGCCCCATAAGCAAGGCACAGTCATCCCAACCTGTAGGAGACAGAATATAGTGACAGGGCTTTCAGTCTTTCTGAGTAAAACTTGTTTTGCTTACTCTGTAATTTCTTGGTGAGAAATCTCTGTGGTCTCTCCAATTGTTGCAGGTGTCTTGTGAGATATGTGCAAAAATGAGCATTGTACTCAATTATTGGTCTGATGAGGGCAGAATATAATGGAATCATAATATCCTTAGATCTCGATGTGATGCCTTTACTTATAAGATTTGTCATATAGAAGAATTTCCTTAGTATTATGGATACATGGTAGTCAAAGTTTGGGTTGTTATAAACCTGAATAACCACAAAAAGTACCACTAGATCTACACTTAGTGGGGAGATGTCTATGATGTAATTAGGAGGGATGTCAGCTTTCCCAACAGGAAGAATAATAATGCATTTTTTTGATTTTAGCTTTAATCCAGGCTTCGGCACCAATCATTTGTCTGTGTTAACCCTATCTGCAGCATTTTAACATCACTGGGTGACTCAATGATTGCGCCAAATTTGCCATCATCAGCAGACTTGGTTAGTCACAGGTCATCTAAGTTTGCCTGTACTTCTGAGAAATAAATTCTAAGAATTAACAGGCCCAGAACAGAACCATGTGGTATGCCACTGGTGACCAGTCTTTTGCTAGAGGTGAAGTCACCCACTTTGACAGTTGGTGAGCCAGTTGGCGACCCATCTGGTAATGTAGGAGTTAATTCCCAACTGAGGGAGTATCTCTATAATACCAGAGTGATGAATTGTGTCAAATGTCTTGGCTATGTCAAGATAGATGGTATGCACTTTCTTTCCCTTGTCCAGAGCTTTGGTGACTTTCTCAAAGAAGTCAGCCATGTTTAGCAGGCATGAACTACCTTTAACGAATCCATACTGGGCTGTGTCCAGAATTTGGACATTACATATGGCCTTGTTAATGAGATCCATAATGATTCTTTCTATGGCCTTGCAGATGAGACTAGTCAAGCTTATGGCTTATAATTCCAGGGTTGGTTGACAGTCCTCCTTTGTGTGGAGGGATTACTGTTTCTGCCCTCCATTCCATTGGAACATAGCCAGTTTGCAGGCTGTGCTTAAACAAGGATCCAAGAGGGTATATGTCATTTTCTAAGTTGTTTAAAAGGCAACCTGGGATGCTGTCTGGTCCCACTGATGCCATTTTTTTGGCCTTGGAGAGTGCAGAGATAACCTACTCTTTTGAGACAGTAGGCTGTGGAATGGTGTCACATATACTTTAGGGATGACTGGAGGGGATGGTGGAGGTGAATTTTGCTCCAAATCTGTCAGCTAGCAAGTTGGCTATTACCTCTGGTTGAGTATGGACAGTGCCAGGTGCCATCCACAAGTAGTTCAGTGCATAGCTGGCTATTCCCTTTTAGATTTTGGACATAGTTAAAGAATGCCTTGTGATTATTCTTAGCTAGGAAGACTTTTTATGCTTCATAATTAGCTTTGGAGGACTTGACAAGATCTCCAAATTGTTTATTTAAACTAAGGAGGGATTTCTTCCTCTGCTGAGTTAGTTCCCTCTTGTTCTTCTACATTAGTTTCTATCTCTTCTTGTATAGCCTGTTTATACTAGGGGTCCACCAGTGTAGCTTTTTGTTTTGGCAAGATCTGGTTTTAATCCGGTCAGGTACAGCTGATTCTATACAACTGCTTAAGTGGTATGCAGGACATTGGTGTACATCTCTGCATATGAGTCCATGTTATCTGCATTCGATGGAGCTTTGAAACTTCTTATACCATCATTTAGTAGGAGGTAGTTTGTCTTTGAAAAATTACTTAGTGTTTTGGAGCTTGATGGGGTATCAGGTCTTGTAATTACATCAAACGAGACTGATTTATAGTTTGCTCATACAAGGGAGGACATCACATGGGGCAGGTGCAATGCTCTCTCATGTTAGTGAGTATTATGCCCAGGACATTTGAGCCTCTAGTGGGTGTGTTGACTAGCTGTTGCAGAGCATTTGTACTGATAAAGTACAAAAACCTCTGAGCTAGCATGTTTGTGGAAATGTATGTTTCCCAGTCAATGGTAGGATAACTAAAATCACTCATATGTAAGGTGTTGTCTTTATGGCAAGTGACTCTAGTAAGTCCAGGTATGTGGCATGCTTTTCCTGTTTCATGGTGGGGGAACTGTTGCTAGCTATGATGTGGTAGGGGACTTTGTCTACAGTTAATTGGACATGGAGTAGCTCAAGAGAGCCATACTGTTTGACCAATATCAAGGTGTACTTATCCTTAATGAAGATGGCTGTACCTCCTCCTTTGGTTCTTTCATATTCAGTTTGTGTTTTGAATGTATGGAAGGTATTGTAGCCCTGCATGGCCGGAGTACTTTCCTTGCCTTTAGCAATGTCTCAGTGACTGCGTAGACATTAGCATCTTCCAAAGTGAAGAGTGCTTCCAGGGAGTGCAGCTTTTTGTTTAGCCTCCTAGCATTAAGCAGCAGCACCTTGAGTTTACCTAGAGAGGATTTTGTTATGTTGGGAGGTTGGGTATTCTGAAACTGTCTAAAAAAGGCACAATAGGGGTGGCTAATGCCTTTGCCAGTATCCACAAGATTAGAGGAGACAGGTGCAGACCATCTCTGGCAAAGCAGCATGGCCTGTTCTTCCCAGGCTGACAGATATTGGATCACTTTGGACTGACACAAGAAGCTAAGCCAACTGTTAAAGACAATCATTTTTTGTATTGTGGCATCATCCTTGGAGAAGGTAGAATGCTGCTTAAGGCTAGGCTTATACCTGCCTGTGACACATAATCTGACAGGTTAGTCATGTCTCTCTTCATATAGTCCAGTGAGGTATGTCTCAAGTAATTCATGCCCGCATGGACTATGATGGAGTCATAGAGTGACTTAAGTGCTTGAATGACTTGACAGATCCTGGCATCTCACAGGCAGCTAACCATAACCTGCTCCTTATCTAGCCTGGTGAGGGGAACATCTGTGTGTCTCACAATGGAGTCACCTATGACCAATACATTAGGTTTTGTGGTATTACACCTTATGGGCTTATTTGTTGAGACACTCATATGTGTGTTATGTGTTGTGGTTGTTTGTTTTGCACTGTTATGCATGTAAATGGTTTCTGTTTGGGATGCCATTGATCTTTTGGTAAGTTAGTAGTGCATACCTCCACATATGTGGGTTTATGTGTCATGTTGTTATGTAGTGTGGGAAGTGTACGTATGCTAATCTAATTTCATAGTGTAACTACATCACTCACATCATGTATTTGTTTGTTTCAGGAATAAGCGGTTGTTATTATACATGAGAAATTTGATACATTGCTTCAGGATGCCTAACCTATCATGGCCAAAGAAACGATGGGAAATTGCCCCTCCATGATAGCAGGCTCTTACTGTATATTTTATTAGGGAAGGGAATGGATTAATTTGACAGGACGTTGCTGGTAGTGCTGAGATGTAAGAGGAACCTATACTTTGTGTAGGCTAAGGTTGATCAATAAGGCAACGCTGCTCAGTGTGCAACTGAGTTGCTGCTAGAGCAGCACAAAACTTGGAAAGGTTTCACTTGCAGCTGTTTAGGGAAAAACTGAGCTTCTAGGCTTTTGCGTCTATACAAGGGCACTGCTAACCACTGCTGAGTGAAGAGCAGCACCGTGCAAATGCAAGGCTTAAATACAAAGGGAAACAGGTTTTAAGCTAACTACCAATCAGAAAAGCACACAATAAGCCTTTCACCAGCAATCCCCAACTCAGACAGGTTAGATCAGCCCACTTCTGACACACAGGTACAGAAAAACACATTCTTAATGTTAAATAGCTAATTTGAAGCCCGGGTGTAACAAGACTACACTAACTACCTACAAAACCCAACAAGTAACAGATGCAGTGTAATACAATGCAATTAACTACTTAAAGCAGCAGTGGGGCAGTACAGATTTTTTTTTTTTGCTATAAAGTACAAAAGTAATAGGAAATAGTTTAAGAAACACCTACAAGCATAAACCTCCAACTATTAACACAAATGGCCCTGATAATATCCCAGGAGGCCTCCTAAATTGCTGGAAATATGACCCATTAGGATGACGTGAGCCACTTTTCAACTATAGCCTCAAAACAGGCTTTGTACAAAAATAACAGAGGACTGCAATGGTTAATCTACTTCATAAGGATGGACCATAAATCTACCCTGGAAACTACAGACCTATTAGTCTGACTGGTCTAATATGCAAAGCCATGGAACAAATTATCATGGAAATGATCAACAAAGATACAAGCAAACTTCAGACACTGGACCCAACCCAGTTTGACTTTGTCAAGGGAAGATCATGCCTACTAAACCTGATGGACTTCTTTGAGTAGGTCATCAAGGCAATGTATGAGGGAAAATGGTGCATACCACCTACCTGGACCTGGCTAAGGCATTCAGTATAATACCCCACTCAGGTATAGTTGATAAACTCACCAAAATGGGCATAGACAACTACATAACTCACTGGATTCCCAGATGGCTCACAGACAGGACCAGGATGTCAGGATTGGTGATACCACCTCCACAAAGAGAATGGTTACCAGTGAGTACCTCAGAGCCTTGTACTAGTATGTGTCTACTTCTCAGAGGTAAAAGGTAATGTCAAAGTCCTTTGCCGGCCAAAGTTTGCAGATGGCTGCACATTGGGAGCTGTCATAGAATCTCCCTGTGACAAGGACATCTTACAAAAGGGTTTAACACAAATGATTGGTGCCAAAGTTATAGACTAAAACTCAGTGCCAACAAATGCATTATAGTGCCTTTTGGAAAACATTCACCCAGGTTAATTACTCCATTGATAAGACATCCCTAAGAGTTGACCCTGTCATCAGGGATCTAGGAACATATGTAGACAGCAATCCAGGCTTTGACCAACATATGGTTAAAGTATTAAGAAAATCAGTCTGTTACCTAACTTATAAGTAAGGGCATTCCAATAGGGTCCAATGAAGTCATAGTGCCACTTTATTTGGCTCTTATCAGAGCCATCATTGAGTATAGTGCCCCCTTCAGAAGGTTGGTGTCCAAACATATGCAACAGTTGGAATGCCCACAACGGTTCCTCACCAGGAGAATCCAGTGTATAAACACATTGTCCTACACAGATCACTTTAAAGTCCTATCTCTATACTCAGTCTCATACAGGTTACTGAGGGTGAAATATGCCTGGCATACAAGGCATCCTCAGATCCAGTTTTGCTGGACCTTTTGCACATCAGTAAAATGAACAGCATCATATCCATTAGATCTATAGATTTCAAATTTTCTTAAGACATAAATAAGACATGTTGGTGAGACATATCTGTCTCAAAGGAATTGCATGCTTTGGAACAGACTCCTCGTCCATGTGAAGCTGAGCCCAACCTCAATCCTATTGAAGTGTAACCTTGGCCAATGGATGAGAAATCTGAAATCCACCTTTGGTCTGCCCTCTATTTCTCTGATAGAGACAGACAGTATTGCCCAAACTAATGCACCCCCTACACATAACATCTAGAAATTTCCTAACATACCCCCTGTGAATAAATACCTGTGATACATAGGGACACAATTGGGTCGGATTGCACAGCAAGGCTTATAAAGGCCGTGGTAGTTACTAACCTAGTATATAACTATGAGCCTATTATGTTCCATTGCTTTTTATTCACATTGGTTCCTTGTCTACTACTCAGTTTTATAAAATACAGAAGTGTAAATAAATTAGCAGGTCTTGGTGTGGGATACATGATAGTTGCATGAGTACATGATTGAATAGACAAGAGGATATGCAGTGCCATAATATAGAAGATTGTGATCAGGTTCCTAATGTGTCTGAAATATGGATATCAAAAAATTCACCTCATGAGCAAAGACTGAGAGGTGAATCTTGACATCCACATTGAGAATACATAAGCTCATTTATTATCGGACATCCAATTATAGCTCTTAATAGCATGTGGAGCTTAAACTTTTTCTATGTACTACAAAAGTTATAGAAAATGTGCAATAGTGCTGTTTTACAGCCTTAAAAGTTGTGCTACACTTACTGCTGCCAGACAGAGAGCAGCCACCACAAAAAGCTGTTAAACACTTGATATAACATTCCAACATTTTCAACAAAATGTCTGCAGTACGAAGCATTTCAACCATCCAATGTCCTTCTGTGGTGTCTGTCAACTGCTGTTAATGGTTTATCTTGAACCTAGAACTTAATGGCAGAGAGGAGTGCTTAACAAAAACTTAACAAGCACCTTCCTTTCACCAGAAAGGTACTTAAGAAGCCTGTCATTTCACCAGTTTTGGAGCATAATCATAGATTGAGTGCACTGCAAACATGTATCACATATATGAATGGGTAGCTACTATCTAGGTCTCACAGATCTAGTGCTCATCCATTTCATTGCCTGCATTGGTGATAACACAGAAAGACTAAAATAGCAAGGATGCTTTCTTTGTATGTCTTAAATGCATGTAAAGAAGGTGCCATACAAGATGGTACAAAAATGATAAAGAAGGACCTCTTAAGACTGCCGGAATGATCTCCATGACAGCTTAAAATTGTTGCTTAATAATGCATCTGGCATTCAATCTTTTGTGGCATGATTACATAGTTGGAATGGAAGCAATGCATCAGCAAAAGTACTAAGGTTCTTTAAGATTCCTTCAAGTGAAGCAAGCACAAGTAAGACACGTGATGGAGTAGCAGGACAAGAGTTAGAAAACTGTCTGCCACAGGAAAAGATATGACCAGTAGAAACAAGAAGTTATTATTTCTCTGTATATTCTACTGATAAAACCACACATAGAGTATTTTAAGTAGCTGTGGTAACCTCATTTTTCTAAGACTCAAACAGGATAGAGAAACCGCAGAGGAGGGCAAAGATCTTCACCATATAAAGGAATGAGACAACCGATTAATAAAAAAGCCTAAGATGGGATGAGCCAGATACCTTAAGAAAATTAGCAAAACCCAAGTAGACAGACCTTTAAAAATGGTGTTGGACAATAAGCACGCAAAATTTAAAGATGAAAGATACTCAAGTCATATTTAAGGAAAGATTCATTGAAAGAAAGGATAGCAAACAATTGCACAGCCTTTCTGAAAAGTTGGTATAATCAAATCAGTACAAGACGTAAAGAACATAGGGGAAAACACAAGGGAGTTTTTGAGAAAAAAAAAGTTTTTGAGAGGGAAACGCAAGGGACAACATATGTTTGGTGGAAGAAAAAATACACAGCTAGATAAATACGGCATGTAGTTTATCTGAAAGATTATCTATCTATCTATCTATCTATGTATGTATCTATGAATGTATGTATGTATCTATCTATCTATCTGTCTATCGATCTATCTTTCTTACTTTACTGGGAAAGTCCAACAGGGATAAAACCCTTTTTAGTGGAGGCCCTGGGAGATAAGCTCCACATTTAACACCAGTTCTGACATATACAAAAAATACAGTTACATAATATCAGAAGGAATACAAAATATAGGTAATTATATATACATTAGAGGGCAAGCTTTACAATAGTGTACATAAGCATCACTTAGAAAAAGAGAATGCATGCAGTTTGCATAGGTACATACAGTGTTGAGCATCTATTAGAAATAGACAGAGGACTGTATATAGCAAAGAGAGATATAGCATTGCAAAAGATACTAACATATTACCTGCAATTTCTAGCAATTACAATAATGAAAAAAGAGGAATGGAAGGTGGTTGATAAAGAAATATTTGCAATATATTAATAGTGGGGCAATTATGAAACTATTTTTACATTTAAGATTGAGAAGCAAAGTAATCAAGGAAGTAAACATTTTTGGGGCTACTTTGACTGTTATAAGGAGTATTAGTTTTGAATAGATGAGGAGAGATAGTGGAGAAACTGTGACAGAGGGGGTACAGTGAACATATGGAAATGGGCAGACAAGATGGGGTGAGAAATCCATATTTGTTATCAAAACCTGAATTTTTGGTTTTATGTTCTTTTCATGATCATTCTTGATAACATTTGCTTTTGAAGTATCAGCTCTAGCCAAGTTGTACAAAATATTGTTTAAATTGCAGAAAGAGTTGCTGACACACAACAGGCTCTTTTTGTTAACCCATATATGTGTGCAGGGGCCTTTGACGTTTCTTATATTGTCAAAACTACCCTCCTGTACTGTCTTGACTGTCTGACTGGATGCTGGATGGTGTAATGAAGATAATAGACATCCGTCCAAAGGAAAATTTATATGACTTGCAGTGAGGAGAACAATATATGGTGTGGCTTAAAATGCATCACCTTGGTAGCACCACTGCTAGTGATGCATTTTTATAGTGGATACAATAATCCTCTTGGTCTTATTATGGCATAAAACTGACACATGTTTTATGCCTTATATGATAACACATTTGGTTTATTATGGGATAGAAAGCAAAGAGTTCTCCGGGCTGTGGTCAGCCTTCTTGCATGCAACCCATGAATCAGGTCATCAAATAACACATTTATTGTTCCAGTGCCTGATCCCTAGTTGAGTCACATAACAACCATATGCACTCCTGATTATGAGTCTTCTCCAAATGTTTAACAATGATCTGGTAACACACTGCATCAACAACAACAGCAGAGACTACAGTTACATGCTGCTGCTGACAACTGTACATTATAGCCCTCTGTCATACTAGATGCCTAGTCTAAGTACTGCTTTGGCCAAAATCCTGGTTGCATTACAGTTGTTTTAACCATGGTGAACCGCCACAACCACTCATGACTCCTTGGAGCGTTTCTCTCTCTTGGAGAGCACAGCATTCTCAAATAGGGTATGCAGCTGTACACAGTGCAGCACAGCTGACACATGCAGTGTGGCGCTAACACCATGTTATCATTACCATGGCAAAACATTAAGCATATTAGCACACTCCACTCTTCAATATGTGTGATGTGCTGCAGTCTGTGAATTTCAGCGAGTGAGGAACAGCTGCTTTGGCTATGGGTACATAACAGGGGACATACTTTAGGATTCTGCACTAGTGAATTAAAGCTAACTCATCCTCTGAAAGCAGATTTTATCCACACCAGATGGTCCAAGATGGGTTTGTGAAAGGTATCAGTTCTCAGGATTATGTCCATTTGTTACTTAATGTGATACATATGCATATGCATACATAATGATGTCAGTAGAAGAGACAAAATTGTCTATCTGTTCTGCCAATAGTCTGCAACTAGCAGGCTGCAGGATGTATGGGGTATAAAGTTTCAAATTAACAGTAGTTACAGACTTTAGGAAGGTATTTAAAAATCCAGAATAACAATACAAGGTACAATACAAAGGAAATTCACCCCGGGGATCACGTCAGTCGCACTGTTAGACAAGGGTCCAGGGAGGTAAATAGTGTGGGAAGAAATAGCCAGGGAATTGTTATGGCTAGGCTTGTATAGGCCCTAGGGCTGATAGCCTAGTACCAACCTATGAACCTATAAACAAGCCCGAAGTCATTAAACGTCATCGTTTTGACAATCTTTAGAGGCAGGATAAATTGCATTATTCTTAGTTCATATGACTCAGCTCATATCATGTCATCAGCTCATTTCCATTTTATGCAGCTAGTCATAGAGGCTCCCCCCCCCCTTTTTTTTTCTTTTTCATTTATTTTTAGCCATCAGAGCTCTAGAAATACTATATGTCATGCTGGAGCTCTCCCAATATAATGAATAAGGATGTATGCAGATGATTATTTGGGAACAGCTTCCTAAAAAACTTCTTATTCAGAAAGTAGGAGAACAAATTGTCCATGTTTAAGTTAGAAGATTAACTTATCAAATAATGAGCTTTTACCCCTTAAATGGCCCTACTAAGAATTACTTCACCTCTACCTCTTACCTTTGATAAAATAAAAAGCCATTATATTTTTACTGAGTTATTCTGTCAATAAACTGTGTAAGCATAATTACCCAGCATGAATCTATTGGCTATGGACTATTTTAAGGGTATGAGACAAAACATTTATTTCATATTAATGTAAGGTAGCCACAATTAGAATGATAGTAACCTCCATACTTTTAGTATGCCTCATCTCTACAACACAGAAAGAGACATGTCATCCCTAGAATGCACAGACCTAAATCTTGAAGTTTTAATAAGAACATTCTTACCTGAGATTCAACAAAATTCCCTGTTTAAGGTGCAGTGTCTGTCTGAGATAAAAGTGTCAAATATCCAGCCAGAACTGTTAGTGCAGAGGCCTAAACCTCTGACTATGACAAGTAATCTAGATTTAGTTAGCAGCTAGGCCATTTTTGGAAATGATATGCCTATCTAGAGGTAGGAGGCAGCCTGAGTTGCAAGGTGCTGTAATTCCTCAGAGGAGGGGTAACAGAATCAAATGTGACACATGAGTGTGCTTACAGCACACCAAACTGCATAGCAGTAGCTTTAACCATTGGGGCACAAGAGATTGTGCCCACTTGGGGAAGGTCTAGTGACCCTGAGTCTCTCCTATAGTGATGTGGATATAAATTCCTTCTCTGGCAGAGAGTGGGGTTAGATCTTGGCTAACAGGTTCCCTGATGTCTGCATGTATGACAGATCCTGTGGCTGACTGTCACCTATAAAGTATGAATGGTCCAGTCAGTGTACAATCAGCAGGACAAAATGTGTGGAAAAAAGTGTTGAATGTCCACCTTTACCAGATAATTTCTTTATCAGACCCTGACAAAATCTTAGCATGCTCTCCCCACCTCTGCTGCTTCTGCTGTTTATCTCAAGATGATCAAAACTTAATTGGGTCCTTCATATTCAAATCCTGGTAATGCCTCTGTAAAATTGAAGTTATAACAAAGGGGGAGATATATGCAACATCTACAATGTGATGGATGATGTATGAGAAAAGGGTACTGTAGTCATTTCAGGAAGTAAAGGAGAAACATAAACTAATGAATAGCTATTAGGTTACTTAACAGACATGCTGTCTTCCAGTTTTTCTTTCATTTGTAGTAGCTGCATATGCTGTAGCTGCAACATGCAGACTGGAGTATTGTGATTGCTAAGCTTTGTATCATGTCCTAATATTCCATTTAGAAGTGATGAAATAAAGTTTTTATTGCTGAAATGCATTCAGCCCAAGGTCAGGCAGTCTCATAATTTCACATTTTGTCGTGATCTGAGCTTAATGTCTGCTGTATTTTTATGCATTTAAGGTTTCTTCAGTTTTTGGTTCTTTATCACATTGAAAATGCACTCCAGTGTTATTATTAGATGAAATGTGGTGATGTATGAGCCTGTGGGACAAGCCATGTGCATATGGACTGGGAATGTTAAAATTTGTTAGTGACATCATTGTATTACAGACTACATGACAGTGTTTGACTCTAGATTCCTCTAGTTTAATTTCTCCAAATCTTTTGGGTTTCTAATATCATGGTGGGAATGGACCCCATTCTGATGCCAGGGTATAATTAAACTGCCTGAAATTAGTATTCTTTCAGACTTTGGTATTAGCCAAATGTGCTCTTCACAGCACTCAAACTGTGCCCAGAACTGACTCCTTCTGCAGTTCACACAGAGTTACATGTACTACATACATACATACATACATACATACAAATGTTTCAAGCACGGGCATTAAAGCCCTTCTAGCTTGCCAATATGCCAAAACACTTGTTCCCATAATAAATGTCCAGACTGTTCTTAAAAATATCTAAACTAGTACTTGCTTTAATGTAATTTGGTAGTCTGTTCCATGCATCAGCTGTTCTGTCAGAGAGCCAGTTAGTACACTTCTCATTCCTATAGGTTATTCTACATAGGTTATCTGATGATTCTCTAGTACTTTTTGATAACCCTAAACATTCCCAGAGGTAGTTGTCTCTAAATGCCCTATATACCTGAATAAGATCTCCTCTTAAATATCTGTAAGAGACACTGTGCAAGTTCAGATATTTTAGTCTTTCATAATAACTTAGATTTTCACATCCATGGATGCCCTTAGTATTTTTCCACTCTACTCTTTCCAGTGTATTCATGCTTGTTTTCCTATAGGGTTTCCATATTGTTATTCCATACTCAAGTTTGGGTCTAATGTAACTAACAAACAATGACTTCATTATGTTTGATTTTCTAAACTTTATAAATCTTTTTATACAACCTATAGTTCTATAACTATCATTAGCCAATTGGTTGATATGATTAGAAAAATTCATAGCTGAATCTACCCATATACCCAGGTCCTTAAATCAGTCTACAGTTTCAATCACTGTGTGCTGTATTAAATATTCAACTTTCAGTTTATGTCTCCCAAATGACATATACTTAGTTTTTGATGTATTTATCAACATATTATTCTCCTGTGCCCAAATGGAAAATGTAGTCAAATTATTTTGCAGACATGCCTTATCTGTAACACTTGTAATCAGTTTACCCAATTTCAGGTCGTCAGTATATAGACTGTAGAACACCTCAGATGAAATAGTAAGGTCTGAAAGATACAATCTAAACAAGTAAGGGCCTAGTACAGAGCCCTGTGGGACACCTTGACTGTAACCAAGGATTTCACCTGTCCAGTTTGTGTGTGATACTTGTATTAGTAGCATATCTAAATACGACTGTAGATTCTTTTTTATTAGACCAATTGCTCCTATGACTTTTGGAACTGTTTGGGTATTCTTCCATACTGCCTTCATTTCTGCCTGTAAATCCTGATATTTTATGACTTTGTGTCTCTTTGTATGAGATGACCTCTAATTGATAGGTGGAGCAATTTCAGTGATTAATGCTACTTTTTTTCCCCTGGACTATTATATATGTTTTTGTAGCATCTATTATCTGAACTATAGGTAGTGTCTGATCCCATGTGATATAATATTCACCATTCTCCATAATGCTTTGTGGTTCATATTTCCATTGCTTCCCTGCTACTTCAATATTGTAATGTTTGTACAATCCCCAATGCAACAGTCCTGCCACATTCCTGTGCCTTTCAGTATACAGGCCCACTGCCATGAGTATATCATACCCAGCAAGAAGGTGTGTGACTATTTCCAATTCTTTCTTAGAGAACCTACATTTCTCTATCTCTCACAGGTTCATAGGTAAGTGCTAGGCTAGCTGCCCTTTTGGGCCATTTTAAGAATAACCAATTTCCCTTTTTGTGCTCAAAATAGCCTATCCCATTTGGTTATAGATTGGCCTTGCCCAGCCCATGGTCAATAATTATACATTACCCTAATGAGAATAACTAGAATCACACTATAGGTAATTTGAGGGCCCCTCTCCATGCATAGGATAAAGTATTTAGGAGGCGCCTCTGTCCATTAATAGTACAGGGGCAATCCTGGGGTAATTTTTTGTCTCCCATTCATAGATTTAAGTTGTGTTTGAATATGGACAGGGATGAACTTTGTTTTAAGTGGATAAGGAGTCTCTTTCAGAACTGTGGTATCTTCTGCAAGACATACCTGTCACTCCAAACCATTCTGTTGATGCTGCAAAAGAGGTTTAAAACCTTAGAACGAGGTATTTCTGATACTATTTGACTTGCTGATGTGCAGTAAATCTATCAGTTATGGGTCAGAGGATGCCTTGTATGTCAGGCAAAGACCACTTCTTAGCAGTATGTAGGATACCTAGTATAGTGACAAGGTTTTGAGTTGGCCTGTGTAGGACATATTAAGCCTTATATCCTTTTAGTAAGGTATCTCTGTGGGCATTCCATTTGTTGCATATGCCTGGACCAATACATACCAAAGAGGGCATTATATTCAAGGACTGACCTAATAAGGGCTGAGTAAAGGGGAACACTGACATCCCTAGACCAAGACACAATCCTTTTGTTTATAATTGGTTGGTGCAATATAAAAGGACTTTCTTACAACAGTAGACACATTGTGGTGAAAAGTTAGGTCACAGACCACATAAGTTCCCAAAGTCTGAACAAATAAGTTCCCAAAATCTGAACAACTGGGTCAACTCTTAGGGGTATATTGTCAACACAGTAGTTCCCTCGGGTAGATGACTTCCCAAAGGATACAATAATGCATTTTTTGGCATTTAGTTTGAGTCCATATTTTGGCACCAGTTATTTCTTTGGGATAAACCTTCCTGTTGGATGGCTAAGTCATTTGGAGATTCAATGACTGCTCCTAGCTTGCAGTTATCTGCAAACTTAATCAGCCAGAGTCTTTTGGTATTGGTTTCTACTTCATAAAAGTAGATGCCAAACAGGAGAAGTCCCAGGACAGAACCCCGGGGGTCTCCACTGATGATTGGTCACTTTGTGGAGGTTACTTTCCCTGTTTTGATTATCTGTGAGCCAGCTGAGAATACCATGGGTGACATAGGGGTTTATTCCCAGTTTATTTGGCTTTTCTACTGTACCTGAGTAGGAGAATGTGCCAAAAGCTCTGGCCAGGTTCAGGTATGTAGTATTTGCTGTTTTGCATTCATCCATTGCTTTGGTGACATATTCAAAAAAGTTCACCAGGTTAAGTAAGCATAACCTGCTCTTGATGAAGCCAAACTGAGACGGATCCAGTGCTTGAAGGTGCCCTGTGTCCTAATTGCTAATTCCATGGTAAGTCTTTCCATCAATTTGTATATGAGACAGGGCAGACTTATGGGTCTGTAACTGTCTAGGTCTGTGGAAGGTCCTCCCATATGCAAGTGAATGCTTGTAGCTGATTTTCATTTGCTTAGTACAAAACCTAAATGGAGGCTGATATTGAACTATTTTATTAGGGGTCTTGCTAAATCATGCTTTATGAGATTTAATATGCAGCCAGGGATATTTTTAGTACCCACTGATGCAGTATTTTTAGCTTCTGATAGCATTTTTAGGAGATGGTCTTGTGGGATAGCTGGAGGCAAGCCAGTTTCAAGAATATCTTTAGGGACAGACAGAAGACAGAAAGGGGTAAAAGTTAGCTCTAAATTTAATCAGCCAGTAGGTTCACTATATCTTTAGCCTTGGTGTAGATAACATCTTTCATAGTCAGCCCAGAGACTTGCCTTGTTGTGCTTTTGAGATTATGAACCTAATTAAAAACGTCTTGTAATTGTCTTTGGCTTGGGTAGCTATTTAGCCTCAGACTTGGCTTTGGTGGATTGTATTAAGCTCCTGAGTATGTTTATTTCAGTCACAAGGGCTCTAACATTCTGGGAATTACTCTTCTTACTTATGTTCAAAATTATTTTCCGTTTATCATAAAGCTAGTTAATATGATGGCTCCACTATATGGTTTTGTTATTGCAGTTTGCCCTGCACTGGTTCCTATTGGTACAGCTGCATCTATGCAGCTTTCTACATGTTGATATAGTGTGGTGCTGTACATTTCTGTGTAGTTAGTGGAGTTTACTGGGTTTGGTGGGGATTTGAAAGTTGCCATATGCCTCATGTAGGAGTAGGTAGTTTGTCATAAAGAAATTTCTCAAGATACCTTAGATGGGAGGGATCTCTGGTTTCAGTTTTATTTTGAAGGAGACTGTTTTATGGTAAGACCTAATTAGTGATAAAGATATGCAAGGGATGGTGCAAGATGCTTCCATATTAAAAAGGACAAGATCAAAGATGGTATTCCCCTAGTGGGTACTCTCACTAATTGTTCCAGGTCATTCATATTGACAAAGTGCAGAAGTATCTGTGCTTTTGCACTAGCGGTGGTGTAGGTCTCCCAATCTATAGCTGGATAGTTTAGATTTTCCTGCATGTTCAATAGACTTTGTCAACCAGCATGTACTTAATCCACTGTTCTGGGCCGCCATCCTTTTATCCTTTGGTTTCAACTTACCTCTCCTTAACCATCCCTGTGTCAAACCCTGATCAACATGAGGTTGTTCCAGGAGATCTCAATACTTGCCACTGAACTTATAGCTTTTCCACATTTCTTTCCTTCTCCTTATATTTTTTGTTTTTTTTTTGTTTTTTTTTTTACACATTTAGTTGCCATCTGATTTTTTCTATTTCTGGTTTGATTTCTATTCCAGCTTGACACTGGAATGTTTCTGTTAAACTAAGCAGAGAGGTCATTTTAGACTTCTCCTCCTCATGCTGTAAAATTTTCACTATGTTCAGATCTGATAAGGTCAGCAAATATGTATGCAGTCCCACAACTGCCGATCTATACATGTAATCAATTTGAAGGAGACCCATACTTCATTCAGAATAAGGAATATATAAGCTTAGTATACACTGATTTTTGTATAGCATTTGATAAGTGTGAAACATGCCTTCGTTGAAGGTTGGGCATTAAGCTGGCACCTCAGCACCATAAAAATCTACTGCTAATCATTAGTGGACTGGAGTTCCAGTGTGGTGATCCCTAACCAGGAAAAGCCAAAAGAAGAAGAACAACAACAACATTTGATAAGTGTGAAACATTTTACTCATTTTACAACTGGTCCAATACCTTTTGGGGCCAATCAATCACACCAAAACTGTAAATTAAACAGGAAGAGCAAATTGGTTTGTAGCTTGAACTTTATTCCTAGATGTTGAGGCAGTTTTTAATATTAGTTTTTTAGAAGAAGTATTTCTTACTGAGTTTTATTTGCACTTGTTCATGTTTTATTGCTGATTCTTCAACAATTGCCAAATATTTATACACTCCTTCATGTCAAGTTCCTTAATATCACATTCCTGTCCCAGGCTGATATTTTCTTGGTACTGCAGCATTCTTGCTTTAAATGTTGCTTTTGCAAATTCCTCAAGAGAAAATGCCATTCTTATATCATCTGAGAAAATTTTAACCACGTGCAGTTGTGCTTTCAGCTCCTCATCTGATGAACTATACAGTTTTAAGTCATCCACAAAATGAAGATGAGAAGTCTTTAAACAAGGTTGTTTTTCTGAGAGCCAAATTATAACTAAGACCTAATCTTTTAAGTAGTCAGCTTAATGGGTTGCAGGCAAGACAAAACAGCGGTGGTGACAAAGAATCACCATGAAATAATCCCCTTTGATTTTTTTTTTAATCCTACAATAAGAATTTGCCCTTCGTCGTGGCTTAATTGCAAAGCAGTTTGTCAATGTTTCCTGGTCTCTGTAATATAATTGATCAGTGTAGAATGTATCTGTACACCTGTAAGCGCACCTTTATCCGTGAGTGTGAGATACTGTCAAATGTTTTTTTGTAATCTATCCATGTCATACTTGATTCCCACCTTTTTACAATTCTCGATTACGTCTTTTTGTAGCAACAAATTATTCTTTGTTCCAAATGACTTTCTTTTGTCACCTTTGTGTTCTGTTGCCATGATTGAGTTTTCTTCTAAATGACTATAAACTGTCTGCATCAGTTCCAGTTTATGGTTTGTACATCATCTGAAGGCAAGTTATTGGTCTATAGTTTTTAGGATGGCTTACAGGTTCACTCTTAATGAGGAGTACTGTTTTTCCAGTGGTTAACCAAGTTGGTATTTGTTCAGGATGAGCATGTAAGTAATTCTCATGCAGCAAAACTCAAAAAACAAAGTTCTAGGTGCAAATCCAATGACCACTACGAAACAAATAAATTAGCGCTTTCATTCACTGTTTATAGAATTTTTACACAAGTTATGTATTACACTTTTTTCTTCTTTAGTGAGGTTTTCTGAATAACCATAAAGGCTGCTCTTTCTAAATTCTCTTTCACATATATTTTGAAAAGCCTGAAGAGTAGATTGAAGAGGGGGGTTAAAAGTAGTTGTTTTTTTAGGTTTGTTATCTAACAATCTATTTGAAACAATAGATTCTTTCAACACATCCTGCATAATATAACTTAAATTTAACTTTCTCAGGTATAACCTGAAGTCAATTAGAAGTCTCCCTATATTCATATTACTTGCAGATATGAAAGAAAAACCTTTCTTTAAAACTTTTTATAAATCATGAGATAAAGAAACATCAGACACATTAATCACATCAATACAATAATCTTGCACATGGTTCTCATTCACCACCTGTTTTTTTGTTGTGATTTTCCCTTTCCCCTTGCCCTTCCCCTTGAATTGAGTGGTATTGTACCACCACTTGCAAGTCTGTTTGTTCTGTGGATTGTTCAAGGGAAAAGGGCCCTGATTGTGTCCTTGATTAAAACGTGAGACAGCCTGCGCATAGCTAGCCCGATTGTCATTGTCTGGTCTGTCCATTCTTGGGTCCACACTTATAGTAGTTGTTTTTTCCTTACAACCCTTTTCTGTATTTAAATTAGAATTAACATCACTCACTTTGTTATCTACCAAAGCATATCTTTCTTTGGTACTTGTATTAGTGTCCGATGTTTGTTCAGAAGTAATAGTACCACCCACATCACCAAAATTAGTTCTCTGTGTGTCATTAACCTTTTCTAGGACAATATAAGCCAGATTAGCTTGATATGCCATAATGTCTCTTTTAAGTCTCGATTGTTTCCTTGAGACTATTGTAGCCCTGTGCCTGTCGGCCTTCGTATCTACACCATTGTAAAGGACTAAAAAGTCTTTGAAACAATTGTAGTTCTTTATTTGCTCATCTAGATTCTTCATATTATCCTTGATTGTAGAAATTTCTTTCTGATAGTGCGCCATAAGTAAGCGCATCATACTTATACCCGTATCATTATACAATTCTATTAGAAGTTTACTTAATTCATCTCCCGGCATGACACAATTTGGGAATTTAGCAGTACTCAAGCCCTGAGGCACCACTTTTCTGTTTATACACTCGTCAAAGTATTGTAGTTCCAGATCTAATGTCACATGCCTAAAAACCAGTCTTTCTAACTCGTATATAGTTTTTTTTACAGTTCATACTCTCCATGTAAATATTTTCGTTTGTTAACTTACTTACATGGGCCTTCGAGTTAGTGACTTTTATAGACGAAAATGGGTTCCCAGTAGGTTTGCACACATAATCCCAAACACTTACTTCATTAGAAGTGATCTGCTCTCTCATATTCACGTTTGTTGATTCAAAATTGCCGGCTGCAATGGCGTTTCCAGTAGCGTGATGCAATGACGTCTGACCATTCTCTAATCGGGAACTGACCATGTTATGCTGCTGCTGCAGGGGAACACAATTGTACAAATTCTCCTTAACAATCCTAACAATAGTGGTTATAAGTTCTTCCTGATGAATATAGAAGTCACTGACTCGAAGGCCCATGCAAGTAAGTTAACAATCTAAAATATTTACATGGAGAGTGTGAACTGTAAAAAAACTATATACGAGTTAGAAAGACTGGTTTTTAGGCATGTGACATTAGATCTGGAAATACAATACTTTGAGGAGTGTATAAGCAGAAAAGTGGTGCCTCAGGGCTTGAGTACTGCTAAATTCCCGAATTGTGTCATACTGGGAGATGAATTAAGTAAACGTCTAATAGAATTGTATAATGATACGGGTATAAGTATGATGCGCTTACTTATGGTGCACTAGCAGAAAGAAATTTCTACAATCAAGGACAATATTAAGAATCTAGATGAGAAAATAAAGAACTACAATTGTTTCAAAGACTTTTTAGTCCTTTACAATGGTGTAGAGGCGAAGGCCGACAGGCACAGGGCTACAATAGTCTCAAGGAAACAATCGAAACTTAAAAGAGACATTATGGCATATCAAGCTAATCGGGCTTATATTGTCCTAGAAAAGGTTATTGACACACAGAGAACTAATTTTGGTGATGTGGGTGGTACTATTACTTCTGAACAAACATCGGACACTAATACAAGTACCAAAGAAAGATATGCTTTGGTAGATAACAAAGTGAGCGATGTTAATTCTAATTTAAATACAGAAAAGGGTTGTAAGGAAAAAACAACTACTATAAGTGTGGACCCAAGAATGGACAGACCAGACACTGACAATCGGGCTAGCTATGCGCAGGCTGTCTCACGTTTTAATCAAGGACACAATCAGGGCCCTTTTCCCTTGAACAATCCACAGAACAAACAGACTTGCAAGTGGTGGTACAATACCACTCAATTCAAGGGGAAGGGCAAGGGGAAAGGGAAAATCACAACAAAAAAACAGGTGGTGAATGAGAACCATGTGCAAGATTATTGTATTGATGTGATTAATGTGTCTGATGTTTCTTTATCTCATGATTTAGAAAAAGTTTTAAAGAAAGGTTTTTCTTTTATACCTGCAAGTAATACGAATATAGGGAGACTTCTAATTGACTTCAGGTTATACCTGAGAAAGTTAAATTTAAGTTATATTATGCAGGATGTGTTGAAAGAATCTATTGTTTCAAATAGATTGTTAGATAACAAACCTAAAAAAACAAGTACTTTTAACCCCCCTCTTCAATCTACTCTTCAGGCTTTTCAAAATATATGTGAAAGAGAATTTAGAAAGATCAGCCTTTATGGTTATTCAGAAAACCTCACTAAAGAAGAAAAAAAGTGCAATACATAACTTGTGTAAAAATTCTATAAACAGTGAATGAAAGCGCTAATTTATTTGTTTCGTAGTGGTCATTGGATTTGCACCTAGAACTTTGTTTTTTGTTTTTTAAGTTTTGCTTCTTGGTTCGTTTCAGTGGTGTCTACATTAATTCTCATGCAGAGCTAAATCTTTGTGTAAAGATATTGATACTTTTAGCGTGGAGTTAGGTACTGCATGCATGCACACAGCCTCATAACTGTTATGTATTGGTGTAAGTCATTGAAAGTAGAGTGCAATAGTTAAAAAGGATATGTATAATGGCAATGCATCCCATTGTGTAATACACACACAAAAAAAAAATCTGCACACACCCACATACCTGCAGTGAACAACTACATATGGCAACATTCAGTTATCCTGATCTCAGTCATGGGAGCCAATATAAAAGGGATGTATCACATAACAGATATGGTTATCAGCCACTTCTGTAGAAGAAGAATTAACAGCCTTTGTATTAGCATGTCAAACATGATAGCCTAACAACAAAACATATGCTTCTTACTTAACATATATGTTCACTTTATCACAGGTATATCACATGACCACCATCCTCTTGACTAAAATGTGTTACTATGGTAATGACATAAATGTTTTGCTAAGGTAAAATACATAGATTCAAATTAATTTTGTCTTAGTCACACAAGCCTCTTAAGTTATAATTACCTTTTGATTGGACTGATCTGGAAACATTTACCTTGTTAATAAGACAAGTGGAATTCAAGGCAAAGTGTACAGAAAATCGCTTTCTAGTATCTCGTGGCCTAACTCTCAGTGTGCTATAACAGTATTTAACTGTCCAATATCTGTTAAAGCAGAACAAACCTACTTCCATATCAGTTTAGCAACATCATCAGCACTGACTGGCAAGTGTAATCAAGGATCCACCTGTGTATTCCTGTTCTTCCTGCGTATAGTAATAGCACAGACTGAAGCTGAAATTATATTGATGCAGGAGTAACATTAGGTGAGAAGTGAACTACCAAATTAAAAAAGGTAACATTTAAAATCAAACTGAGCATTTATGCTGCATTTAGCAAGGTAATATAGTGACAAGCATGTTGGACTACAACACTAGTGCCTTGGGTTTGAATCCTACCAGATTCAGCTTCCATATAGTGATCCTGAGAAAAATCACATAATTATTCATGTTTTCAGGTTATTCTAGAAAAAGAGATTACTGGTTTCAGAACACTTGCTTAAAAATTAGGCTCTGAGTAGCTTGCTTTGTAAATAGGTAAAGCAGTCCACAAGTTTAAGTGTTTTCATTAAAAACTGCATATACCCATCAAACATGTAAGATATTTTTTGTGTGTTTTCATTAAGAATTATAGATACCCATTAAACATGAATGTTTTCTTTTTAACTTTGTGCATGCCTGCAGAGTTAAATGTGTAAGGGTGTAATGCAGTCTTTATTAGTTAATCAGCTGAGCTGAACAATCTCTTCCCAGACTTATGAGAAAAGTGACGTGAGTAACAGCCTCTGAAGTATCCTGGGATGACTAGATCAGCACCGGTATCAGGACAGATATTCATCAACAAAATCTCAGTCTTGGCAAGTTCAAAGAACAAATAGGAAGTCAAAACAGTGATGGTGGTTTGTTGAGGATAGTTCTAAAGCCAAACATCAGTGGGTGGATCAGCTTTACCAACCGTATATTCAAGAAATGTAGCTCTAATTAAAGACGCCACTGTTGTTCCCATGTTTAGCATTACTTATTCTCACTGCCATGTGTCCATGACAGATGTACCTGTCACGCTGACTGTATCCCCAGTAGCTGTACAAAAGACAAAGAATGCTGAGTGACATAAAAGAAGCTTCACAGGGCTAAAAAAGAGGAGGAGAAGGAGGAGGTGTGTGCTACACAGAAACGGCACTCGTGTGCCAGTCTCTCAGGGCTGTTAGTTAAACAGGCAGCAGAGTATATGAACATACACAAAGGGATCGTCAAACACACATTCATGCTGGCAAACATAAACACAGACACACACGAGCACATGAATAGACAGACATACTCACACTCTTGTTTTTCTCAGCTGACAAATTGTTAACTTTTTTCCAGCAGCTTTGCCCCTAGATGAGGGGAGGGGATGAAGGCTAATGACCTACTAATTGCCATTTTGTCAAATAGGAGCCAGTGGCTGTTTGCCATTCATGGTGTGTATAGTATGCAAATATCTCTGCAGGGACCAGTCACTTCCCCGTGTGGTGCCCGACTATAACCAAATTAGCCTTTGGCAGCCACGATAATTGGGAGGTGTTCATCCTTGTATTGGAGACCTCACAGATTATTAAGAAAAATCGACTCAGGGGGTTAGAGTGGAGAAAGCTTTTTCAGTAATATTAAAAAGATTTCTTTTTTCTTTGTCCTGTTTTTTTTTCTGGGTGAGGATAGCCCCCCTCAGGGTGATAATGAGGTGCCCCTTTGCAGCTGACATGCACAGCTCACAGTTTTCATTTAAGGGTCTCCTGCACAGTATCTTTTAGTCAAATTCTAATGCTGAAAATTTAAAGAGATAGTAATCGTCTGACAGATATCTTCCTTGCTCAGTGAATATATGCACTTTTTCCCAACATGCCTTAAACTGCTTACCTTTGAGCCCAAGATACTATACAGTAGAAATGATCAAGTGATGAAGAATACCTATTCATATAGTATCATGTCTCAGGACTCACTGAGAGAATAAAAGCAGCGATATGAATATTAATTGTATTTCAAAGTACCATACATGCCACCTTATTGCAAGTACTATATCTTTTTACAGGTTTTCACAACAAGAGGGAAACTGAAGGTAATAACTTGCAGCAATAACAGATAAAACACACATCTTAGGACTTGCATTAATATATTAAAATACGAACTAAGATTACAAAAAAAAAAACATTTAGGGACAATCCTGCAATCTACCGAGCATAATGCAAGTGATAAATGTACAAAAAAACCTTCATTAGGAAAAAGGAAATGTATTGGGCAACAGTAAGAAAAAAAGGTATTCTCATACATCTTACTACCTATAATAGGACTGCTCCCCTAAACTAGCCTATCCATACCATCATTTTTATTTTTTGCCTATATGTCAGCCGACAAATTGTTTCACTAAAAAGAAATAAGGCTTTTGTAATGTGATATAGTGGGCTTCCTTAAAATACCCGGGATTATATATTGATGTGAAACCATGTTAACTCCATTTTTCAGATGTCACTTGATCTCTCTGTTCCAGGACCATGTCAGAAACATGCAATTTATAAGGCAGGTAATATAAGCTTTTTAAGGGTACTTATGTATTATCGCAACCAGATTCTAGCGATAATACCACTTGCTTCCTGATATGGAAATCTGACCGTTTTTGTTGTACAAATGTCAGAAAATGTCTTCTCTTTCACACTGGAGGTTGTTTTAAGACGGGGTGTCAAGAACAATGGAGAAAATCAGTGTGTCGCTGTGGCTGTGTGCACTTTACTGCCAGCATGTGTGGAGCTATCTCCTTTGTGCATTAACGGTGCTTCCAGCCACAGCAACAGTAACTTCTCATGCTGTTCTTCATAACCCTTCTTAAAACCACCTTCTCTCAAAAACAGTCCTTTTTTTCGCTCTTCCTTGTCAAAGTGCGTGTCATGCTACATGTTTTCCATTCAATAGGACTCCAGATGGTGAGGAGGCGTCCCTCTGTGTGTTTTTAATCCCAGAAACACGTTAAACTAAGCAAAATGCAATGTTGTACGACTCGTGTCTCAGGAAAGCAATGACACAGCTGTGATACCTGAAACCCAAAAGCAATTATGACCGTTATTCATCAGCATTTGCTGCTACGAAAAAAAGAAACGTTCATCGGGTGGACTTTCAGTAAGCGACATGCTGCTGGCAGTAAAGTGCATAAAGGAACAACAGCAGGTTTTTATTTTATTTTTTTTATTTTTTTTTTACATTTTATTAAAAACACTCCTGAAAAAAAAAAACACTATTGTTAAAGGAAACACACTATATGACAGTTATAAACCACTAACGGTCAGATTTCGATATTAGGAAGCAAGTGGTAATTTCACTAAAATCTGATTGCGATAATACGTAAGTACCTTTTTAAGATATGAAGATGTTATGCAGTTGCAGCGAGGTTGTCCAGTATGGAGGTTATAATGGACACACATCATATGGTTACATTCTCTAGCACAGATTGGCAGATAGGCAATTGGTTGAAAGATCTGGTTCCGTTGATTTCACTTTTCCCACTTGGATATTTACCGTTCCTGTTCCATACTCACCATTTCAGTCTTCAATGTCTCTGCTAAGCATAACAACAGTGATGCAAAGATGAAGGGCTTAGTCATTTATGTGCCAAATAGAAGTTTGCTAACTAGTTTAACAGTTGCCATTAAAATGCTTGAAACACAAACCTGCATATAATAATGTCATTGTAATCCATTCTCTCTTTTGTGCTCTCTCTCTCTCCCCTTAATGTCATGTGAAACATATTGCTAAGTGAAAACATCCACAAAGTCATTATCAAGCAAAAAGGAAGTCCATGATGTGCTGTTAGTTGTGCCTACAGCCAGATACAACCCACAACGGCAAGTTAGGCATTTCACTCATCTGCTTACTTTTGATGTTTCAGAAAAAAGAAAGCTGAAAAGTCTTTAATCAGACTAAGAGGTCAGTTTGAAAAGACACTATCATAATTTTAAAAACAGACACCATTTTCTAGTACAGTGAGTTTCTTTTGTATTTTAGGCTTGTTACTTAGC